>NW_024543089.1:14645000-15245000 GCF_018167655.1 Microtus oregoni
TGGGTATTTAAAGCTGCACTGATGTACAGGTCTAAGGATAAGTTTTTAAATGCTGTTAGGAACTAGTTTGATTTAGTAATATATTTAATAAATTATCTTCTAGATCCATTACCACACTAACCCTAGATAGTTATCTAGGGTTTCAGAACCAAGCGTGGTTTCCTTCCTATTGAGCAGACCTTGAAACCCTTCTTTTAAGTTGTTGCCCCTTCTGATTCAGTCCAGTCATGTTATTAACATGACTAATAATGACATCTTATTGTTATTAGTCAAAGACTTCTGAGTTTTTTGGTTTGCTTTATGAGATAAAGAGAACCATTTTGAATAGAAAGGGGACATAACATGACTTATTTAATGGAAATTGCAAGTTTCTGGAGGGTCAGAGACTATTGCAGGTAAGTGATGGGAATAATTAAAATAATACCCCTCCCCCAAAGAGAATGATAGTGACAGTGGCTGGGATCAAATAGACAGGCTTATATCTATGAGGATTTTTAATATAGACATAATGGACTCTACTATGACTACAATGTGATATCTGTATCCGACTCAGTCAAAACTGATGACTCCAAATTGTCTTACTAAACAATTACATTGGTTGACGTTTGTTGGACTGAGTACGTAGACTTCAGGAAGAGATAAAACAAGAAACATAAAGAGACCAGAATGGGACAAGTTAACTTTAAGAAATCTGTTAGACATTCTATTTGAAAAAAAAAAATATATGCCTTAAAGTTGAGAAAGAGAACTGAGAACCAACCATTGTACTTCACATGGGAAGGTCACTGATGACCTTGACAAGATCTGTTCTTGCAGTGAGGTCAAAGTTATTTTTAAAGCCTGACTTGAATTAGTTTGATGGAGCTGAGAAAAAGGAAAAAGGATTATTGACAGCTAATTTGAAGCAAATAACCTCCTAGTTCTTGATGAACGCTAGGCTGAACTTGTGTAATTGGATCCCCTGCCTATACCTTTGATGAGAAGCGTCAACATTGTTCATTAAGATTTTCTTAAAATTCTGTTTAAAAAGCAAACAAATAAAAACACAACAAGCATCTTGCTGAGCTACAGACCTAAACTCCAATGGGAAAGGTCTGTACAAAAGATGCAGATAAAGAAGAAGGAAATTTGTTTTATGGATATATTAAAATGGAAATGAATGCTCAACTTCCTAAATGCTGTTATATTAAACTAAAAGGACTTTATTATCTCTAAGTAAATGTAGTCAATCAGGACCTCATTATAATATTAACTGAAAGAAAAATTATTTTGATAGTCAAAGACATTGATAAAAGAACACATAGTCCCCATTTATTCAAGTAAGCCAAATATATTTCTCAGATAGATTTTTCTCTCCTGAAAACATCTTAGCAGACATAGAAACTTAATACCCTAGAAGTGAGGTATTAAACCTTACTTTATTTCCTCATATGCATGAGCATCTATATTACATTGATCCACAAGACCACCAATATACAAAGCAACTTGGGGTTAAGGCATTCTGCTGTGCTTTGGTTCAGCAATGGTATCTATAATGATGAATGATTCCATGGAAAATAGTTTCTTCTTCAGACACATGTCAGGAAACAGCAGAAATCAGATATGATCCTAATCTTTGTGGTATTTTTCTCATTGAAACTTTTCGTGCTGACTTCCTTCCCCTGAGTAAGTACCTTACAGTTGAAGTTCTTGGCCAAGCATGCAAGCAGAAACTCTAAGCTACTCTTCGTCTGAACTGATCTAGCTTCTCTTACTTGGAACTCAAAAGTATTTCTTTCTTTTTGCAACCTGTCAACTCCATTGTGCCATATGTTGTCCTCTCCATTACTGCACCATCCTGATTTCCTCGAATATGGATCTTAGAGAAACTCAGATGCCAAAAGCCTCTCTTTCTTTCAGTATCTTGGTTACTTTGTGTAAAAATGAGCTTTACTTTAGTAACACACAAGGTCATACCTCCTAACTCTTTCTAGCTTAATCACACTTCAGTGGATGGCTTTACATCAGAAGTACATGAGCAGAGCAAATGAATTAGAAAATTAAAAATAAATGAGCTCATGAATTTGGGGTGATTTCCGAGGTGTGGTGGATTTGGAAAGAGCTATGGAAGGTATGGGGTCAATATGATCAAAATTTGTTGTATGACATGCTCAAACATTTTTAAAAATCTTCTGAGAAGTGTTTAGTCTCAAGGTAAATTTCAGTGAACTTACACTGTGACATTTTTGTAAAGGATGATATGAAACTTACATCTTTTTTTTTAAACTGGTGGAGCAAGTAAGCTTGTGATTGGTTGCTTTTTATGTATTTATTTATTTATTAAAGATTTCTGCCTAAGAAAGGTAAAGTTTCGTCATTTTTAATTCTGTTCTCTGGGATTTCTGGGATATTGAAATATTTCATTTGTTTGTATGGTAAACCCATTTCTGTTATATCTCTTACGTAAGTCAGTGAAATCTAGTGTGTAATATTCCATGGACCATGATGCTAAAAAGTAATTTTCTAGTTTTTAAATATGCTTAAAGCTTACTATTTATGTTCTCTCTCTCTCTCTCTCTCTCTCTCTCTCTCTCTCTCTCTGTGTGTGTGTGTGTGTGTGTGTGTGTGTGTGTGTGTTTGTGTATGCTAGTATGCTAGGTCTATGTCCCCATTAGTATATATTATTTGCCCAATTATCACAAAAGCTTTCCTTTATCAAAGTGTCCATACGTAGAAAGCAAAATTCAAAGAAATGCCTTGCTCATCATCACATATCTGAAAGTGACCTGAGCAAAGCAATATTTTGCTGGTAGAAGCCAATTTCTTGTTGAGTACGGGAAAATGATTCATGCACTACCTCTTCTGGACCTACTTAATATGTCCTTATTTGCATTCCCCATTCTCCTGCTTTCCAAATATATCATTTAACCCTTTAGTGAGGGAGTTTTCTCTAGTTTTCTGAAATCAGTTTTGCAGACTCAAATGTTAATTTTGAATCCTAATATTTCTTTTAGTGAAAAGTCTTCTCTAAATTGCTGATTTTTTTTTTTGGTGAAATGACCCTCCACTGGATTATCTGAGATCAGACAGTCACAATGTGTCCAGTTATGGTCCGTCCAGCTTAGTTACACCAGGTGATGCATCAACCTTAAACACGTGGAATTGATCACCACAAAAGTTTTTTAAACTTGCTCTAGAAAACTGTCTAGATTCTGATAAGTGAGAAACAATATTTTTATCTTCCATTTGTGACAATTTTGTCTTACACTTTTCATTGATATGATCTAACTGGAAGAAACTGACGTTAAAGATCCTTTTGGTACCATGCTAACTTTTCACCATTGATATAGACAATATCCCTAGCTCTTACCAAATCCACCACACATCCCAAATTACCCCAAATTCATGAGATCATTTATTTTTAATTTTATAATTAATTGACCCTCATTTGCTCTGCTTATGCCTTATTGGAAAAATATGCCTCTCTGACCATATTTGTTCAGATATTCTTTCAGTTGTGATTTTCCTCACCTCAGATTAGGCAACTAATTTTTGTGATGAGATTGACATGTAGAAAACCAGTATGCCTTTCATTAAAAAGATGCATATTTTAAGGAGGATGTCTTCATATGTTTTCATAAAATTTGACTGGAACAAACTCAGCATCTATAATACAGAGAAAGCAACCCAAAATAGTCAAATCTTAGATATTATTCTACTGACTGAGTGAATATCATTATAAACTCTTACAATAGTGGTATAGTTTTTTATAGAAGGAATTCAGAATAAGGAAATAGTTGAAGCAATACAACAAACACATTTGAAACTAAGAAGGTATTGGACCGTTTTAGATAGGAGTTGAAAGAAAATAATCCATTCTATTTATCTGGAAGCTATCCAGTCACTTTCATCTTGTATTATATTAAATGCTGTTTTGAAGAAGTACTCAAAGTCTTCTAACAGAGAATTTCTTCACAAGGGAAGGTATTAAATAATGAATTTCCATGCTTTGAATTTTATGCATGCCTTCACATGAAATAACTTTTTCAAGGCATGAATCTCTTTCATCCCATACAGTTGCCACAAAATTTAGACATAGATATTAAGAAATGCCAAGTTGGAATATGGGTATCATCAGCTATGCACACCAGATAGTGAGGGCATTTGATTTAAATGTGACAGGTTTGGGAGGATAATTTCTCTAATCGGTGTATCCGTAGCACTTGGAACATTATCAGTCTCTTAAAAATTGTCCTTAGAATAAATTTATTATTTTTTCTTATGATGTATGTTTAAGAACTGTGAAGCATACATGGGTATAGGATTGAAAAGCATACACTTCTTGTTTATGTTTTATGGTTTATCTCCTAATTAATAGATTAGAATCATATGGCAATATAATATATGAACAAGTAGAGTTAAAGCAGCTCAGATGGGAACCAGACATAAATATTTTTACCACAATTACACAAACCTTTTAGCCAAATCTCATACATATAAATCTATTCATAGCAAAAACCTATATGCCAGTTCACATACATGTAAGCAAAATGCAGCTCAAAATTCTTATATTCTCCCTTACATAATTCTAATCATTATCCTTCCAAAATCTCTGCTTTAAACTTTTTGATCCGTGAATATTTTTCACTGAATAAGTAAATTGGCCACCCATTTAGGATTCCAATTATACAGAACTTTGTTCTAGTTGTTATCATTTTTCAGTTGTTACTTGTCTGCTGGGGCACTTACTCTGACTTCATTTATTTTCTTCACAGTTTTATGTAATTAAAATATAATTATATCACTTCTCTTTGCTCCTTTTTATCTCTCCTGTGTATCCACTTCCTCTCTCCCTCCCAAATTCATGTGGCCTCTTTAACTATTGTTACATCACATACAAATGAGTAAATGAATATAACCTTCAGGACTCTTCAGTGCTGCATACATGTATATAATTATGTGGCTGACCACCTGATGTGTGTATTAATTCTATGGCTGACCACCGGGGATTGGATAACCAAGCACTCAAGCACTGGCTCATTTCTCTAGAAGACTGATTCTTCCTCTCTCAGTAGTTTTAGCTGCCTAATCCCTTCATTTTGAGATGGGGGTCTTGTGAGAGTCCCTCCACTTTGGTTGGAATTGTTCAGATTAGAAAGCCATATTAAAGAGATTTCACTGATGTACCTTCCCTATCATACATAGCTAAAAGTCACAGCTTCTTCATAACAGACTCTTAGGTGCTCAGGATATTACAGTCTTCCTGCCCTCTCTCCTAATATGGTCTATGATCTGAGACCCAGTAATTGTGTTGTAGAATTATCAAGTAGGGCTGATGTACTCTGGTCTGACCTCTGTATTTTGTTTGCAAGTTCTATAATTATTATTTTCTGCTGAAAAAAGAAGCTACTTGGAAGAAAGGTGATGTCTATAGTCTTCATTTTCCTGTCCATATTGCTATGGGATAATGGTCTTGTACACTGTAAAGACTGGTCACTCGTATTAGTTTAATAAAACAGTGATAGACCATTAGCCAGGTAGGAAGTATAGGAAGAGGTCTGTGAACAGTTATATTCCCAAAGGAATCTATGGCTTCACTGAACTTCATAACTTACCATTTAATTTAGCGTTGGCATACCTGGATTATCAGCTTTACAATGTGAATAATAAATATTACTTTTTAATGTCCACATCACCAGAGAAAGGAAGTCAAGACACATTGAAATCTGCATGTGCCTCCTTCCTGAAGGAAGTCTCTGAAACTCAATACTACATAAGCGAAGGAACATTTTCACAGAAGCCCATTCCCCACATGAAATTATTTGTGCTGTATTTTATCCTGTCTAAGAAGTATGTTTTTTTTTACATTTAGCTATTTAAAATTTGAAAGAGAGAGTCAAATAGAAAAAGATTTTCTGGTTTTATTCATTGTTCAAAAAATAAGAGATAAAGGAATTTCACTAGAAATAGTAAATAAAAAAGTCTAAATATAAAGACTGACTAGGAGGTCAGGCAGGAACATTGTTTACCTAGTCTATTCTCATCTTTCCTTATGGAAGCTTTCCTATTGCCTTATGTCAGTTAGAAAGTGCATAGCATTAAAATTTAACCAAGAACATTTCCTCACGAAGTTTTAGTAATCAGGCCAATGATCCAGAAGAAAGGAGACTCCTGCTCCCAGGTGAGAAAAGAGGAACAGTTGGTGTAAAGCATTCCAGCAAATGTCCAACTCTAATGACAAGCATCATGCAAAATTGAACAAACCTGAGGAGATCTGTATGCAGCTTCACAGGCCTGCTGGGGAGCAGCTAACCTTGCATTATGGCCAAGATTTCTGATATAGCATTTCCCTTTTAAATAACATTCACAGGATGGAGCATAAGCTTTTATCGTATTATTCACCCCCAAAAGCCGAGAAGTTACACTGTTACCTATGCATAAGGAAGCATACAGGATATGGAAGAGATAAGACTTAATTGGGCTGTCAAAACCCTTGAAAAGAGGTGCAAGCATGTCAAAACCCTTGAAAAGGAAAGGCCAAGAGAAGTGTTTCTGGATCTGGTGACCAAAAAGGATAATGACCACTTCACTTTGTAACAGGAGTGAGAAGGGTTTTCAGTGTGTGAGACATGGCAGTAGATAGAGCATATCTAGTTGACTGAATTGGAGGAATAGAACTTAATGCAGTAGGTAAAATAAAATAATCCCTAACACACTTAACATTGATGTGGTTTAATGTACTTATGTTATCTAATCCCTTATTGATTTCCAACTTCAACTATTAAACTGCTAACATGACAGAAATTGTAGGAGGTAAATAAAAGTTTTTAAAAGATAGAAAATTAATAACATGCAAATTTAGCTTTTAATTTCAATTTTTAGAAAATGCCTACTTGTAAACTACTTATGCAGGAAAAGTGTTAAACATTTATTTAGATGCTCCAAGTAGTCTAGGACATAATATTTAATTCTTCATTGTCTTTGACTTGATATTCACACATAGAGTATCACAGGATCTCACATAAGTAATGGGAGAAACTGGAATTCATTACTTTTAAAATTTTGAGTACATATTACATTTTGGTCAATTGAAAATTATATATAAATTACTCATCCTCTTTCTGACATTAATGTTGATATAAAACTCAGAGTTCACCCCTTCTGTAAATAATTATATGATGTCTTTCATATACTAGACAAAATAGATGAAATAGTCTAAATGGCTTTTTACTCTTGTTTTTCACAATTTTCTGTAAGTTAACACACAAGATAATTGACTTCATTATAGATTTTCATGCATACTTTAGACTTATTCAACCCTGCCACTAGTCCCCTACCAGATCTCTTTTTAATTCAAATTTTATTTAAAGAAATATATAATTATTTGGATATAATTGTGTTATTTTAAGACTATACATTTTAGTTTCTTTAACCCAATACATTCCTCCCATCAATTTTACTCCATATGACCTACCTCCCACTTTTATTAATTGTTCTTATTGTTTATAGTCTCATTATGTTAAAGTTAGAACTTTTGATTTTTGTTAAGAAAAAAAGGGGAAATGTCGTAGAATATTATTTTAAGGTGTGTAAGGACCTAGCAACAGGCACTGCCAGAGATCCTGATCATACCTAACCAATGCGGGGTGACCACATGATATCAATGTATTGGAATGCCTGGGTGCTGATATATAAGTTTACCCCATTTACTAAGTAAAGGAGTCTGCCCTATCCTTTTCATATGACTCCCAGCATCTGTGTTTGTTGACACTGTGCCTTTTAACCTCCTCCCCCAAGGAAGCTGTTAGGGACCACCTACACTTTTCTTCTCTCATGCTATCACATCTTCCTGAAACACCTATTGTAATCATCTCCTGATCTCTGTTTGGTATTGGTAGGTTTCTCACATTTATATGTATGTGTGTGTATGTATTTATGTATATTATGTGTATGTATGAATGAATCACAAACTAATATGAATGCATGAAGAAGACAAAAGTGTGGATTTTATGTTTCTGAGTATGGAACCCCTTGATTGACTAATATCAAGTTAATTAATATCAAATATTACTGATCCATTTATTTTCCTGAAATTTTTATAATTCATTTATCTTTTCAGTTAAATATGACACACACACACACACACACATATATATATATATATATATATATATATATATATATATATGCCTTATTTTCATCATGCATCCACCTGTTAATGGACATCTGGGAAAATCCATTACTTTGTTATAGTGGATAGAAGAACATGCTGCATAATTATCTCTGTGGTAGAATTTAGAGTCCTTTTGATAAATGGCTAAGTATGGTATACCTGGCTCATCAGATACATGAATTTTTTTAAGTCACTATTATATTGATTTTGGTAGTGATTGTATTAGTTTGCACTCACTGCAGTAGTAAATGAGTACCCTTTCACAACATCCTCTCCAACCATTGTTGTCAGATTCCTTGATGATAACCATTGGATTGGGGTGACATCTCAAAGTAATTTTAATTTTTATTGCTTAATGAATATAGGCACTGAAGACTTTTAAGTAATGGTCATTGTCTATTTGTGTTTCTGCTACCCCTCATGCTGGTTACCACTCTTCCTCCTAATAATTATAGCTTCTGATTTCAGGTCATTTGTATTCCATTATTTTCTCTTATTTTTTTCTTCCACTTATCAGGTTCATTTTTTGCTCCTTTAATGGTCCATTTTCTAGCTTCATCTCTCTCTCTCTCTCTCTCTCTCTCTCTCTCTCTCACACACACACACACACACACACACACACACACATATTAAAATTCATAATCTGTTTATGGACTTGACATGCTTGTCTCCTGGAGTCTGACTTATTTCATTTGCCAATAAGTTCCAGTGGATTTTGTTTTCCTGGGAATATGATGATTATGATCTCCTTTTCCAAGAGACTCCCAATACATAGAGTATTTCTGTTTCTCTTGATCTTCTCCCATGGGTTGAAGGAAAGTTCCTTCTGAAAATCGCATGTGCTTCAGATATAAAACTCCAAAACTCCTGAGATGAAACTGGCCCCAATGCCCCTTCCCTGAGTACCAGTTTTCACTGTATCAGGAGGCACTATTCAAGCTTCCAAAGTAAGGAGGCAATCAATAGCCCCACTCATCTATTAGACCTTTGAACTGCCTCAACAGTCAGCAGAGTCAATAACTCTAAGGATGTAAGGACATAATAATGGGACACATGTCTTGGTAGTAACCAACAGCTCTCTTTTACTGAATTTGAGATCTTCTCAAGGAGAGGGAAATCTTGGCTTTTACCATGTTCATGGTGTTACAAATTCTTGGGTCCAGATATGCAACTATGATGTGGGAGTGATTTCTTTCTGATCTGTTGCTTTCATTGGTTAATTAATAAAGAAACTGCCTAGGCCCATTTGATAGGCCAACCCGTAGGTGGGTGGAGTAAACAGAACAGAATGCTGGGAGAAAGAAAGCTGAGTGAAGAGTCGCCATGATTCTCACTCCTGACACAGCCGCAGGTTAAGATCTTCCTGGTAAGTGCACCTTGGTGCTACACATATAAATAGAAAAGGGCCAGGCAGTGTTTAAAAGAATACAGTTTCCGTGTAATTATTTCGGGTAAAGCTAGCCATGCGGCAGCTGGGTGCCTGGAAGGTAGCCTGCCGCTCCTATTACAACACAACTATCCCACTGTACCCAGAAGACACAGTCCCCTTGAATCATCCATTGCCTTTGGCTCTTAAATTCTTTCCTCTGCCTCTTCCACATTGTTCCCTGAACCTTGAGAGGAAGTGGTATGATGTAGATGTCTCACTTAGTGCTAGATAGTCCATAGTCTCTTCTTTCCTGAACCTTGAACAATTATAGTTTTCTATGCTAACCACCATCTACTAGATAGAAACTTCTCTGATGAGGGTTAAAAACATTTAAAATTAAACCATAGTTATACTAAATCACTGGCAGTTGCTTTAATAGTATGCAACTTAACTAACTAGTAGTAATAGAAGGTTTTTCCTTTGGCCCATAATATCTTATTATAAGTTATTTGTCACAGTAATAGTCCCAAGTATGGGCTTCATATTTAAAACCAATCAGAAAGTGGTCAGTTACTCCCATGGTGTCCAGGCCACTGTTTCACCAGTGGGCATGGATTGACAGACCAGTCATAATTGAAGTGTATATGTCTCACCTATGTGTATATTTGATGATTGTTTTTCTCTTTCAGTAGCAAGAAAAGCACACCCTAGTACTAGAAAGTAGGAATGAAGCTTTCAATTCAATAGTAGTTTGACATGCCCTTGTTTTATGACTCAAATATGTGATATTGTTAGTAATAGGTCCTTATTTTCAAATTCTAGAGGATAATCTGTAGAATTAGCAATAGCTTGTACTGTTTGTGGGGGTCTATGAAATCTTACTGGGAAACAACCTCAAGTAAGACAGCCCATTCCGGAAATGGGACATTTTATTTGCTAGCCTATAGTGTTTAATGTGGCATTGTCACTTTGTAACAGGTAACTTTACTTTAACTCAAATACCCTGGCTTCAAGAGATGAAGCTCTAACACTCTTTAAATTAATTCCCTTGGGAATCCTTGAGATTCATGGTGATTTATGATATATTGATTTGTCATACTTCTCAAGGTGAAGTGATAAACATTTTCCAATCTTCTAATTCCCAGGCCAATTTCTTTTGCAGTATAATTCAACCCCTTACATAATACATATTCTCTGACTTGTTGAAGAAAGGAGTTTATTTATTTAGCTCCTGTAATGTACTGTTCTGTGCCTCTGAGCTAAGCCAAGGAAATAAGTTTCTAAACTAAGCCTAGGAAAGAAGGAAGAGTGAGAATTGTATCTTTCAGGGCTGAAAAGATGGCTCACTCCTAGGACTGCATATTGCTCTTGCCAAATAACCAAGTTCTGTTCAGAGCACACAGATGGCAACTCGCTAACCCCTGTAACTTTAGTTCCAAGGAAACTGACGCTGAAAACCACATTAGCTGGGTTTCTGGTTTATTACCTTTTCTCCAAAGTCATTTCATTTCCTTTTTCTGTCATCAGATATAAATCCTTTCCTCTGTATTTGAAGGAAAATGCTAGAATTATCATTGAACACATTTCCTTTAGTACTTTTACTGCTGCCTTTAAAAGAAATTACAGCATATTTCTTCCCACGGAGTGCAAGATTTTAAAGACGTCATTCTATCTTCTTCACATCTAACAATGTGATGCCACAAAGGACAAGGCTCAACATTGTGCTGCTTACCTACATCCTCTCAAGGCTTCTTTACTTAAAACAGTGCAGTTCACCTTTCAAGAAGTTTTAATTGTGGTTTGTGCTTGTTTTCATTTTTGTTTTTGTTTGTCAGTATAAGCAGAACATGTTGGTAAATCTGTAATATCATGAACTCCAAAACTTCTTTCTTTTTAGGCTGGATTATCTGCATTTAGTCTCTTTCAACTTTAAAAGAGGAATTCTACAGTCATTTTGAAAGCCAAAGACAATAATTTGTCTATTTGCTGATATTAATGTTTTTCTATTTAACAGGATTTTATAGTATTACATTTCCTTGATAGCAATTTTTTCCTCCAGCCATTTCTATTTTTCTTTTTTTTTCTTTTTTTTATTGAGAAAAGGAAAAAAAAAGTATCCGCCTCCTCCCAAACTCCCATTTCCCTCCCTCTCCTCCAACCTTCTCCCCCTCCCCCCAAACTCCTCTCCCCCTCCCTCTCCAGTCCAAAGAGCAGTCAGGGTTCCCTGCCTGTGGAAAGTCCTAGGTCCTCCCCCCTCCGTCCATGTCTAGGAAGGTGAACATCCAAACTGGCTAGGTTCCCACAAAGCCAGTACATGAAGTAGGATCAAAATCGCGTGCCATTGTCCCTGGCTTCTCATCAGTCCTCATTGTTCGCCATGTTCAGAGAGTCCGGTTTTATCCCATGCTTTTTCAGTCACAGTACAGCCTTGGTGAGCTCCCATTAGATCAGCCCCAATGTCTCAGTGGGTGGGTGCACCCCTCGTGGTCCTGACTTCCTTGCTCATCTTCTCCCTTTTTCCGCTCCTCATTGGGACCTTGAGAGCTCAGTCCAGTGCTCCAGTGTGACTTGACCGTAGAGTGACTCCCAGGAGCCCAGGGTGATGTCCCCAGATAGTCCCTTGGGCAGCTGAGGATAGGGAACCTGAAATGATCCTATCCTATAGCAATACTGATGAATATCTTGCATATCAACATAGAACCTTCATCTGGTGATGGATGGAGATAGAGACAGAGACCCATTTCTATTTTTCTATTTTATAATGTCAATGTGTTCTTTCACTGTCTGCATTTCTAGGTAGCATAAAGGCATTTTGTAGTTTGCAACAGACATATTTGTAGAATGACGTTGTTTCTATTATTATTGTCTTTAATGCATTATCAGGAAGGGCATGAACTCTGGAATCAAAATTTTGAAATTCAAGCCTCAGCTTAACTACTTCCCCACTGTGCCATATCAAGAAAATTCAGTCTATTGTGTGTTTGCTTTCTCAGTGGTGGGTTCACAGTTAGGCAGCTATTGAATTAATCCAATGTTATATTTCTGGAGTAGGCTGTATGATAAAACTATTTGACAATGGTTTCTTAAAAAGTTAGAAATATTTTGTTCCCATTTTTGTTGGCAGTAGTTTCTGTCTCACCTGGTTCGCAGCCACTAAGTCCCAAAGAAACACACAGAGATCCACATTAATTATAAACTGGTTGGCCTACTAACTCAAACTTCTTATTAACTCTTACATCTTAAGTTAGCCCACTACTCTTGTCTATGTTAGTCACATGGCCTGGTACCTTTAATCAGTGAGGCATTCTCATCCTGTTTCTTCTGTGTCTGGGTGATGACTGCAGATTGGGTCTTTCCTTTTCCAGGAATTCTCCTGTTATCATCACCCCACCTCTACTTCCCACCTGGTTTCTCTGCCTATATTTCCTGCCTGGCTACTGGCCAATCAGCATTTTGTTAAAACAATTCAAGTGATAAATCTTTACTGGGTAGACGACGATTGTCCCACAGCAAAATATCACATTAACTCTGGCAGTTTTCTTTCATTTCTGGTTTATAATATTCACAGAAACCACAAAAGACCATTTGAATTTTTGGAGAAATGGTGGCCTCTGTCACATCTAAATACTTCGTGTATGACAGTATTGAGGCTTAACACTACAAAGATAAGAAGGCCAAAGACTGAATCTTTTTGAATGCTTATCATGTCAAACAATATTATTAATTGACCCAACCCATTTACTATTTCAGTTCACTTTTGTCATCACAGAATTTGATGGCAGAAAAACACAATTTGATACTTGGTTTGTATTAGGGCACTTAGCTTTGGAAAGTGATTAGGTAATATATTCCTTTCTGAAGTTCATGTGATACACTAAAAAAGCAAAATGAAATATAAGGTTTATGCTTATCTAAATAGGAAAAATACAGCTTCTATATAATTGCAATTATTGTAAATTTCATAGTAGTGTAAGCCCTTTGCCAGTGAGTCATACTTAAAAGCTTTAGATTGAGAAGTTGTTCATGTTTCTGCCAAAGTGATATACATTTTTCTTTGAAATTGTAAAATTTTTCTTAAGATAAAGCTTATGAGTTATTACTAGTGAAACTGAAATCATTCTCCTCAAGCCTTAAGAATTATGTGTGCTGTCTTCAATAGCCCTTCCATTAATGATTGTAACATTTTTAATTTTTTATATTCTAATTGTATTCTGTTACTGCCTTCATTTTGCTTTAGTGAAATATATCCCTACAAAGTATCTCTCTACTTTCATAAATTGAAATTCATAATGGAATATGGTTTCAATTATCTAAGGTTAAATTGAGCTTTTTTTGTTGAGTATGTTTTGAAGTTTTTAACTTATCATATTTCAAAAATTGTGTAGTTTTTGTGTAAAAACTTTCTTTCAAATAATTCTAAACTGACATAATAATAATATTGATGCAAATACATAACTACATGGAATGCATATTAAATTTTTTGGATTATGTCAGATTCAAATTATTATGAAACTAATGCCTTTTAAGTTATAAATATGACTTAGAGCAATTTAAAATTGAATTGATGACAGCCTTTGTTTTTATTAATTTAGACTTCTTGAACTCAATTAAGTGGCCATGAATTAATTCCTAAACACCATTTTAGTGTATGGACAGTAAATATTATGAGTCATTGACTGTATTAAGAAATCTAATAATGAAATGATTCTAAGTTTCAGAATGCTGTATTTTAAGAGGAACATATCTGAAAAGCTACAAACAGCACAAACATGAATATCACTTTGATAAGAAATCTGAATAGATTATTATTCTACAATTTAGTCCAATGAAAACCTTTTGCATGTGTTATGTCATAAAGCTGAACAAATGATTAAATAAATTCTTTCATTCTCAGTCCATCAGTTTTGTCAATTTAATGTGAGATGATCATATAAGGTCTATGAAGCAGTCATTCCTGGTTGTTGACACCAGGGAACCATTGAATTGTAAGGGCAAATGAACAAGGTTGTGCATGAGATGTAGTGGCTAATTAACTGAAATATACTAGTAGGGACACTGTAGTCAGAATGGTAGGTGATAAGGACTGAGGACACAGAAGAAAGGCAGAGAGATGGAAACGGCAGTATAGAAGCAAGTTCTTGCATGATTGGTGGCTTAGAGTTTAAAGAATCAAGTCAGAAACCAAATACCATGGGAGACTTCTAAAATCTCAAGAAGATAAATGGATTGTCTATAATAGCCAGAAAGGATGCAGCCCTTTCACACCTTAACTTTACACAACTTAGAATTTTTTTGGAATTCTCATCTCCAAAATTATAAACAGGTCCACTGAAGAGTAACATTGCACCAACAGAGAATTAGTAAATTACTTGGTCATATATCACAACCATCTTTGTTCTTGGCAGCATAGGAAGTCTGTCACCTAATTTCAATTTGCCAAAAGTTTCACACTCTGTCTGGATGTCTCTGCTGTGTATTCCAACGAGGCCAAATCCAAACTACAGCAAAGGTGATAACTTCACGTCAAACTATCAGTCCCTTGGGCCATGTGGTGCTTCAGTTCCCAGTTGTGCAAATGAGCTACCTGATATGTAAGGAATCCAGTTCAGGAACACAGCCTAATTACCTAATTACTCAAGAGAATTATCAGAGTGGAATGAAGAGAGTTTTCAGGTTAATTTTTAAAAATCAGAACTTCTTAATTTTGTTGTTATACCTTAACTTAAATATATCTTTTCCTTAATATTTCATTAGTTATGTATCTTATTTTAGATAAAAATAAGATTTAATAGAAAATTTCCTTGTTAGCAAGACTAAAATTAATGTTCTCAAACAGATATTTTTGTAAAATCAGAAAGCGAATTCTTCTACTGTTCATTTATAGTTAAACTTTCAAAAACACTTGCTACATCTAAATTATTATATTTTACTTAATTATTTTAAGGTCTGAAGGTCTTGCTAAGCTGCTTGGATCTGGTTTTACTAGTCCATCTAGACCAGGTTAGCCTTGAATGCTAGATTTTTCAGGTATATATACTCCTTGGTTTTGCCCTGACAACTTTTCACCACTATGCCTGACCTAAAACGCTGCCTTAAATCACTGTTTGCATGATACTGCACTATCAGAACTGCATTTGTACACCTAAACCGCTGCCTTCTGTGCAATGCACAATTTCCTTTTCCAAGACATGGAATTTCGTGCAGGTGAATAAGTCTGATGTTCTACTAAGCATGAGAATGAACCTGAACGAAAGGAGAATGATAACACTGAATCCATTTTGAAATGTCTAAAGTTATCTTAGGATCATGTTTTCACATGACAAATTACTCCAAGTAACTTCTTTTCTTTGAGCTGTGCTGCATTAATGAAGGACACCAATCAACAAGACTTTTCATTATCTGTGATAACTCTAGTTACCCCTATGTTAGTGTTGCTGCTATGGATTAAACAACGCATATTAAGAGAATTTGCTAACAGGATCTTATTCTCACTTTAATTTTTTTAACATGGGGTTTTATTACAGAGTTAACATTACTATCTGCACTGGTGAAACAGCAGCCTTATCCCTAGGCCACTGAGTTTTTTTTTTTTTCCTATCAAGGTATATTTAAAGTGATTAGCATATGCAGTACAGATGTTGCTATGGGGATAAGAACCACACATCTTCTGTGACAGACATAATATGATTGCTACTGCAGTCCCACTAAAATTGGATTATTTGTTTTAATGTCATGAGGAACACGTTACATTATAGAGATCAGTATCTCTTAAATAGCATCCTATATTTCTAAATCAATCATCTCTTCATGTCTTCAGAATGGCGCGCATATGAAAATCACTACTTTATTATTCACCTAGGTAAGTTTATCATGATGTATTTGGATGTTCAGAAAATTTCTTTTAATTTCCATTGATTCTTCCTTTCCCAGGAGAAAAGTAGCAGTAGTTAAACGGAGAGTGCTTATTCAGGTTTAATTCATTCATCAAACATTCATTGAGAGCTTGCTGTATGGGTTTGGTAGTTTCTGTATGCTGACAACAAGAAGAAATAGAGTAGGAAGTATTTCTTCTCCTACTCCTTCTTTTTCTCCTGTTTCTCTTTCTCCTCTTCTCCATATCCTCCTTTTTTCCTAGTTGAATCCGAATACACTTGACTTTTATACCTTCCATGACTGTGTTGTAAAATGTTAGAGCAATAAAAGAACAGAGATTGGAGACTACAGTGATAGATTGATTCTGAATCTAAGATTTAGTAAGAGAAGGTTTGAAATAAGAGTCAAGAACACCACATATCTAGCAGTGCAGTGTAGAATGGTGGCTCTTTCGTATGTACAGAAAAAGAAATAAATATTAAACTACTGAGTAATAAATGCAGAAATAAAACATATTATCAGCAATCACATCCATTACTGAAAACATAAAAGTATATATCTGTAAAATTTGGTTAGGGAAACTAGTAAAGGTGAAGATTAGAACATAGAGTGTAACATTCATTTATTTATTACAACCAATATTCTGGTGTTTATTTAGAACAAGATATCATGTGTGAGGATGTGTATGGAAGGGACACTAATAACAAAAGAACATGAAGAAAAATTAATAAACTACAAGAAAAAAACTATGTGATCATAGAAGCAATTCATAATAAGTCCACCCACCTACCCTCAAATGCCTGCTGTCAATTATGGTGCAGATCATGGGGATGAATACATAATTCACATTTTGGCAAGACAAGGAGCATTTTATTGCTATACAATTATACAGGGGCAGGTAAAATAACATCCCAATCATTTCTTTCTTAATTGTCTGACATTTTTCATTTGTGTACAACATGGCTGATCACTAACATCTGAAATAATGCTTAAGAATCTGGGAGAGAAATATCAGAAATAGCAACTCAGTAATAACGTTATTCTTTGCCAATTTATGTATAAAATATTTTGAAAGTTTTCTTGAAATACAAATTTGATCTGTCTCTGGAATTCCACATTAGTTAAGCTGTGCCATAATTTTGTGAGATACATATGGATCTTTCCTCCAAATTTTTTGATAGTGTTGGCTACATTGAAAGAATTTCACCACATCTTTGGATATAATTTTAGAAAGGAACAACAATGCTGTTTCCTATAGAATTTTTCTTGAGTCACTTCCTTAAAGGGCAGAAATGGTTAAGTCTTCTCTGGAAATCTGTTGATAGAAATTTGAAATTAATGCACTCAGTGGTTTTTATAAAGTTACTATTTTGGCATGCTAAACGGAAGAGGGAACATTTCTCTGCATCTCTTAATAGTCCATCAAGAAACCCTTTCCCAGAGTTTATTTTCTGTGCATCAATTTCTCTATATGACCATAAGAAATTGTCCGAACAGTACTTAGTGATAGTGGACTCCTCTAGCATCAGCCTATTTCATGCTCAAATGGATTCAGCAACTGGAATATTTTTCCTGGCCCTCTTGTCACCCAACTTCTTAAAACTTGTGTGACTTTTAGATGTCAGTTGTCTATCAGTCAAGTTTCAACTTTCATAAGTTTTTCCATGAAATCCCATAAAATATTTCAAGTTTCAAGTATATAACACTAATTTCCTCTAACCATCATTTGTTTTCCCTCCTTATACTTTAATAATATTCTTTTAACAATATTAAGTGGTTAAAAATATGGATGAATTTTTCAAATATTTCATATAAATAAGGTAATAGTTATAAAGTTCTTGAAGTACCCCAATTGATCATTTCATGCCTCTTAATTGAATTTATAAATATATTTAATTTTAATTAGAATATTATTATATTTTACTTTGAAAAAAATCGAACTATATTTCCTTTCAAAGGTGCCATGGCAGAGTCTCTCATTCCTGCTATATTTTGCGTGTCACACATTATCTTTCAAAAGCTCACCACCAGCATTAGAAAATAAAACTTAAATTGCTAGTAACCATACTTCAGTGATAAATTTTAAAATATTTTCTCTAGACATGGATGAAATAAAATTTACATTGAGTCATTTACATTCGGGATGCTCTGGTTAAAAGCAGATCAGTAAGGCCATTCATTCTGGCCCTTTAAAATGGTGCTACTTACAGATGTAAACTGAATGATACAGGAGGGATCCATGATTGAAAGATGCCAAGTTTTAACCTAATTTTTATATTATTAATCCACAACTAATTATTTGAACATCACTTCTGGTTTGTGTCATGAAAGACATAAAAAGAACAATAACTCTTTGCCGACTTAGTGCATTGAGTAGTAAACATCTTGAGAACTGACCATTAGAATACAGTTAGTAACCATTGTATTAATGAACCCTATCGTAAGCCATGTAGAGTATGTGTCTGCTCTTTATGTGGACTCCAGACAACAAGATTCCTCAGTTCAAAACGCAGCAAATGAGACTGTGGACATTTTAATCCACTGGACATGTTTGTCTACTAACATTTGTTTATTTATTTTAATTACTTGAGAGTCTGATTATGACAAGATTTTATAATCTCACTTGCTAACATTGCACCTTGCTTTAAAGCAAACAGAATGTCCATAGAAACTGTTAGTAAGAACATGTTTAAGAAAGATTATTCTGGGGCAGAAGAGATGTGATAGCTGTTAAGGGTACTTGCTGATTTTGTAGAGGACTTGAATTCAGTTCCCAGAATCCACATAGTGGCTCAGAGATGTAACTCCAGTTTCATGGAATTTGACTTCTTCTGGTTTCTGCTAGTATGGAACACACATGAAGTACAGAAACACATATTAGGCAAGTACTGACACACATATAATAAAAGAAGTACTTTTTTTTAAAGAATGGAAAACAATTTTGGATCCTGTGAGCAGCAGGTCTGGTGGATAGAGGGTAGTCAAGTAATGAGACAGACAGTTAATGAGTTCAGTGGGGAGACCTGGAAATGAAACTGTCCAACACACACTTACAGTTCCAGATCTACAGAGATAACATGGATGACATTACCAATTTGGGTCACCAGCACATATTTAATGACAGACTGGAAAGAAGTTACAGGTCATTCGAGACATGAGTAGAAAAGATTGCCGAAAAGAAGCACTCTTTATGAACAGGCATTGGGAAAAATGTAATGGACACTCAGGAAGACAGGAGAGAAGCTTCTAACACAATATTGTAGATGCCAAGGGTTAGTGAGAAGCAAGACAAGCATAAATTTCATACGAATTTTACTTGGTAAAAAATGTGGAAAGATTGGAAATTTAATGTTTAGAAGGTCATTATGAACTCAGCATTTCATGGGAATGTTAGGGTTAAAAGAAAGATAATAATTAATAGACAGAAAAATATGTGACCTTCAGTGGATCAGTGTGATTTTCTCCTTACGGGCTCTGTGCTTAGCATAAATGTTGAAAATATTTGTCCTCTCTATAATGACAGATTAAGTGGGAGTGGTTTCGCTAAATCTTGCTGATCTTTTTAAAGAGCGTAACAGACTTGCCATTTTTGTTCTCCTTAGAAATATTATTATGAGTGCAAGAAACAGATACTGAAATGAGAATAAATATGTCATTATTGTTAGTTTAAAATTAAACACATCCAAATAAAGTTTTAAAAATGTATACCAGAAAGACACAGGTGTTTCAAAATACTATATATCTTGAATCTGTTATGGAATTACATCACATTTCCCTTTCCTTTCTTCCTCCACACTCTATCATATACTTTCCCTTGTTTTCTTTGGAATTCATGGCCTCTTTTACTTTACGTGTGTGTGTGTGTGTGTGTGTGTGTGTGTGTGTTTCCTAACCATATAAATACACCATGCTTTCTCCATATAATGTTACATATACTGAAGGCGTAAGTCACAAACAATGCCACACCAATTCGGGGATATGATTATTAGGGTGGTATTTATTTAAAGGGGAAAAAACTTACAGATCACTGTCCCAGGCAACAGCCCTCTTCGCAACCAGGAAAGGAGTCTAGTCGCAGGCGGAGCAGGAAGTGAAGAGAGAGAGAAGAGGGAAGTGGCCGCTTTTTTAAAGGGAGAGAAACCACGCCCCAGTGGGCTGGTACCTCAGCGGTGATAGGCTGGAGGAGTGGGAGGACCTCCCGCAACACCTCCCCCTTTTGTTTAAATAAGAGAGTTCTAAACCTACTATGAAATTATATACAGTAAGTACAAATATCCTATTCTAACTAGCTTAGGTCTTGTATAATAAATAACTTGGCCAAGTCATGAGAGAAAGTAACTACATTTATATAGTCTTCAACCCCATCGAAGATCTGAGAAGGGAAATAATGTTACCTGGGTAATTAGGAAGTTCAGTAAAACAACTTCCAAAACATGCAACAAATTACAGAGACAACTAGCTACCTGGGCAATCATCCAAAGTCACATTAGCAGCGTTGAAGCAACCAACTTTGGGTAAGGCCTAACATAACTGACATACCATTTTCTAAGGCAAGCAACTTTTCAAAACTATCTTACCCTGTCTTGGCAGGATATGACAGTCCTGTTTTATCCATTGATGCATGCTCTGTATCTTTGTCAGTTGTTGAGGTATGGGCATTTCTTTGCCCAAACGCCAGTTCTGCCAAAAAGAAGGCTCCAGGTGGAGTGTCTTTGGTGTTCAACATTCTCTCGGGAATAGAGTGGTGTTGCCAGGAGCAATTGTGTCTCACTACCACAAAACTCTGAGTTAGATTAAAGGCCATTTTCTACAGCTCTTTGAAGAAGTTGAAGATTATCTATCTATACTGAGTATAATCTCTATATATCTAAAGAACCTGATTAGTCTATTATAAATGACAAACTTAGATGACTATTAGTCTATATAATTCTCAATATCTATCTAACTTAAAGACTAAGACAATAAACGACTGTGAAACAAATGAGGACAATGACCTCCAAATATAAACAATGTACAAATAAACATTGCAGTAGGTAAATATATATCAATACACAATCATTATATAAGTATCTTAATCAGAGGTAGAAATGTACACTGCAATATGGTAAATATATACAATATATATATATATATATATATATATATATATATATATATATCAATACAATATATGTCAATACATAAAAAAATGTTTTAAACAGAGGTAGAAACATGCATGTGTACAATAGTCAATATAATTTAACTTTGTATCAATATACAAGAATCTATACCAATGTATTTGTCTAAAAACAGTTGGTCCCCATTCTGCACCTGTGATTCCAAAGCTTTAATTTTTTCCTTCAAAGATAACATGTCCTCCTTAAACTTTTCTTGTATATCATGTAGATTCCCATCTTGGAGGTACATTCTGTCTGTTACCTTATCAAAACTTTGTGATAAAGTCTGAACGTCAAATTCAACAGCCTGAACCCTTTCAGGTAACTTTTTAATACCCTTGGATATGGAATCAATTTTGTCTGTCATAGTATCCACTTGTTCAGATAACCTCTGATTTTCAATAATTTTAATCCTGTCAATTAGTTGTTCATTATTAGTTCGTAAAGATTCTATCATTCTTAGGAGTGCCATATTCTTCTGTTCATTATTAGTACATAAAGATTCAATCATTCTTAGGAGTGCCATATTCTTCCTTAATGATAGAATATGGAAAAGAAAACTGAAGGCTAGTAACAAGCAAATTAAGGTATCCCCATAATCATATAAACCGTGTATGATGTAATTCATTGTATTAGTAAATATAAATTTACTAATCCATTGTATTAGTGAAAACAAAGCAGTAAAATTTGCGTTAGAAACAAAAACTGCAATATTACCTATTATCCAGCAGGTGGCGCTGTTGCAGAGTCGTGGTGAAAACATGGTCCTGTTTCAGTGCCTTAGTAGATGTTAAAAACTGGAAAATGCAAGTTTCTCAACAAAATAAATCTAATTAAATCAATTCCTGAGATGGAACAAGTCACCCTGAGGGGTTGCAGCTTTCAGCAACCACGTGCTCTGGTTTGTGGCACTTAAGAGCTGTACTTGCAAGGGAGATTTAAAAATGACTCAGAAAAGAGCAAACCAGGCGGCCAGAGACTATGCGGGCCTGTGGAGTTTAAATCCACGTGGGGAGTCCAAGGCCTCTGGCGGCTGAGGAAGGAGGGGCTCCCGCCAAGCCGAACTAGAGCCCGCCAAGCCCGCGGCCGCCAAGCTGAACTTGCGCCCGCCAAGCCTGCAGCCGCCAAGCCGAACTTGGGGCCTCCAAGCTGAACTCGCGGCTGCGAGTGGGGAAAGGAGAGGTTCTAAAACCAAACATTGGGCGCAAAAATGAAGGTATAAGTCACAAACAATGCCACACCAATTCGGGGATATGATTATTAGGGTGGTATTTATTTAAAGGGGAAAAAACTTACAGATCACTGTCCCAGGCAACAGCCCTCTATGCAACCAGGAAAGGAGTCTAGTCACAGGCGGAGCAGGAAGTGAAGAGAGAGAGGAGAGGGAAGTGGCCGCTTTTTTAAAGGGAGAGAAACCATGCCCCAGTGGGCTGGTACCTCAGCGGTGATAGGCTGGAGGAGTGGGAGGACCTCCCGCAACAATATACTATTTTTTTGTGACTGGCTATTGGCATTGGATAATAAATTGATGTAATTGTCCCTACTTCTCCCACTTTTAGCATTAAGATTCTTAGTTACCTGTAGTTCTCTATCTTGTGTTGAGACCCTATGGGACATATTACTGTGCCCAATATAGAAACAGGAAAAACATACATGCCTAAAAATTTAAGATGGTTTAAGATTACACACAAAAACATAAAACTACTGTAATACCATTGCATGCAGAAATAGTTACTCAAGCATATTTGATAGATTGATACGAGGAAATGTTTTACCACTTAAACTAGAAATTGTTTGGAAGAATTGACTATATCACTAGGCAGAGAAAAATGAAGTAGAAAACAAAGGAAACTTGTCCATGAACATCTGTTGTTTTCAGTACTTTAAAAGAAATTATATACACACAGCACCACAAAAATATTATAAAATATAATAGCATCCCCAAGAAGTATGGATATGTGAACATTAAGTGTAGAATGAGCTTTAAGTGTTTTGTTGTTAATTTCAGATACTTTTGTGCCTTAGAAAATGCATTATAATTTAAATACCAAAAAGAAAGATAGAAAAAAAGTCATGTGTTGCATAATGTATGCATTTATTTAAACACAGTAATAGTCCCCCACATTACTGTTGTTCTCACGTTGGTGCCCTGCATTGCAGGGTTGTGGCTGAAGGCAGAAAGCACTGGGTACACATATAAGCTGCCTTATCATCTTTCTATACTTTGCTGTATACTTGACTTTGCTTACACTCCATCATTCTATACATACGTGAAATGAGAATAACAGCTGCGCAGGAAAATTTCTTCCATATAAAGATAGGCTCGAGAAGTTTAATTGATTTGACTTTAATTTGAAAAGCGAAGTGAGAGTGCCTTCATCTTATGCCTGTCTCTGTGTCAGAAAAACACATTCCTTAGTGTCTGTTCCATACAGTGCAGTGCCTTCTTTGAAATACAGTTCTATAATAGAGAATTAGGGTGAAATCTTATTTCTCAAAAAGGCAACTGTCTGGCACCTTCCCAGGGTATGAGCATTTAAGGTGTGATGAACTGTGAATTTGAAGTTGCTCCTTGCACACAAAAAGCAGGTGTCTCAAAGCTAATATTGTTACTAGCAAAAATGAGCTATATTTAAAAGTGTGAAGTGTTTGGTTTATAGAAAAATCTTTACTCGTAATTAGCAAATAATCAATCAAGGTCAGAATAGTTAAATTCTCTTAGAAAGAAAGCAAATGTAATGAAAGTGATAGGGAAATTTCTAGTTTACTCTGCCTGCTATGCAAAGAATATGTCAAGCAACAAAGATCATAAATCTCTGTTTTCTAAGAAGAAATAGAAAGAAAGAAAGAAAGAAAGAAAGAAAGAAAGAAAATGGATTTGTATGGCTGGGGAGGAAAGGAGGATCTGGAAGGAGTTGGTAAGGGGAGATCCTGATCTGAATATATTTTATGAAAAAATCTCTTTTCCATAAAAAATAAAATAAAATAATTACATTTAAATTAAAAAAATGATTGTGACATTGCCAAAACACTTTTTAATAATATGTGTCCAAGCTTCATGAAATATTGTAGTTATATTATGAAGAATATCATGTCAAGGTATCCCAATATATGGCCTTCTTTTGGCCAACAATGATGGAGGAAGGTCATTGGCCAATAAAGAAACTGCTTGGCCCTGTGGGTGGAGTAAACAGAACAAAATGCTAGGAGGAAGAGGAAGTGAGGTCAGAGTCTGGACAGCTCTTCTCTCGGGAGAAGACGCCTGAGAGAGATGCCATGCCCTGCTCCTGGGATGAAGCTCCGACCCAGGATGGATATAGGCTAGAATCTTCCCGGTAAGCGCACCTTGGGGTGCCATACACAGATGATTAGAAATGGGCTAAATTAATACGTGAGAATTAGCCTAGAAGAGAATGGGCCAAGCAGTAATTAAATGAATACAGTTTGTGTGTTGTTATTTCGGGGCATAAGCTAGCCGAGCAGGTGGCCGGGATTCTGGGGACGTAGCCCCGCCACTCCTATTACTACACAACAAAAAGTACTGTAATCATGTGGTCAAACCCACACTCAAAGACACACAGTTAGAAAGAACATACTGAATAAATTAACCCAGATACTAAAAGACAAATTTCACATTTTCTTTCATTGGAGTCTTCTAGTACATAACTGGAAAAACCAAGAAAGGTTTTGCCAGGGTTGGGCATGACAAAATAAATGAAAATATTGAGTACAAGTGATCTGAAAATGGGGCCATCTAATTAGGGAGGGAACCGCAGATAAATACAGCAGAAGAGGGGAGGAAGGTTAGAAAGCAATCAGGGTGTCTGAAACAAATATGGAATAAATTAATTATCTAACTGAACTGAAAGAACTAAAATCATGTAATTCCATGTATAAATATACTTATATATTTTAATGAAATTTTTTTTTTTTGGCTAACAAGACTCCCTCCAAGTGTCAAAGACCATCTAATAAAACCTAACACTATTAGGCAAGCAAGTTTCTCTTCTCTCTTATTGGTTAGGGCTGTCCAAGAGACTCCCCCAAAATACAGTCTATTGTTATTGTGCTTGATTGCCTCCATAAGATGGAAGGAAACCCTATTGATGAAATTACCAGACATTTCAGATGCAGGGTCCAGTGGCCCCTGAGGTAGAAATGGCCTGAATGCTTCTTCTAGGAGCACTGTATTTCATAGCATCAGAAGCATTCAACAACTTCCAAAGGAAGAACACAGCCAAGAGTCCAGCCTAGCAGTCATAGTATGAACCAGAACAACACTAGCCTGACATAATAACCCAAAGGGCTCAGTAATGTCTTTCATTCCTGGGTGGTTCTGTCATCATCATCACCATCATCATCATCATCATCATCATCATCATCATCATCATCATCATCATATATGCCCTGCCCATGCTTAAGCATGCATGGGCAGCCTGTTTATGGTGGTTCTCCAGTTGTTTTTTATACTGGACCGTCCTATATGCTTGTGTTATTGTCATACTCAAGGTTCCACAGTCTTTAATTATACTGTCTATATCCTGCGTTTATTGAGCTTTCCTCTTTACCTTATCCCATACACTTCTCCAAGCAGTGCTATCTTTGGGCTTTACTCCTCAGAGCAGCAACTGAATGTGTTTGAGATGGACTGTCTCAGGAGGATTCTAGGCATCATACAAAGTGATATATGGCATTAAGAAACATCCTCATCTACAGAAGGAAGTATACTACAGGATATGGCAATGGGGCTTGAGCTACTTAGGCCACGTTATGAGAATGAATGAATGATGTGCAGTTGGTAATCAACAGCTACCTAACTGGATTTAAGATATGCTCAACAAGGGGGGAAAATAACTGGTACTGAAAGCCTAGCCAACTCCTCAGGTCTAGGATCTTGGAGAACTTACAATCTTCATTTTACTAAACCAGAATAATCCCTAACTACAATCTAAATATTTGGCCTTGTACACACAGATAAGAGTAGTCCTTAGTCCCCATTGAAGTAGCTTTTCTTTGGAACGGACTGAGGTTATTAGATAAAACCACACCCAATGGATATGTGTTATTGTGAAGCCAATTCACAGAGCATAATCTATGAAACCCTGTTGCACAAAAACTTAGGTGTCATTGTGGAAGAGAAGGTGGGATATGTGAAAGGGGAGCTAGGAAAGACTAAGAAGCTTCAACCCTACACAAAGAACCATGGACAAAGAAGGAATATTGAAAGAGAGAAATGACAGCAGGTCTCTGTTGCAGTTTCTGAAAACGTAGTTGATTTGTCATCTAAGAAAAAACTCCATGGCTTGCAATCCTGAGGAGATATCATTAGTTCTTCCTTGGAATTCTGGTCACTTTTGTTAGTAGCACATTTCAAAACTGTGATCCTAAAGAAGAAATTCAGCTTATGTGTAATTTCTGTCTAAGGGATGAAGAAATTTAAGGATACTGTATGACCAACACCTAACTTTTTAAACAGAAGAAACTGTATCCCTTGGTCTTGTTGAGGCTTATTTTTCTTGTTTTAAAAGATGAGAAAAGCAGTATATTTTCAACAACATCTCCTACTTCAGACCTGCTTTTGTTACCTATAGCCATATTTTTTCTTTCTGATATTCATTTCACAGGTAAAACTGACAAACCAGAAACCCTACAATTTTATTTATTAAGCTGTGTGTCTGAAACTGCTCCCTATGTATTGCATCACAAATATCTTGTTCCTACTCAAGGAAGACAAAATGCCTTGTTTTCACAATATTTGTAATACACTCCTATTTTTTCTATTGTTGGAGTTAACAATCTTTTACACTTTAAAACATCTCTAATTAAGAATTTTCTTGCTTTATCTAATACAGTGATTCTCAACCTTCCTAATGCTGTGACCCTTAAATATAGTTCTTCATGTTATGGTGACCCTCAAGCATAAAATTATTTTAATTGCTACTTTGCAGCTGTAATTTTGTTGCTGTTATGAATCATAATGTAAATATCTGTGTTTCCCTATGGTCTTAGGAGACCCTTGTTAAAGGGTCATTCAACCCCAGAAAGGTCATGACCAAAATTGAGAACCACTGATCTAAAAAGATTCTAAAAATTGCAGTCATTAATATTTTTAGGAAATTTAGTTTTCTGTAATACATCTGTGAATAAAGTTAATGTGCTGAGGTTTCATATCATTTATATCATTTCATATTCAATATCATAATTCCAGTACTACTCAAAAGGTCGAGCATACTATTTAACCTCATTATACCATAATATGTTTAAACTTTACCTCAGCTTAATTTCTATCACATGATTTTTCCCCTGGCATTTTTTTTTATTTTAAAGTTGTTATTGCTACCATGTAGAAGGACCTTTGGTCTGCGTACCTGCCACCCAGTTCCAGGCCGCCTGGCTAGCTTATGTGCCGAAATAACAACACACAAACTGTATTCACACTTCTTGGCCCATTTCTATTAATGTGTGTAGCACCACGAGGTGCGCTTACCAGGAAGATTCTAGCCTATGTCCATCCTGGGTCAGAGCTTCATCGAGTCTGCCCTGTAGAGGAGCAGCCTAGCATCTGTCTGAGGTGTCTTACCTCACTTCCTCTTCTTCCCAGCATTCTGTTCTGTTTACTCCACTCACCTATGTTCTAACCTATCAGGGCCAAGCAGTTTCTTTATTAATTAATCAATGACCTTCCTCCATCACTACTGTTTTTATAACAATTAAATTTATTTGTTTTATTTCATGAATATGTGTAGTTTTCTTGCAGACATATATGAACACTCTGTGAGTCTTGTGCTCAGTGCCTGAGAATGTCAGATTAGGCTATTGAACATTCGGGACCTGGAGTCACAAATGGTTATTGGCTACCACTTAGGGGCTAGGAACCAATTGAGGTTTTCTGCAAGAACAACTGCTCCTAATTGCTGAGCCATCTCCCCAGGCCCATTTTCTCTTTACTGAGAGGAAAACATTGCTTCTGTACTATGAACTTCCAATGAGACCTATGCCTCCCTTACTTAAAATGGTTAGAATGGTTATTTGCTTTTGTAAAGACAAGTAAATGATATGTATCCAATAGAAGCTGTGCTTTACATTTTTGCCTTATCTTCTTCTAGAATTATGGTAAGTACACTGTATAGGTGCTATATATGGTGGTAGCAAGTCACAGATATCATTCACAGAGTCTTTAATAAAGTGATAAACAGGCACTACTCAAATAATTGTAAGGCTGTGTTATTCTGTTCAGCAGGTAAGTGATTTAGATGCTTCTTTGAGTTATAATATTCCCTGTGTCCAATGATTCTTCAGAACATAACTGCTTAGTAAACTGAAACCTCTCTCTGCATAGAATCTCTCCTACTCCTTGGTGTTCACTAACTTGTTGCTATTTTGGTAAAATCTGTTGCTACTCCTACATGAATGCATTTTTTAAAGAATTTCTGGCTTAGTTCTACCATTTATTTTATACCTAGTCCTGATTTTCACCCATAAACTGCTCAAGTTTTTTTTTTATTTATCTACTAGTTTATTATGAAAAGGATCATAGAGCCACTACATAGAGCTGTTACCTAGCTTCTCTGGGGCTGAGAATAACCTGGTTATTCTTTACATCTAATATCCACTTATGAGTGAGTATGTACTGTGTATGTTTTTTAGGGAGGGTCTGGGTTGCCTCACTGAGGATGATGTTTTTCTGGTTCCATCCATTTATCTTCAAATTTTATGATATTATTATTTATTTTCTTCTGAGTAACACTCCATTGTGTAAATATACGACATTGTTTTTACCATTCTTTGGTTGAGGGGGAATCTAGTTTATTTTCATATTCTAGCTATTATGTATAATTCTATTGTGAATATAGTTGAGCATGTGCCTTGTGTTGTGATAGAGAATCCTTTGGGTATATGCCCAAGAGGGGTAATGCTGGTTCTTGAGGTACTTCGATTTCCAATTTTTTGAGAAACCACGATTTTGATTTCTGAAGTGACTGTACAAAAACCATTTTGAGTTTTTTTAAGTTATAAATAATTTATTTTGCCTGTGCTTTTGGAAGACACATCACAATTAAGTTACGTATGCTTACAAAATATGGAAATACCAATTTTTAAATATTGTAATATAATAATATCATACCAATTTATTAGAATAATGATGTATCTTCATTGAAATCAACTTTGTATAAAACTGCAAACCCCTTTATATCTCCTAAATATGTTGTACTTAATATAAAATAACAATGCTAAATTTCTAATACTGAACTCATAATTTTATTTTTTCAAAATATCTATTATTTTCCCCCATATAATAGGGAATGTATTGAAGCATTTCTAATTTTGTTGGGTCTGATGAAATCACATTTCTTTACATTACACAATGAACACCCTCAAAATGACTCTAAGGCATACTAAAGCACTTTTAAAGCATCAAACAATCATGATTCAGTTACACTCATAATGTTGAGAAAATAAATCAAAGCTCATTTACATGACTCAAACTTATATTCTAAAAATGTTTTACCAATGACGTCAAGAATCTGTTTAGAGATTTATGAAGTACTGCTTATGAAAATTGTCTTTCTTTATATAGAGTCTTTTCAAGTCCAGACTCTGAACAATTGAGAAAAAAAAAGATTGTGTATAAAGCAATAGCTTTGTTCTTAAAGATAACATGTCTAGGTTTGTATTCTCGGTCCTTCTTTCTAAGTACAGTATGAAAGAGATGACATTTACATGTAGGAGATATCCTTCCATATTCCCAAGTCTAAACTCTCCCTCTTTGTCAGGTAGCAGAAGGTCAAAAGGCCACTGGTAATTTATGCTACATTATACGAACACCTTTGTATACTTACAAATGTTAGCCAGCAGGCAATAGAGATCATGATAAATCCATGTGTAGCTTATACTACCCTATGAACTTCTGATGGTAGAAGATACAAAGTAACCCCACATACTAGTTCAGAATTACATATAATAAAGGGTTATTTATTTAGGGGAGACTCACAGATCACTGTCCTGGATCACAGTCCTCAGCATGAATGGGGAACAGTAACAGAGTCTAGCAGCCAGAAGTGAAAGCCAGAAGCATGGGAATGAAAGGAAGCTTTACAGCAACATTTATAGTATAAGAAAGTACACCCAAATGGGCTGGTATCTTAAAGCTATTGGCAGCATTTCCACTTTTTGTTTAAATAAGAGTTTCAAACCAAACACAAAATTATATACACTAGGAACAGATATCAAGTATAAGATTAGAATTACAACCAGTATAAGCAATATTAAGCAAGGAACATATGCTAAATGTTTTAATAAACATTCTATCTTAAGGAGTCTAAGTCTTGTATTGGAAATATCTTGGCTAGATCATAAGAAGATGGCAACTAAGACTATCTAATCTTTACCCCATCAAAGGCCTGAGAAGGTAGATAATATTACTTGAGTAGGTAGGAAGTGCAATCAAAGAACTTCCAAAATGAGCAGTAGATGACAGAAACAACTGGCTGCCAGAGCAATCACCCAAAGGTTCATTTGCAATGTTGGCGCAACCAACTTCGGCTAAGGCCTAGGTAACTGACAGACCATTGTCAGAGGCAGGAACATTTTCAGAACTGTATTACCCTGTCTTGGCAAGGTTTGGAAGTCTTTGCTTGTTGATTGTTTCTGGATAGCCATCTTTTCGTCCTTAGGCGTCTAGATGTCTAAGGTGTCTCACCTCTTTGAAGATGAATATTTTTCTGCAAGAACAAGAACAGAGGCGGAATTTTTTTTCAATAAAATAAGTAAATAAATAAATAAAAACAAAAACAGAACCTTGCCCCTGTATGTTTGTCACCTCTGTGGGTGAGCTGTAATTTTTTTTCTCAAGAGGTCTCTCTTTTTTAAACTGAATCTTTATTAATTTTGATAATATCCATAGCTTTACTTCTGTGGAAACAAGAGTGAAAGCCCTACCCCAACATAGCACATCTCCTGATTTCCACTGTGAGGTCAGCTCTACCTTGAAATATACCAGCTGATTTAATCCAGATGTTTTTTTTTCTATTATCGAATGTCTCTCCACTGCTGTTGTTCCTTTCTCATTGGTGTTAAGAAAATTCAAGGTTAATTAAGCATTATACAATCTATTTCAAGGTGTATTTTCTATCCCTTTCTGTTTGGTTAGCATATCCTTTATAGTTCGATTTGATCTTTCTATAACTGTCTGGTCTGTGTAATTGTTATGCCTATTATATGCTTTATATTATAATAAGCGAAAAACTGTTTCATTTTCATAGACACATACGCTGGGCCATTGTCTGTCTTTATTTGTGTAGATATACCCATGATTGCCAGGACTTCTAATAAATACATGATAACTAAATCAACCTTTTCTGAGCTCAAGACATTTGCCTATTGAAAACCTGAATAAGTGTCAATGGTGTGGTGTACATATTTTAATTTTCCAAATTATGTAAAGTGGAACACATCCATCTGCCAGATCTCATTTTTTTTGAGTACCATTTCGGTTACTCCCTACAGGTAATAGTGTTTGGTTATAGAAAGAACAAGCAGGATATCTCTTTATTATCTCCTTAGCTTGTCACCATGTAATAGGAAACTTTTTCTTTAAACTTTTGCTATTGATATGTTTCTTATGAAATTCGGTGGTCTTCAACACACTTCCAATCAATAATTGATCAATTTCTGCATTACCTTGTGCTAAGGTGAGACTTTTATGAGATCAGTTGTATGTTTTGTATATGGGACATAGCCTATTCCTGATTATATATTGAACCTTGATGAATAATGCAGTCAATTGTATATCACCTGGTATAAATTCAGCAGCTTCAATATGCAGGACACCTCTTTCTGCACATTGCAAATCCGGAGCTATATTGAGAGGTTCTTTAAAATCCCTTAGCACCACGAGAATTGCATATAATTCTGCCTTTTGGAAAGAATTTTAAGGGCTTTGTTCCACCTTACTTAATTCTTAGAATTTGTAACCTACCTTTCCTTATTTACTTGCATCAGTATAAAATGTATGGGCTCCAGTTACTGGTGCATCATGTACAATTCTGGGAAGAATCCAAGTAGTTCTCTTTGTAAAGTTAAGTCTATCACTTTTAGAATAATTGCTATTAATTTCTCCTAAAAATTAGCACAAGCTCTTACCCATGGTATTTTCTTTCCATATTTTTTTAATTTCATCAGCCCATATACCTCCCTTTAGTACTAAAATCAAGTTATTAATATATTGTTTTTAATGTATCCAAATATTGTAGACCTTGTACCAAATCAACAGATGTTCTCTCTGTGCTTTATATTGATGAATATTATGGAAATATTATTTGTTGTAATACTGCACTTTATAAACTCTCAAGTCACCTGCTTTCCATTATATATCTAAAAGAAAAATTATATATATATGTATATATATACATATATATATATATATATATATGGCACACCTGTTGAGTCCTTACATGAATTACATATATATATTCTTAAGTCTATTATAGCATGTCTACACTAATAAAATTATTTTTGAATCTTCCTATAAATGAATTCAGTCATTAGGGATTGTAGAAAAGTTGAAAGAAGCAAGCAGTCACTTACAAATTGCCATAATGACATTCAAACAAAAATGTTAATATCATGGATAATATTTTTCTTCCAGCTGTTATTACCTCAATCTCACATAACTTTTAAGAAGCATGTCAGCAAAGTCCTTTCATTTTTGCCATAACAGAATCATTCTGAAGGGAGAATGCTCTTCCTGCTTATTGTCATCATAAATAATTGATTATTGTTAAGTGCCTATCAATGTAGAACTAGAAATATTAAAATTACAAGAAAATATCTAATTATGTTGTCTTGTGCAGTATCTTATGGGAGAATATGAATACAGAAACATTTGTGTGCGGGGTGAGAGGCAGACAAAGGAAGCATGTCAGCTAGAAGACCAAAGCATTTGTGACTGAGATAAAGTAACACGTAGTTGTCAAGTTAATGGTTTACTTTTGAAGCTTCTTATATTTTACTTTTAAGCTATTGTTTCTATTACTCTTTAATATAGTCCTCTTATGTAAGAATAGAATGTTTCAATATACCCTGCTAGAAGTACCTGTATTCTTCTTCCTTGCTGTTCATTAAATTGGCAACATATTTTATTCAATTTTCACTTACCTCTCCTCTGCCTGACCTTTTCTGCGGCTTGGGATAATGCACAGCCCTTTCAGGAAAATTGAAATAGAACTCTTCTGGCATCTCACTCTCATATCTCAATGACTAGTCAACATCTGTGATAGTTATTTACTTCTACCAGTGTGAGTCTCTAGAGTACTAATCACATGCTTTACCTATGGAAACCAACAGATTTCTGTTTGGAAACTGTAGTCATATTACAGTGGAGATAGAAAGTATTTCTAGTACTAAGCTCTCTACTTCTGTCTTATGCTTAAAAAACATTTTTAACTTTGTTGAGAGTGGTTTTATCTCTAATGTTACCATAATTTTCTCCTCACTGGATTCTGAGAAAAATTAAAGGCAGGTATTAAACAATTCCTATAATACTTGGCTAATTGCAGGTACTAAATAATTAATATCCATTAAGAATATTATTAGAATTTATAAATAAAAATACTCTCTGCTCTTAGTCACAGGTATTTTAGAATTGGTTGCTTCCCACACTTCACCTTTATTCATATGGAAGCTTTTTCCCTGCTGTTCTCTATGTCCCATCCATTGCCTTGCTTTGTCTTTCTTCCTCTCAATATTTCTATTCCCTTTATTGTATGTTACCAAAATGAATGCAGTATAGACTATCACTTTATTAAGTCTCTTGCATAAGTTCAGTGGTTACTTTTCATTTAACTGCCTTCATTTTCTTATATAGTACTTATTTTTACAATAAAAAATTGCAGCAGTTCTCAAATTGATTCAATTAAGCAGACCCTTCTTTTCTTCCTTTCTTTCTTTCTTCCTTCCTTTCTTTCTTTCTTTCTTTCCTTCTCCTTTCTTCCTTTCTTCCTTTGTTTTATAGACTGCAATTTATATGGTTTATGCTATTTGATATATAATATTTGAATTAACATTGTTATGATTTGATCATAGTCTATGTTAAAAATGAAGTATTTATCAAAACTATGTGATGCTTTTCTTTGAAAAAAAAAACTATTTATTAGTGAGGGGCCAGATTAGCCACGGTCAGATTCCTTCTACCTTTTCCTTATTTTTTTAAATCCTCCTTCATATTGACTAGTTCTTTACTTTTTAAAACCTCAAACCAGTATATAAGAGTAAGAAGAAAGTTAACATAACCTCAGGTACTAAATCTGCTTTTCTTCTGTCCAAAAACTAGTTACTAAACTTCGCCTATGTTATGGGAAGAAAAGGGAAAATAAAACAGATTGATTAGTTATTAAATCATCTTCTTTATGTATCAAGAAACACAGTTCATAACTTGGTTCTGTCATTATATACTCTACATATCATGAGTGAGATTTTCCCCAGTGAGTTGTGTTAATAATGCTGCTGAGTACCTTGGTAGGTTCCGTGACCACAGTAACTATGACTATTTTGGGATCACCAAAAAGCTACATCTTCCCCATGTTATGCAACTCCAAATATCTGTTTGTTGTTTGGGAAAAGTCTTTAGAAAGATTTTCTTATTTTGTTTTGAGAAACAAATTGAGGTTTATTAGTAGACTTTTCTTTTTCTAAAATTTCAATTTAAACATGTCAAGACAGTTACTGTCCCGAAGAGACAAAATTACCGAGTTTTTCTCATGATACAATTTTTGTTAGTATAATGAGAAAGCAAATGTTCAATAGTGTATTATTGATAGCTGAAGTTTAAACACTGTAATGGAAGTGTGCACAAATAACAATTCCCTTCAAGATTGTGGTGTCTAGTCTATAAACAAGCAATTATCTGTTCTTGAAATTTAAATATAATTGAAAATTATGCTACCATATTAATAGCACAATCTTTTTCATTTTCAGGTAGATAGTTTTGTCTTAGAAAAATCAATTTCTGGCTTTTGGTAACCTATTCCACATGCTTGTTGCCACACCAAGCCTTGATGCCAGGAGGATTTTGGTGCTGCCTCAATTTGGTGTGCCTTGCTTTGTTCATACCCATGAGAGGCCTGCCTCTTTTTGAAGAGAGGAGAAATGAATGGGGAAGGGGTAGATGGGAGTGGGGGTGGTGGCAGAGATAATTGAATGAGACAAGGGATGGGACACTTTGGTCAAAACATAAAATAAATGAAAAAAGTAATAAAACAAGAAAAAAATAAGTTTTCATTTGTCTTGAAAAAACCTTGCATGTTTTCATGGTTAGTGAAAATACCTACAATTGAGAAGGAAGATCCACTTATATGCTATGTACAGATGGATTTCCTTGTACATTTTGATTACAGTAATTCACCACTTCTCTGTTAGCCTGCAATGACCCCGTGATAACATGCAATAATTTTACCAAGAAAGACAATCACAGGTCCAGATTTTGCCCTCACATTTTTATTCAAATTATTCTTCAGTGGCCTCCAAGCCAGTCAAAGAGCAAGAAGCTAATGGCTCAGCTCCTGAGCCCAGGGTTCATCTTTTCAACTTCCTGACACCATGACCTTGAAAACTGAAGCAAAGTGGAGCACCCCTGATCTGAACGAACAACAAACTCAACTCTGAAGAGCTCAGGGATGAGAATGGAACAGATCCGGGTTTCATAGTGCACATCTACGTAAAATAAATGCATCTTCTTTTTTTTGTTTTGTTTTGTTTATTTTATTTTTTTAGTTGTTGCAAAAAAAAATTCCGCCTCCTCCCCTTCTCCCACTTCCCTCCCCCTCCTCGCACACATCGCCCCAGCCCCCCACTCCCCTGCCCCTCTCTTCCTCCCCCCCACTCCATTCCCCCTCCCTCTTGAGAATGAAGGGCAGTCCAGATTCCCTGCCCTGCAGGAAGTCCAAGGCCCTCCCACTTCTATCCAGGACCAGGAAGGTGAGCATCCAAACAGGCTAGGCTCCCACAAAGCCAGTTAATGTATTAGGATCGAAACCTAGTGTCATTGGCCTTGGCTTCTCATCAGTCTTTGTCTGCCAGGTTCAGAAAGTCCGGTTTCATCCCATGCTTATTCAGTCCCAGTCCCGCTGGCCTTGATGAGCTCCCAATAGATCAGCTCCACTGTCTCCGTGGGTGGGTGCACCCCTCGTGGTCCTGACTTCCTTGCTCATGGTCTCCCTCCTTCTGCTCCTCATTTGGATCTTAAGAGCTCAGTCTGGTACTCCAATTTGGTCTCTGTCTCTGTCTCGATCCATCGCCAGATGAAGGTTCTAAGGTGATATGCAAGATATTCATCAGTATGGCTATAGGATAGGGTCATTTCAGGTTCCCTCTCCTCAGTTGCTCAAGGTACTACCTGGGGAGATCTCCCTGGACACGTGCTAGCCCCTCTAGAGTCAAGTCTCTTTCCAACCCGAGGATGGCTACCTTAATTAAGATATATATTTCTCTGCTCCCTGTCCACCCTTCCTTTATCCCAACCATCCCATTCACCCAACCTCCACCCATTCTCCCCTTCTCATGTTTCTCACCCCATTTCCCCTTAGCCCCATGCCACCTCACCACCAAGTTCCCAGGTTTTGCCCTGCAATCTTGTCTACTTCCCATATCCAGGCGGATGACTATATGTTTTCTTTGGGTTCACCTTCTTATTTAGCTTCTCTAGGATCACAAATTATATGCTCAATGTCCTTTATTTATGGCTAGAAACCAATTACGAGTGAGTACATCCCATGTTCATCTTTTGGGGTCTGGGATACCTCACTCAGGATAGTGTTTTCTATTTCCATCCATTTCATGCAAAATTCGTGAAGTCATTGTTTTTTACCGCAGCGTAGTACTCTAATATGTATATATTCCACACTTTCTTCATCCATTCTTCCATTGAAGGGCATCTAGGTTGTTTCCAGGTTCTGGCTATTAATAATAATGCTGCTATGAACATAGTTGAACAAATGCTTTTGTCAAATGATAGGGCATCTCTTGGGTATATTCCCAAGAGTGGTATTACTGGATCTTGGGGTAGGTTGATCCCGAATTTCCAGAGAAATCGCCACACTGATTTCCAAAGTGGTTGCACAAGTTTGCATTCCCACCAGCAATGGATGAGAGTACCCCCTTACTCCACAACCTCTCCAGCAAAGGCTATCATTGGTGTTTTTGATTTTAGCCATTCTGACAGGTGTAAGGTGGCATTTCAAAGTTGTTTTAATTTGAATTTCCCTGATCACCAAGGAGGATGAGCATGACCTTAAGTGTCTTTTGGCCATTTGAATTTCTTCTGTTGAGAATTCTCTGTTCAGTTCAGTGCCCCATTTTTTAATTGGGTTAATTAGCATTTTAAAGTCTAGTTTCTTGAGTTCTTTATATATTTTGGAGATCAGACCTTTGTCTGTTGCAGGGTTGGTGAAGATCTTCTCCCAGTCAGTGGTTTGCCTTTTTTGTCTTGGTGACAGTGTCCTTTGCTTTACAGAAGCTTCTCAGTTTCAGGAGGTCCCATTTATTCAATGTTGCCCTTAATGTCTGTGCTGCTGGGGATATGTGTAGGAAGTGGTCTCCTGTGCCCATATGTTGTAGAGTACTTCCCACTTTCTCTTCTATCAGGTTCAGTGTGTTCGGACTGATATTGAGGTCTTTAATCCATTTGGACTTGATTTTTGTGCATGGCGATAGATATGGATCTATTTTCATTCTTCTACATGTTGACAGCCAGTTCTGCCAGCACCATTTGTTGAAGATGCTATCTTTCTTCCATTGAATACTTTTAGCTCCTTTATCAAAAATCAGGTGTTCATAGGTTTGTGGGATAAAATCTGGGTCTTCTACTCTATTCCATTGATCAACTTCTCTGTTTTTATGCCAGTACCACACTGTTTTCAATACTGAGGCTCTGTAATAGAGTTTGAAGTCAGGGATGGTAATGACTCCAGAAGATCCTTTATTGTATAGGATTGTTTTGGCTATTCTGGGTTTTTTGTTTTTCCATATAAAGTTGATTAATGTCCTCTCAAGATTTGTGAAGAATTTTGATGGGACCTTGATGGGGATTGCATTGAATCTATAAATTGCCCTTGGTAGAATTGCCATTTTTACTATATTGATCCTCCCAATCCAAGAGCAAGGGATATCCTTCCATTTTCTGGTATCCTCCTCAATTTCTTTCTTCAATGCCTTAAAGTTCTTGTCAAATAGATCCTTCACATCCTTGGTTAGAGTTACCCCAAGATATTTTATGCTATTTGTGGCTATCGTGAAAGGTGTTGCTTCTCTGATTTCCCTTTCTGCTTCCTTATCCTTTGTGTATAGGAGGGCAACTGATTTTTTTGGAATTGATCTTGTATCCTGCCATGCTACTAAAGGTGTTCATCAGCTGTAGGAGTTCTTTGCTGAAGTTTTTGGGGTCGCTCATGTACACTATCATATCATCTGCAAATAATGGATAATTTTTCTAATGTGTTCTTGGATTTGGTTTGCTAGTATTTTATTGAAAATTTTTGCGTCAATATTCATGAGTGAGATAGGCCTGTAATTTTCTTTCTTGGTTGGGTCTTTGTGTGGTTTTGGTATCATGGTAACTGTAGCTTCATAAAAGGAATTTGGCAACAACTCTTCTGTTTCTCAATAAAATACTGGCAAACTGAATCCAAGAACACATTAGAAAAATTATCCATTATGATCAAGTAGGCTTCATCCCAGAGATGCAGGGCTGGTTCAACATACATAAATCTATCAATGTAATCCACCATATAAATAAACTGAAAGAAAAAAACCATATGATCATTTCATTAGATGCTGAAAAAGCATTCGACAGAATTCAACCCTTTATGATAAAGGTCTTGGAGAGATTAGGGATACAAGGGTAATACCTAAATATAATAAAAGCTATTTACAGCAAGCTGACAGCTAACATTAAATTAAATGGAGAAAACCTCAAAGCCATCCCTCTAAAATCAGGAACACGACAAGGATGTCCACTCTCTCCATACCTCTTCAATATAGTGCTTGAAGTTCTAGCAATAGCAATAAGACAACATAAGGAGATCAAGGGGATTTGTATTGGAAAGGAAGGAGTTAAACTTTCATTATTTGCAGATGATATGATAGTGTACGTGAGCGACCCCAAAAACTCTAGCAATAGCAATAAGACAACATAAGGGGCTCAAAGGGATTCGAATTGGAAAGGAAGAAGTTAAATGCATCTTCTGATAGAAGCCCTAAGTAAATTAAATCAACAGATCATAGAACAATGAAAATCCAAAATGCAGAAATTCCATTTATATTCACAGCATTTAAGAGATCATTTTTTCTCTTGCTATCTCTAAACAAAGCAATATTCACATAATACAGCTGTAGGGATCACACACAGTTCAGAGTCAATGTATATTTTATTGTTTTATTTACCTTTTGAGATTATAATAGAATTAGATCATCTCTCCCATCTCCTTTCTCCCCCTAAACTTTCTTTTTTATCTTTTCTTCTCCCTTTCAGATTCATGATCTTTCTCTGTCATTAATTGTGTTATACAAATGCATGTACATATATATCACATATATTGCTAAATACATAATTATTACCTGCTCAGTTTGTAAAAGATTATTATCTATATATTTTCATGGCTGACTATTTGGTGTTGAATAACTACTCAGTACATCTAAGGCATCAGGGATCATCACAGAAGGGGGCAGCTAGGCATAAAATAAGGCAAATTTCTGTGACATTTTGCCTCCTAATGTCAGAAGCTACACCCATAGAGTCTCACCAACATGGCTCACTAAATCTAAGTGGAATAAAAGAAACAACAATAGATATTCTAAAATGAATATGGAATACCCATGAAGTCTCAACCTTACACAAAGAACAACAGGCCCCTAAGGAATGCTCAGAGCAGGAGAAAATTTTCCCAGGAACGAGTGTGTATTTTGGAAATTAATACAACCATGTCAAGTATTTCAATTCCTCAGTCTCAGGGGAATGGAAAGGTCCTCCCTGCTTGGAGTATAGATAGTAACAAAAGGTTGATTTCTTAGCTAAAAACACTATGTGCAAAAGGTACTGACCACAGATACCATATCCCTGATGGTGGCATGATGTATCTTCATCAAAACACATGGCTCATCGAACCCCAAATTTATTCTATCTGCATCTGTCTCATGTAATCCACTGTTGATCCCAGTCATGTTTTCAGGAACTGGCTGATGGTATTTGGCGTAAGAGATATGAATTCGTGTGGTGCAACTTGGATGGGATCTCTTAGACTCAAGGAGAAGTTAATGAAATGGAATTATGTCCTTTACGTAGACTGCTCATATTTATTTCACTACTTCTTTTATGTTTGCTTTGTTTAAAAAAAGGCATCATATGTATTGGATGAATATATAAATTTTTTATTAGTGTAAGAAATTTTGAAGAAGGAGATAAGCAGTAAGAAAATTTAGATAAAAACCAAAGACTGAGGTGTAACACGTATTGACTGGCCAGCTGAGACACCTAGTATCCATTTTCTCATAATGGAAGCCAAAAAGAGCGTTAAATTCTTCAGATGTATAAAGTTTTTTTTTGTATTTTACTTTCATCATTATCTTTATACTGCTGAGATTTATATTTTTTATGCTTTAGAGTGTTAGTGAGGAATATTTCACATGATTTTTTCCTTTTTTCTTTTTTAATTGATTTTTATTGAACTCTACATTTTTTTCTGCTCCCCTCCCTGCCTCTTCCCTCCCCACTTCAATCCTCACCCAAAGTCCCCGTGCTCCCAATTTACTTAGGAGATCTTGTATTTTTCTACTTCCCATGTAGATTAGATCTATGTATATCTCTCTTTGTGTTCTCATTGTTGTCTAGGTTCTCTAGAATTGTGGTTTATAGGCTAGTTTTCTTTACTTTATGTTTAAAAAAACTACCTATGAGTGAGTACATGTGATAATTGTCTTCTGTGTCTGGGTTACCTCACTCAAAATAATCTTTTCTATCTCCATCCATTTTCCTGCAAAAATCAAGATGTCGTTATTTTTTTCTGCTGTGTAGTACTCCGTTGTGTAAATGTAACACATTTTCCTTATCCATTCTTCAGTCAAGGGACATTTAGGTTGTTTTCAGTTTCTGGCTATGATAAACAAAGCTGCTATGAACATAGCTGAGCACATGTCTTTGTGGCACAATTGAGCATCCTTTGGTATACCCAAAAGTGGTATTACTGGGTCTTGAAGAATTAGGTTGTTTCCTAATTTTCTGAGAAATTGCAACACTGACATCCAAAGGGGTTATACTATCTTATATTCCCACCAGCGATACAGAACTCTTCCCTTTAGAAATGCAAATCAAAACAATTCTGAGATTCCATTTTACACCGGTAAGAATGGCCAAGATCAAAAACACTGATGACAATCTATGCTGGAGAGGTTGTGGGCGGAAAGATTTCTGTAGACATTTTCTGCACTTTTGCTTCCCAGCTGCCCAGACCTGAATAATCACACAGAAACTGTATTAATTATGAGACTGTTTGACCAATGGCTCAAGTGTTATTACTATCTAGTTCTTACATCTTAAATTAACCCATTTCTATTAATGTATGTATTGCCAAAAGGCTGTGCCTTGCTGGTAATGTTTTGGCATCTTTCTCCTTCAGTAGTTGCATGGCATCCCTTGACTCTGCCTACCCTGTATATCTCTCTTCAGATTTCCTGCCTGGCTTTCCTTTGCTAAGTCATTCGCCGGAGCAGCTTTATTCATCAACCAATAAAAGCAATACATGATAAATAAAAGGACATCCCACATGATATCTCTTATGTTATTATACTATCTAATAATAGAATTTATTAAGTAAATTTCTTTTAATAACTTAGGGATTAGAGCCTCAATAGGAATATATTTGTAATGTATGAAAATATGTAAAACTATTTATAATAATATATGTACTGATGTAGTATTGGACACACAAGCCATTGAATGATGAAAATATGAAACACATTTATGGATATTAAAGGTAGCAACCATGTGGGTCTCTGTCTCTGTCTCCTTTCATCGCCTGATGAAGGTTAATATTCATGAGGATGCCTATGTGTTTGTCTTTGGATTCACCTTCTTATTTAGCTTCTCTAGGAACATGAATTATAAGCTCAATGTCCTTTATTTATGCCTAGAAACCAAATATGAGTGAGTACATCCCATGTTCCTCTTTTTGGGTATGGCTTACCTCACTCAGGATAGTGTTTTCTATTTCCATCCATTTGGGAGCACCGGACAGAAATCTCTATGTCCAAATCAGGAGCAGAAGGAGACGGAGCACGAGCAAGGAACTCAGGACCACGAGGGGTGCACCCACACACTGAGACAATGGGGATGTTCTATCGGGAACTCACCAAGGCCAGCTGGCCTAGGTCTGAAAAAGCCTGGTATAAAACCGGACTAGCTGAACATAGCAGACAATGAGGACTATTGAGAACTCAAGAACAATGGCAATGGGTTTTTGATCCTACTGCACGCACTGGCTTTGTGCGAGCCTAGGCAGTTTGGATGCTCACCTTAGGAGACCTGGATAGAGGTGGGCAGTCCTTGGGCTTCCCACAGGTCAGGGAACCCTGATTGCTCTTCGAGCAGATGGGGGAGGGGGACTTGATCGGGGGAGGGTGAGGGAAATGGGAAGCGGTTGCGGGGAGGAGGCAGAAATCCTTAATAAATAAATAAATTTAAAAAAAAAGAAAAAATGCCATTCCCCACACCGCTATAGCCTTATAGATGCCAATAAAACTAATTTTGGATTAATAATAAAAAAAATAAAAAAATAAAGGTAGCAACCAAACTTCTAAAACTTTTTAGTTCCATTTTTATAACATTCAGTTAAAAAAAGTGTTAAAGCACAAACTGTATTCCTCTAAAACTCTCAAATACAATAAATCTTTAATTGTTTCTTATATTGGAAGTTAAATATGGAACCTTAACAACTATCTCTTCTAGACCTTTGCCTTTGATAAACAAGTATCAAATTCCAACCTACTTTAAGATTCACTGACCTGCAAAGCATAACTCACAGGATGAACTTTTATTTTGCTCTAAAACTTTTTCAGTGCCAAATATTAAAATTGTGTTCATACTGCTGATCATCATTTCCTTCTCCCTCTTAACATCAGGAGTTTGCTTGTCAAAGACTCTGGTAGAATCTTCTCTGCTTTTGAGACATCCTGTCATTAATTTCTGCATCTCTCTTTTAGTAGCCTCTGGAAAGCCGATTTCTGTGTACTGCTTCTTTGCTGTTATCAGATCAGTAAGGACATGTGATTGATGTCTATGCAGAGCACTGAGGTCATTGTCACTGTGCACAGTTACTTTGGGAGTAAAATTCAAGCTTCTAAAATCATGTAAGCTTTCTCTGTCCATGAGGATTCTACTTAAATACAGAAATGGATGCCAGTTCCTCTTCCAAGGCAGCTCTTGCAGCCCAAGCCTGGAGTTACAAGCACATACTCAGTGGTAAGACCATTGATAGCATTCACAGGGTTTGTCCAGTAGAAACATTGATATCAAGGGTGCTTTTGGAGCAGTGATTATCAACCTTTCTAATGCTGTGACCCTTTAAGACAGTTCTTTATGTTGTGGCGAACCCCAATCATAAAATTATTTCATTGCTACTTCATAACTTTAATTTTTGCATCTGATTTACAGTATATCTGATATGTGACTCCCAAAGGGGTCATACCCACAGGCTGAGAATCACTGTTCTACAGGAAATGCCCAAAATGTCTACCTCGTTATAGCTTATTCAGGAATCTTTGTGATCTTATCTGAAGAAAGTGAGTTTTTCCTAACTCTGGTTGGATAAACAGGGTTTCTAAAATTAGCAACACTTGAGCTTTAAATGGAGCAGAGAGAGAAGCAGAATGGAACAGATTGAAGAGTCTTTACTGTAAGTAACCCACAGCACCTCTCTGTTCCAATACCCACCCCCTATGTTGGGATCTCTTTAGACCCCAGAATATCTTAGGGCTGAACCAGGGCCAGTAATCTCAAACATTCCATTGCTCAAAACACTTTATTTTGAGAAACCCACTTTCTGGCAATAAGTAGAATTCAAAAAAGAGTTTAGAACTAGTTTTAAAATCGATAGAAGCTGCTGGACCATTGGACTTTACTCACAATAGGTTATTGTAGGCATTAGTGTGGAAAAAAATATCTTAACTGTCACCCAGGTATCACTCCATGAAAGGGAAGGGAGAACAAAAGGAAAGAAAATCAGAAATGAAAAAAGAAAACAAAGGAAAGAGGGAGTACAGTGGGAGATGTGGAGGAAAAGGGTTTACTGGTCAGATGAAATGCAAGTGAGCTCTTGAAGCATCTCTCAAAGTAATTCACTATGGCTACAGGGATTCCTCTACAGGAATTAAGTCAGGGGTGCACTAAAATGCAAGTACCTAAAAATAAATTTATTAAACCATTTCTATCTTTATCCATTAGATGGGAAAGAACTAAATTGGCTTCCCTTAGGAAGATATATTAGACTAATTTGTTTTAACACTAACTCAGCAGGGAAACTAAAATAAAGCTGCCAAGGAAATAAACAACCCACTGCTGCAAGACAAGAAACAGGTAAGGTAAGGAAAGGATGAAGTCTAATTTCACAGAAAAACATTGAAAAGAAGAATGTAACAGTGCAATTAGAACACTGCTTCTGTTTCCAGAAAGTTCTGTGGTTGTCATTGCAGGGGAAATACATATCTAGTACATTGCTTTGCTGGTAAGTATGCCTCCTGTTGGTGAAGTTTTAACTCACTTGACATTTTCCATGGCCAGATGTTCTTTCCAAAGTTATCTCATGCCTTTCCCATGCTTCCTGTATGCAATTTGGGCAATGCATTCTGTTTTCCTCTGTATGTATTATGTGCCACCAGGAGATAGCATTAATAATTTTCTTTATTTACTAATTGAAATTGTGAATTCAGAATTGCATTTGATTTGGACACCAAGAAGTTATAAGAGGGGAAAGATTTGCTATGGTCCAAAAATGGAAAATCATGCTTGTGGGCATTAGGCTAGAGTTATAGATTCTCAAAACTGTCAAAATTTAAATGTATCAAAGATAGTTGGATAACAGGAATATTTTCATAATACTAAATTAGTAAAGTTGTGATTTCTAAATCTAAGTTGGTTACTTCCATTGACATCTGCTTCTCACATTTTCTAATTTTTAATTTTTTAAGATATACTGATTTGTATTTTGTGTGTATATGTATTTTGCCTTTATGTATGTATATATACCACATGCAAGTCAAAATAAGGAATATTTCCCAGAACTAGATTATAGATGGTAGTAGACTGCCACATGGGTCCTCTGAAAGATCATCAAATGCTCCTCATCACTGATGTGTCCCTCACCCACAAGCCCCTTTCCCTTCACCAACCCCCCGGTGTGTGTGTCTGTCTATCTGCCTATATGTATGTATGTAACATGAAGGACCCTGTTTGTTGGGGATTTTGTCCTGCCCGGTACTCCACAACTGTTTAGTTCCTAAGAAAATCACACATAGGTCTCCATAAATTATAAGCTTATTGGCTCATTAGCTTTAGCCTCTCACTGGCTAACCCTCATATCTTGATTAACCCATTTTTCTGATCTATGTTAGCCATGTGGCTCACTACCTTTTTATGTAGGACAGATCACATCCTGCTGCTTCGGTGGTCTGGGCAGAAGTGGGAGGAATCAACTTCCTCCTTATGTATGCATGTTTGCTTGCCTATCTGTCTGTCTGAAGGTGATTATGTGCCACAACATGTCTGTGGAGGTCAGGGTTCAACTTCCAGGGTCAGTCCTCATCTTTACCTTGTTTGACTTTGACTAATCCAACCTGCTTGGCTCATGAATCTGTATGGATTCTTCTGGATCTGTATTCCATTTTGCCACATAAATTCTGGACTGATGGGTTTACCTTACTATTTTCTTGGGAGTTCTAAGAAATCTGAATGCAAACCCTTTGCCCACTGAGACATCTCTTTTGCTGTTTCCTTGTTTTCTTAGGTATCAATGTCAGAAATAGGAAATAGTCCACAGGAATTCTCTGATAGACATCACCTACCAAAAAAAGCATCCACAGAGCTAGGAATGTTGCTAAAATCTATTTTTATTGTAAATTATTTTATGATCAATTATCTAAATAATACAAATAATTTATTTCTGTTTGTCATCTCTTACATGATTCATTTTGCAATGTGTCATGATAATCAGACCCTTTCTATTCTAAGTTGTATGAAAACAGGACATTGTATATAAAATTTGATGGAAAGATCCTACAAATAAGTAAGCTGCCATCATCATATAAAGAAGTTTGATAGTCTCTGTGACTATCATTAATTCACACTGGTTTTCTATGACATGCATAATAAGTTTAAGTATCAAGAGTTCAGTCCATTGACAAACGTGTACTCTTATCATTTATAATGCACACTTTGAGGATGTGTTATTGTTGCCCAACTATTTAAATTATTTATTAATTCATTATTTATTTATTTATTTTACATGCCAACATAGTTTTCCCTCCCTCTTCTGTCCAAGTTCAGCCCATAATTTGACTGTGGGTCTTTGCAATCTGTTTTGCTTCACCAAAGCTCTGAAGGCTATTGGCCTAGACACCAATTTGTGAGGATAGCAGAATATCGTTAGGCATCATTACATTGACATTTTTTTTCTCCAGTTCTATTTGGTTCTATATTAGGTCTTTGGGCTATCCAGCTACTGGGTCCTGGCCCTCCGGGCCATCTCAGTGGTTGTATCACTCTCATGTTCCCATTTTAGCCTGCCCCCAGTCTACTAATGAAATCTCTTCTATTTCCCCTTCCTAGAGAGATCAGAGTGTCCTCCTTGAGCCGTCCTAGTCACTTATTCTCTCTGTGTCTGTGGATTACAGCATGGTTATCCTTTACATTAAGATTAATGTCCACTTTAAAGTAAGTACATACCATCTTTGCCTTTTTAGGTCTAGGTTGCCTCATTCAGGAAGACTTATTCTTGTTCTATCCACTTGCTCTCGAATTTCAAGATGTCATCATTTTTAACAGAAGAGTAATACTCCATTGTGTAAATGTACTACATTTTCTTTATCTATTCTTCCATTGAGGGATATAGAGGGCATTTCTAGGTCCTGGCTATTATGAATAAAGTTCAGTACATATAGTTGAACAAGAGTCTTTGCGGTAATATTGAACATGCTTTAAGTATATACCCAAAAATGATATAGCTGGGTCTTGAGGTAGAACAATTACCAATTTTTTGGGAAACTAAAATATTGATTTCCAAAGTGGTTCTACAAGTTTGTAATCGCACCAGGAATGGAGATATGCTCCCATTCTCCACATCCTCTCTAGGATGAGCTGTCTCTCATCTTTTTTTATCTTATCCATTTTGATATGTATAAGATGGAATTGCATTGTCATTTTGATTTGCATTTCCCTGAACACTAAGGATATTGAACATTTCTTTAAGTGATTTTTGGCCCTTTCAGATTTCTCTGTTCAGATCTGAACTTCATTTTTTTAATTTTATTATTTGTTTGGTTTGTTTTTAAAGTCTAGTTTCACAAGTCTTTAAATATTTTGAATATCAACCCTCTGTCTGATGTGGGGTTAGTAAAGATATTTTCCCATTCTGCAGGCTGCTATTTTGTCCTACTGATGAAGCCCTTTGCCTTACAGATGCTTTCCAGTTTCATGAGATCCCATTATTAACTGTCAGTCTTAGTGACTGTGCTATTGGTGTTCTATTAAGGATGCTGTTTTTTATACCAATGTGTTTAAGGCTATTCCACACTTTCTCTTCTATCAGGTTCAGTGCATTTGGATTTATGTTAAGGTCTTTGATCCAGTTGTACTTGAGTTTTGTGCAGGTGGATATATATGGATCTAATTGCATTCTTCCACATTCTGACCTTCAGTTAGACCAGTACCATTTGTTGAGGATGCATTCACTCTTCCACTGTATGGCTTTACATCTGGTTTTTTGGTCCAATTCCATTGATCCACCTGTTTGATTTTGTCTAACATTTTAAAGGAAGTTAAAAACAAATATCATTTGTCCCACACAGGGCAGGAAATGACAGAATAAATAAAAAAAATACCATCCCTGTCCATCTTGGTGAACCAATGAGTTTATTATAATCATAACTAAGGTTGTGACCTCACCTGGGTCCCACCTGAATCACGGGCAACTCAGAAAGTGACACCACTGAAGACTCACTAGATACTCAAAAAGATGAAAGTTCCCACCTTTGCCAAGTGCTTACCTATTGTGTAACACCCCTCTCCCCCAAAGAGTTAGGATCAATGAGCACCTTGGGAAAATCTATTGAAAATCTTGCATACTTCCTGAGCCTCATTGATGCTTCTTCAAAGAGGTGGTAGTATGTCTGATCATCTCCTAAGGGTCTTCACATTTGCTTTGATGCCAGATAGCAATGCTTGTATCCAACCTGGAGGAAATAGCTACACAAGAGCAATTATTCAGAAATGCATGACCGACATAAGATTTCTGACTTTATAAATTAAAGTTATTACCATACATAAGAAAGTTTGGGCACATTCCTTATGCATGGTTTGTTATTAGGCAGCACATGAACACACATTAGATTTTAGGTAAGGTCCCCAGAGGTCCTGGATGAGCACTTGGGAGTTAAACATTTTCATGTTTCGTCAAAGATTGCTGCTTCCAAAAACAGGAAACAAAATGACTATGTGGCTTAGTGTCAGTGGAGGCAACCAATAGTTGCTCTGTTAGTTGAGAAGGTTTAGACATAGGGGTTAATTCTATGGGTGAGAAATAACTCAGTTTTCAGTGATTTGGGATTTTGGAAAGAACATAAAGTAGATTGCATATATCTGCTAGTTTTAATATATTTGTCTGTAAAATGTGAACATTCTTTAAATACTTGAGATTCAGGAAAAGTTCCAAGTTTTTGTTTGTTTGGGTTTGATTTTGGCTTGGGTTTTCGCTGTTTTATGTCCCTTGAATCAGACTGGATATGTATGAACCTTGATATCTAAGTAAGATGTGTAGCTCTGAAATGGAAGCAATTTTTTTTTAATTCCTAGACTTATTTTTAAGTAATTTTCACCTGTCCTTACAGTTCTCTGCTCTAGAGACCCCTTTCATGTAGTTGAATTCATTTATTTTAACTCTGCAGCCCGAAGAGAGTTAAGGCTCCACGAAGACCCCCTCAGCGTCAACTCTCTGCAGATTAGGGTCAGTTCCTTGGAAGCCCCGAGATTCTGTATGTCACAGCCGCCCTCCAACCCTGCCCCAGCACAGTTCGGAGTATGCTTGCAGGGCAAATAAGCCACGTTTTTGAGAAATACAGTTTTAGGATAGGCTTTCACAGATACAACACACCTCTAGCATATATGAAAAGAGAATAAGTCCTTTAAAATAACCTATTTTGGATATATTTGAGTGATTGTATGCATAAATGAAATGAGACAACAAGAAGATGACTTGTCTGTCTAGAGCCCTTTAATCCCATAAATATATTAAAAGTGAACAAATACACTTGTTCAATAAAGCTTTTAACAAAGCCCATGATTTAAAAAACTTAATTCACTGATTCGTAAGTAATATTTTTGAGTAATTTTTACTTAGAATCTTGTACATAGGCTGCAACTTTTCATGTTTCTAGGCTTTGGTAGAGCTCCCTCTACTGTTGAAATGAGAATATGTTTCTCAGAATGATCAGGGAATCTAAGAAAAAAAAATCCAGTTAGATCACTAAAGAATCATATATAATATATATGATTATATAATATATATAATCTGTGTAAACACACATGTATATTATATATGTGTTTACATTAATATTTTCAGCTACAAATTTGAATTACATACTGTATCTATTTAAACTATTTGTATAGATTTGTAGCAAAATTTCTTTCTTTTTTTCTTTTGTGTTTGTGGGTTCAAGACAGAATTTCTCTGTAGTTTTGCAGCCTGTCATGGAACTTGCTTTTGTAGGCTACCCTGACCTCGAACTCACAGAGATCCACCAGCCTCTGCCTCCCGGGTACTGAGATTAAAGGCGTGTGCCAAAATTGCCGGCTGTAGCATTATTTTCTTTGTAGTAAACTATATGGCTAAATAAAACTTTGTTTCAAACTTCACCTTTCTTTGGAGTTTATGAATAATAATCTTTTAATCTTCTTACGAGTCCAGGTATGACAGAAATACATCACGCACAACATGATAAAAAGTCACTTTATGAAATGGAAATTTGAAAAGCTTCAAATATCATGTGCTTCATGTTTGCTTAAATGATGGCAAATTACATAAATTCTTTTCATCTGCAGAATGCATAAAGACTCACACCTCCTGCGTTAGTAAAACAAATGTTAAATATTATCCAGTATTATGGAAAAGAGACCCAGAAATACTGACACTGTTTCAAATTCAAGAAGTGTAACCTCTAAAAGCGAATTTGTCTGTTGTAGGTCAAAGCTGGCCATTATGAGAAAAATGTTCCATGACAGAAATAATATAGAGACATGGGCACTTGATCCTTTTTCCAGAGGGCCTGATCAGGTTCTCAGCATTTGGCATCAGGAGATTATTCGTCATCACACTCTCTCTTACACACACACCTAGCGCACACCACACCACACACACACCCACACATATACCACATCACATACACCACACCACACATATACACACATCACACCACACCACACACACACCACATGTGCACACCACACCACTCATATACACACATCACACCACACACATCACACCATACACACACATGTGCACACCACATCACATCACACACACACACACCACAGGTACACAACACACCACACAAACACACACTACACACATGCCACACACACCACATCACACACACACACATACACACACACACACACACACACACACACACACACATGCATATACATACATCACACCACACCACACTGCTGCGGGAGCTGCTTCTGCTCCTTCAGCCAATAGCCGCTGAGATACCAGCCCACTGGGGCGTGGTCTCTTTCTCTTGAAAAAGCAGCAGCAGCCCCCTGCTAGCTCTCTTGGTCTAGCAACTAGACTCCTTTCCTGGCTGTAGGGTAGGACGGTGTTCTGTAAGTTTTTCCCCTCAAATAAATAACCCTTTGAATCCAAACCGGTGTGGGATTGTTTAGCGCATTACCACACCACACCACACACACACATCACACCACACCACATACACACCACACCACACATACATACCACACCCCCACACATACCATACCACACACATGCATGCACACATACACACCACACCACACACACACCACACCAAACACACATCACACCACGCACACACGCACACCACAGCACATACACACCACACCACACATACATACCACACCCCACACACACCATACACACACATGCATGCATACACACACACACACCATACCACACACATGCATGCACACACACACACCACACCACACACACACCACACCACACACACACCACACCACACACACACACACCAAACACACATCACACCAAACACACATCACACCACGCACACACACACACACCACACCACATACACACCACACCACACATACATACCACACCCCCACACATACCATACCACACACATGCATGCACACACACACACCACACCACACACACACCACACCAAACACACATCACACCACGCACACACGCACACCACACCACATACACACCACACCACACATACATACCACACTCCCACACACACCATACCACACACATGCATGCACACACACACACCGCACCACACACACACCACACCAAACACACATCACACCACGCGCACACACACACACACACACCACACCACACATACATACCACACCCCCACACACACCATACCACACACATGCACACGCGCACACACACACACACACACACACACACACACACCACACACATTAAAAAAGGAAATCATTAAAAAATTGGGAAATTGCGAGTTTCTTTTAATTGAGGCCAATGTATAAATTTCTAATTTGGTTTGTTTAAAGTAATGTTTAGACTTTTCCTTAGTGTACTCATTTCACAAACACTAAACTATGGCAAGTCAAAATACATTGACAATGAAATGTATCACAATGAAAGCACCATGGGACATTAGGCTGTTGGTGGCAAGCTATTGAATAAAGGTGCAGTAATGAATCCAATGAGATAGAATCACTGAAGTATAGCTCCCCAATTGAGGTCATTGCTAATTCAATAATTCAAAACACAAAACTCAGTAAGTTAATCCTTAGTTGTTAAGAATATACATAGCTAAACTTTTTCTGGTTATTCCCACATCTTTACTGTGAAATAAGAAATATCAAGAGTTTGGAACGAATATGTGGTTTTTTTCCAAAACCTTGCCACAAACATACTCACAGGTATTAAAATTAGATGTTCAGGACTTATATAAAATGGCATAGTGGCATATAAAGCTTCCATGCACTACCAATATGTTTACAGCTTAATGTGATTAAGAAATATGTGATATCTATTAAGTATATTTTCAGTTTTTCTAAACTTTTTTGTGCCATGAGTAATGGAATCCATATATACAGAATTTTTAGCTGATTTTTCAGTTTAAAAGCAGAAAAATGATTGAAAACTGATGATTTATAAAACATTAGTGAACTTTTTTTATGTAGTCTGAAGACTTTTATGGCCCAAATCAGAAGGTACATATATTCAACAGTATATTCATAGAAATACACAAAGAAATGCTGTAATTACCTAATTGTCATGGTTAGCTGTAACTACCTGCCTCTGTCTCCGCAGCACTGGGATTAAAAGTATGTGCCATCACCACCTGGCCTCGATGGCTAACTAATGTGGCTAGCTCCACACTTACTTCACTCCAGCTTTATTTGTTACAGCACAAACATAATATCAACACAGGAGACCTTGTACAACTCTTTTTGTTGTTGCTGTTTTTAACAGTTTTTTATGTATCTTTGACAGGCCTGGGACACAGTGGGTTCCAGATCGGCCTTGCACTATGCCTTATACCAAAACACCTTTCATGGCAAGCACACTATTCTCATGAATGGGTTAATCCACTCATGACCGCAGAATCTTGGTTACTTCCTAAAGATCTGAATTTACCCCATCGCTTGGTATTGCATTGTCAAAATTAAATTTCAACTTGTGTACTGAAAGAGAAAAATATACTTAAACTATAGATAACATTAGGAACTTAATACAAGAAGAATCACAGAGTAATACATAATCTCGAGAGTATTACACATCAATAGCAGATACATTCTATTTCTTTAAATGTATTAAAATCAGAGCTTTCACTCATTCTTCCACTCTCCATGACCTCGGTCTTTCTATGCACATGTTATTCTTTTATACCTTTTATAATCCGAGAACTGTGTATCTCAGCTACTCTTCTGAATATTTATCATCTACTGTTTGCTCTTCTTTTCTATGTCTGCTAGCTTTGTCAACTCAGCACACCTTAGAGCCACTTGAGAAGAGTGTGTGGATAGAAGGGCTGCTCTGATTGGGTTGGCTTATGGGTACTGCTTGCTAATTGGTCCAGTAGGTCCCAGCTGACAGCATGTAGCTCAATCACTGTGAAGTTTTGGAAGGTAACAAAAAGCTAGGTAAGCAAGAGCTATAGTGAACAATCAAAGAGTATTCCTCCATAGTTTCTGTTTCCAGTTCCTGCTTGAGTTTTTGTCTTGATTTCTCCAAGTGATGGACAGGAAGCTGCAATGAATCATTTTCTCACCTAAGCTTTCAGTCGTGGTATTTGACACAGCAGTCGAATGAAACAAACTTTTTCCCACTTCTTTTGATATCACTGTCTTTGTGTAAAAAAAAAAAAATCTAGCAAACTCGTGGTCTTTGTTAAGAGTTGGTTTATCTGGGACAGAATTTATATATGTTATTTGTTTTTCTGTGTCAGATATTAAATCAATAACTTTGAAACCACAAAATTGTAGTTTTGAATTTCAGTTCTTTCATATGATCTGGCCAGGGACTTGAAATCTCAGTTTCTACTCTAAATTGGAAATTATGGTCACTACTCACAGAGTAGGTCTAACAAATCAGTTTAAAGTTACCAGAAAGCTCCGTTCTAAAGTTTTCCATGATTATCAAATGAGCACCATTAGAATCAACTGATAAGATTAGTTTGTGGATTCTGAACATCAATTTACCATTTATCAATTGTAACCAGACTGCAAAGTTGTTGGTGTTAAAAGATTGCCAAGTAATAAATGCTTTCTGTCCATTAGTAAAATAAACCTAATATCTTGTCCTGTGCTTGTTAGGAAATTTTATGAGCAGCTTTATAACATTAGTTCAGAGGATTTCTCCAATGATTTCATAGTTGGCAGCTTATTTTATCTGACTCTGAACCAGAAATCGTAAAGCTTATAAACTTGCCATATATTTTTACAAGATATCTTTTTGTGACTTCCCTGTAATATTTTGCAAGAACTAGCTAAGTAAATGTTTAAATACCTCTTTCTTGAGCACTCTTTGTTTTCAATAACCTACCTCACTGGATATATTCCTTTAATATCCTTTGATTACTTCTCCTCTTGTTACTATTCCAACCTTTCTCCTTGGCCTAGTTTAAATATTTTCCCCTTCAGGAAGTCTTAGCTAATTCTCTAGATCAGCAGTGACTGTCAGTGACTGTGTTCCCAAAGCATTTGCTTTGTCACAGCAATTAATCTTGGTTATTTGTGTATATATCTTAAATCCCCTAATGAAATAGAATGTATTTGAGTATAGAGATGTGCTCATCATTTGATACACACCAGTCCCTCTTCTGGGCTTTATCCAAGTTGATATAAAGCAATACATCTTAGAATCAGTCATTAAAAGCGATGAAGTAAGCCAATTCAAATATTTATTTAAAGTAAATTGCTGAAGTTAGGAGTCTACACATAGCAAAATTAAGTAAACACAAATAAAATAATAAAAAATAGAAGAATAAGGACTCCTTAAAATTTTGTGTTCACATAGGTTTGCAATACTCTTATTAGTCATAACCAAAATGATGAGAGGATTAGTACAAAAAGGCATAAGGATTCTGGACATTAGTTTTATGAAGCAAACAGCAAATAACTTCATAAAATTCAACAAGGAGAGCAAATATCAATTTCTACCACCTAAAATAGTATATCCTTTATAGATTCAAGCTCTGTAACAATATAATCAAATCATCTTAATGTCAACTGCACAGAATAAATTTATCCCTAAGTGTAATGTATGATAAATCACATTCCTTCTATGTGTGGCTTTTCTTCTGTTGGTAAAAGGGAAGTATGCCTTCATCCCATGATGGAAATACAGTACATAAAAGCTGTGCTAATTCTTGAGCTCCAAGTAGGAATGTCTGATATATACCTATGTGATAGAATATTATTGACCTGATATTAATATGAATGAGATTATTGGGGAATCTGATTACCAGTGCAGATTATAATTTACTATGTCTAGATTACACCCATGGTTTGGAATCTCTTAAGGAGCTCCCAGGTGTTAGTCTATAAATAATGATTTTGGGGAGAAATACAATCATTTTAATGCTTTCCTAAGGAAGCCATGGTAGCACATACGTACAGTCCCAAACTGCTCAAAGGACTAGAACAGAAGTTAAAGGGCTGCCTGGGCAACATAGGGAGACACTATCTGCCTCCAAATCAAAAATAAAAACCCTCAAAATCAAAACCCTGACACACCAACACTTTCTTTACATTTTAATGATACTACTTTCTAATCTTTAAACATGGTCAATATCCTTAATTTCAGCACTTAGTGACAGTTGGATCTCTTTTAGTTTTGAGGTTAGGCTAGTCTACAGGCTATTTCTGAGAAAACTGGCCTACACAGAGTAACATTATCTCAATATAAAATAGAACGACATAACAACAACAAAAGTTATTTTTTATAAAGCCATTATTATTCTTCTTTCTTCACCAGGTATTAAAAACATACCCTTCTCACTTGTATTAGTCATATTTTGTTACTTTAAAATTTAATTATTCTGTTACCATATAAAATCCCACAACCAGAGCAGTTTAAATGAGCAAATTCATTTTGTCTTGGGTCTCCCTAATATTGGGGAAGACATTGCTGCAGTTAGCTCCAACAGGAAGTTGAGAGATCACATCTAAGCGAAGCAAGGAAAGGAAATTAGAAGTAGATTGAGTCTCAGGCCCAATCCCTACTCACATATTTTCTCTAGCAAAACTCTAGCTCCTGAAGCTCCATGTCCTCCTCAAAAATACCACAAGTGGAAATGATGTTGTCAAATCCATGAACCTGTGGGGGCGCACTTCTCATTCCGACCACTACACTATTTATTGCTTGGTGGAAAATGAAGGAAAAGTGGGCTTTGTTGTCATTAGTTTGTTTGTTTGTTTTGTAGAGATAAGATTCATTTCTGAAAATAAAAGGCATCCCTAAGACTTCATCCATTTTGGTTTGGTCAACTTCTAATAATTATTACTATATTTTCCCCCTCAATGTACAACTTTATTGTACAGTACAATTCAAAAGGTCATAGAAAAGTAGAACTATTAGGTTAACTCACACATATTTAAAATATTAAGTTTTATTAGTAATTATTTTAGTAATGTTTTATTAACAATTCTCAAAATTATATATATATATATAATATTAAAAAACTTACCAAGTAATTTCTTTGTTATTCCATGAGTTTTGAAAATTCATACTATAAGGAATTAACCTGAAAATTTACTTCTTTTGGGAAAATACCTTTATCTCTCTAGAAGTTAAAGGTAGTAAACAAAAATGTGAAAGAGAATTTCTCTCTATACTTTGAACCAACAAATATTAGTCGCTGCCTGTAGATACAGCAATTCTCAAGTTATCTCTGTTTTGAAAGGTTAAGGAAATATTACTTTGCTAATCATATCTGTAACTTATTTGTCGAGCTCAGATGTTAGTATGCTGGAAGCAGTTCTTTAAAAATTCATATTTTATACTGAAAAATGTCAATCACATGATACTTTTCTTAATGTGCCTCTCAGTTAAATCTGCCAGAAAACATATGTGACTGTTTGCAATGATGGAGGGAGGATTTTAAGGTCTACCTCTTATTTCCACCCACACATGCTATAGTTAAGTTTTAGAGTTAGATGTCCCCAAGTCTTTAGTTAATGACTTAATAACATTAAAAATACATAAAATAATTTGATAAATTAGATACATATTTGTATGATCTTAAATTTGTAGAAATATATATTTAGATTCATATAGTTGTAATTCTAGCATTTAAGAATTTCACGTAAATGTTTTTATCATGCAACATTCTTAATCCATGTATGAAATATGTTTAAGTAGAAAAATTATTTTATTTGAAAAGAACCTTCTTTGATAAGCAAAATACTTAATGTTTAATCACTTCTGAATTATTTAATGAACACAAATATAATATGCCAATAATAAGAAGCAGAATGCATTAACTTCATCAACTATTGATGAATTCTTCTGTAGAGCTATGAAATGCACAAGGGTCAGACTGACTCCTATCACCCATATACCTCCTCCTATCACCCATACATGGAAAAATGGTATGTGGATGACGTAATGGCATCACTGCCTTCAGTCAAGGAATGCAACCGTGACTCTAGAAAATACCAAAATGTGGTCAAGTTTATTAGGTTTTATTCTAATTCTCTAGCTTGGCAATGCATTCCAATTTGCTAGTGGACCATATATCACTAGTGTAATAATTATATAATCAGAAATCACACAGCATATGTCTTACTGAAGTGTGGAAAGCTTCCCAAAACAAATTGAGACTATGTGTTGTTAACAGAATGGATTTACAGCTCCATTTTTTGTGTGTGTTTTTTTTCAAATCAGCATCTTAAATTATTTTCAATTTCCTATATTCACATACTATTGTATATGTATTATATATGATGCACTATCAGAGATATTATTCACACAGTGAGAGTGAGACAGACACCTCAGGATACTTTCAGATAGCTCACAGCCCAGAGGCCACTACAGGGAAGCAAGAAAAATCAACAGGATGCTACTTACTCAACTTCAATGCTTATAGACAGGTGCCAAAATAGACATGCCACAGAGGATTCCCTTAGTGTCAGCTAGAGAAAGAAGCAGTGTTAGCGCGGGGCATTAGAAGAACCGGAAGACCAAGAAGAGCCACAGAAGCCAGGGAGTATAAGAGCCCAGTTTGGCAGGAAGTAGGGGTAGCAATAAAATATAAAGCACATAAATAGGTAGGTTCAATGGGGACCTATTAAAGAAGACTTCAAATGAGGAATATCTATGATTGGATGTGAATTTCAGAATACTCTGTGTCAGTAGAATTGAGAAAGACTTGAAAGAAGGAAGACTGTTGCAGATACAGATCCTGGTAGTTAGCCACAGAGATAAGATAAAATCAAAAACACCCATGGCAACCCAGGACAAAAGACTCCACAAGTCTCTTTCTGTTCCTTTGCTCTTTTCTCAAAACCATGTTCTCCTCAATGAAAACAAATCCAGCCAGATTATTCTAACAAATATTTCAAATCTTTCCTAATTTTTAAGCACTATCCACTATCTCATTTTGGTCCCTCCAACTACTTCTTCTACACAAAACCTTCTTCTCTGGACTTGGCTTCTTTTTTACGTTAAGTGAAAAATCTATGCCTCCCTCTTTTCTGTCTCTCCTTTCTCTCTTCCTCCTTCTTCCCATTTGCATCTCATTCCCCCACCAAACACTTCTTTAGAGTTCAATAAATCATTGACAATTACTGAACTTGGCTTATATATCATACTAATAATTCTGTGTTAGGGTTTTGATAATCATCTGTGAATGTATGGAATGTGATCATTTTATAGTTGTGGTAACTAGCAAGATGTTCACTTCAGTTCCAGAGATTTGCCTTTGATTGAAATATATTTTTCTTTCTTTGATATTCATATTGGTCCATGGTAATAAATAGAGTATTTAGCTATATGGCATTAACCATTGGTATGGTTACAGCTATAAATAGGTTAAATTTTGAAGTTGTTTGTGTGATAGTAGGGTAAGATAGCCTACCTCTTTGTTACAAAGATGTTACTTAACACTTTCACAGATTAAAGAAACACAATTGATTAAAGAAACACAACCTCTGGTTTGGCAAACATCCTATTAAGGTGGAACTTTTGAAGCAAAGCTTTTTATTGATGTTTTGATGTTGTTGGCAGCTACTGGCATACATGAAAATTCAAGTGAGCAATTTGGGGATATTTTGAAAAAGGAAGACTGTTTAGTTTCCGGTCCCAGGTGGAAAAAGCACACTGTGGTTTTGGTCAAATTATCTTGAGTGTTCTTCTTGGTAAAGGGGCTTCATCAGCAGGAAGTTTCTCATAGAAAACAATATTAAACCATTTATTCTTAGTTTCTTTAAGATACACTTTTTTCCTTTAGCCTAATCTAACTCTCCAGTGTTTCTAGCTTGTTATTTAACTCTGAATAGAAAATATTTTCTATTTAATTTTCTATAGTATTATTATTACCATATAAAGGTACTTTTCATATTTTCACTTATTTGTGACTATTATTGTATTACCGTTGTATCAGTTATTATTGATAAAGGATAATTCCAGAATATATTATAATAAGAGCTAAAAATTTCAGTAATTTCAATAACTTCTTTGATTTAAGCAATAGAAAATTATGCAGGCACACAGCTACCCATTTTGATGCTTAGAATCAATTTTGATAAGTTGATTTGGCACAAAATTTCATATTAGAATTTCTGTCTTGTTATAAAGAAAGTTTGAGTTTTCTTTTTTATTTTCCAACTTATTTATTTGATAGTTATTGCTTAAGACTCATTACATATAAATTATGATCAGTCATATTTCTTATTCTGGAACCATGTAATTATGCAGTAATTGTCCTTAGAATAAAACAGGAATCTCAAAAGTAACATTCCAAGAATTTGAAAACAGTGAAAAAATTGAATTTTTCCACTGTATATTAAAATTCTAAAATTCTAAATGTTACTGAGTAAGAATATATTTCTTTTTTTAATCTAATCATTTTTTAATTATTTATTTATTTAAGATTTCTGTCTCTTCCCCGCCACCGCCTCCCAGTTCCCTCCCCCTCCCCCAATCAAGTCCCCCTCCCTCCTTAGCCCAAAGAGCAATCAGGGTTCCCTGCTCTGTGGAAAGTCCAAGTAACCCCCACCTCCATCCAGTCCTAGTAAGGTGAGCATCCAAACTGCCTAGGCTCCTACAAAGCCAGTACGTGCAGTAGGATCTTTAACAGAAGAAGTCCAAATGGCCAAAAGACATTGAAGGTCATGCTCAACTTCCTTAGCGATCAGGAAAATGCAAATCAAGACAACTTAAAGATACCATCTTACACCTGTCAGAATGGCTAAAATCAAAAACACCAAGGATAGCCTTTGCTGGAGAAGTTGTGGAGTAAGGTTGCTGGTGGGAATGCAAACTTGTGCAACCACTTTGGAAAGCAGTGTGGCGGTTTATCAGGAAATTAGGGATCAACTTACCCCTGGACCCAGCAATACCACTCTTGGGAATATACCCAAGAGAGGCCTTATCATACAACAAAAATGTATGCTCTACTATGTTCATAGCAGCATTGTTTGTAATAGCCAGAACCTGGAAATAACCTAGATGCCCTTCAATAGAAGAATGGATGAAGAAAGTATGGAATATATACACATTACAGTACTACTCAGCAGTAAAAAAAACAAGGGCTTCTTGAATTTTGCATGCAAATGGATGGAAATAGAAAACACTATCCTGAGTGAGGTAAGTCAGACCCAAAAAGAGGAGCATGGGATGTACTCACTCATATTTGGTTTCTATCCATTAACAAAGGACATTGAGCCTATAGTTAGTGATCCTAGAGAAGCTAAATAAGAAGAATATATTTCAAAAGAAAATATTTTTTTAAAAAAAAGAAAGAAAAGAAAGCAGAAGGTAAAGGTAGAACAAAGGCATTTAAGAGGGAAGGTGAAGCCATTCTACTAGTATTTTTCACAGTTGGTTTACTCTTTCTAGAATACTTTCTACGAAGTCCATATTGAAAGCATGGTACATCAAGAAAACAAATCTCTCACAAATAATACACCTCCAAATATCAGCACAGTTTCCCTTTATTTTATATAGCATATAGAAAAAACATACTCCTCACTTCTAGCAAATAAATTAGACACATTGAAAATAAGCATTCAAAAACTCTATAAACATGACATACAGATTGAAGCTCTTTTCTTAATTGATTTAATTTCTCTCACCATCTATGATCAAGCTTATGTTTGGAGCTGAAGGATTTTGTGGGTCTGTGAACCATAGGTATGCATAAGTTTTGCCCTGAAAACAGTAAACCTTGCTTTCTGAAATAAATTCTAAAGATTCAGGTGTTTGGGCACATTCCATTGTTTATACTCTGCTAGCAGGAGTTCCCCATGTCAAAGAGCCAAGCATATTATTGTCTTTAATTAACACTGTTGCGTTGTTAGCATATCCAAAAGCACTTTATACACTCTGCAACCACACCTGAAATGCAGCCAACAACACCACATAATCACTTTTGCACTAAATCAAATGAGATGTAATTTAACCCTTGTGAGGGGGACTGGAAAAGACATCTGTACAGAGGACTATAATCCCCAGGACATTTCTTATGCTTACATAATAAATGAAAACAACTCATATTTATTTAAGATATTTTAAACCATACCATAATCTTCACATATTTATCTTAAAGAGGAAGTATTACTGTCATTATCATTTTCTTACACATTTTTTTCAAGCATAATGAGATACAATATATAGGTCCTGGATCATTAAAGCATTTCCGAATCAAAGACTCAAGTCCCTGTGCCTATTAACATCTAAAATATCCATTTATTTTTGAACCTCCTCTCCCTCACCTTCCCACTAACTCATAAGCTGTTTCCATTCTCTTCTTAGCTTTCCATTTCCTCTCTGTGATTGAAGCAGTAGTATATTTTAGAGCATCAAAGAAACAAACTCAAGTGAAGATGTTTTTTTAAATCCTGACTCTGATTCTTCCTATCTTGGAAATTTGGACAAATCCTCTTCTGTGTCCCAATTTTCTTGTTTGTAGAACCAGGAGCATCTCTCTCCAGATGCTGAAGTGAGTATGCACCTATTCTCAGAAAAATCAACAGAAAAATGTTTGGCATTTATGCATCCCCTCAATGTTAGTTTAAAATATATCTTATTAGTACTCATTCAAAGGGTATTATTGTATCAGTGTATTCTAATTTTCCCCCTGTCCTATGTCTACACAATTTCATGTTCAAGGTTCCTAATGCAGTTGTCTAGACAAAGTTGGTTACTCTTTCTCTTCTCTTTAGACATTCCATACTAAGTCTTTCTCCTTCCTCTCAGATTAATTTACTGCATATGAATTTATCAAGTTTATTTGTAAACTTCTGTTATCATGGTTAATGGACCTTTCCCATCACTGCTATTGACCTGTGTATCAGCAGAATTTGACAGTGGATGTTCTATCTTTCTTAATGCCCATAGTATATCAGTTTTCATCCTATCTGCCTCTCATCTGTCAACCTTAGATCCTTCTTTGCTCTACTCTTCAATAACCTTATGAGTCCTATCACTGTAGAGAATGACCTTAAATGCATGGCCCTCATGTTTACTGCTCTTTCAACTTACAAGTCAGTATATGCAAAGACATTCACAGACTCTCAATTTGGACAACCGGGGCATTTTATGGTCAACATTTAATCCCAACTACAACGCCCTTCCACAAATCCTGTTATATGCCCAGCTTTACTTATTGAATATTCTTTCAATATATAGAATGTCTGAAATAATTATTACTTCATTCAGATTTCAACACTTATGCAATGCATCACTGCAGTCTGGCAATTTTTCTTATCCAGTATTTTCAGAAGATTATATAAGTCTCTTGGCTTCATTGTCCTCACTTTATTTCAGGGCTTTTGGATAGCTTCCTGGACCACAGCAGTTGCTTTCTGTCTTTCCTCACTGATTTGGCTAGCTACATCTTCTGATACTTTCTCCTTGAGAAATTCGTAATGGCTTTCCTTGTATATTCTTTTCACTATCTACTACAACAATTGGAATAAAAGAAAATAACAACTTTGCATGAAATTTTGTATACATAGTCTAAATAGTATTTCTCTGCTATATGATTTAGATTTATTTTTTGATGTATCTTTTTTATTTGCAAAGTAACTTTTTAAAATATTTTCAAATATGTTTACTTATTCTTTTATTTTGATTACTCTTTTCAAAGACTCTAAATAAAATAGAGGCAGATAAATTTTTATCGTTATTTCTATATTACTTCTACTGCAACAAAAAGTTTTGAAGTTGAATAAATTTTTAAGGGAAACTTTCAAATAATTCCACAGAAGAGTTCTACCACATTTGCTACACTGCAAATATCACCTAAGAAAGAATGAAATTATCACTCTTGTGTTGGAAAGTTGATACTTGATCTCTTGGAAAAAGTTTTTGAAGGAAATTTTTATTTCTAGTTTGTTTACCTGTTAATACCAGCTGGAGGTCAGTTGGAGCCATATGTTTGAGCTTCAGAAGCTACAGAATGAGGTAGACAGCTTTACTGCTTTTTTTCAAAAACAGTGTGACTTTGGGAAAGTTACAGAAGAAACTTTAAGTCTGATTTTATTATCAAGAAAATTTTAATAATACCTAGCTCTAGTAATAGAAAATGATATTGTTGGAGGAGGTTGCTTGTTGGTTCCTGGCCTCCTGGCTAACTTAGACATGAAATAATCACACAGATACTGTATTAATTAAATCACTGCTTGGCCCATTAGCTCTAGCTTCTTACTGGCTAACTCTTATATTAATTTAACCCATTTCTATTAATCTGAATATCACCACATGACAGTGCCTTACCGGCTAATGTTCCCAGCAGTTGTCTCTGGTGACAACTCCATGGCTTCTCTCTAACTCTGTCCCTCTTTCTTCCATCATTCAGTTTAGTTTTCCCTGACAACCTAAGTTTTGCACTACTATAGGTTCAAAACAGTTCTTTATTCATTAACCAAACCTCCCACACCATTTCCCCTTTTCTGTTTAAACAAAAAGTAAGGCTTTAACTTTAACATAGTAAAATTATATATAACAAAACAGGTATCAAGCAAGAATTACAGTTTCAATATTTATATCTACTTTTTCTTTTATCATAATTCAGGAAAACTATAATTATAACTATTTATTCTTCAACTCCAACAAAGACTCCACAAGGATTTAATATTACCTAAGTAAACAAGAAGTGCATTGTAAGCAACTTCTAAAACTATAGAATTGACAGGAACATCTCACTGCCTGGACAGTCAACTGAAGTTCTTCTGTACCGTTGGGGTATCCATCTTCAGCCTATAGGCCCATAGTATCCAGCAGACTTTTTTGTAAAACAGGAAATTTCAGAGACAGTTCCACTTGTATTAGCAGTTTGTCAGTCACTTATATCTGTCTGTGAGGGAGCTTCTAGATTAACTTAATTCAGACAGGAAACATACCCTAAATATGGGGAGCATCATTTTATGGCTTAGCCCCCAAACTAAATAAAATGGAGAAATGGAACTGAAAAAAAAAATAGTGTGGGAGGTCCTTCTGTCTGGTTGTTACTTTTATTGGTTAATGAATAAAGACTTGCTTTGAACCTATAGCAGGGCAAAACTTAGCTAGGCAGGGAAAACTAAACAGAATGCTGGAAGAAAGAAGGGCAGAGTTAAAGAGAAACTGTGGAGCTGCTGCCAGAGACAGATGCTGGGAACTTTAGCTGGTAAGCTGCAGCCACGTTATGACACACAGATTAATAGAAATGGGTTAAATTAATATGTAAGAGATAGCCAATAAGAAGCTAGAACTAATGGGCCAAGCAGTGATTTAATTAATATAGTTTCTGTGTGTTGATTTCGGGAGGTTGAGCAGCCAGTATCCAACAAGCAGCCTCAATGCTACAAATATTGTGTGAAATTAACATTTCAGTAGAAACTCAATGCCAATTTTATTACCTTGCTCTTAGACTTAAGCTGCTATGGGTTAGTCCCTGTCCATGAGAGCTTCCCCAGGGCCACTTGTGTGTGTGGGGGGGGGGGGGGGCTACATCCTAAGAAGGAAGAAGATAAGGATGCCTCGTTGGATATCTTCCCAAGTTTTGCCTACATTCTGCACCTGAATGCAGATGCTTACAAGACACTTACATGAGGTTACTGGGGTGGGAGGGTGTTAATCTCTGTGATTTATTTATAATTTCATTTAAAGGTTTTCAGCCATTCTTATGTTGTTATCATTTTAAGAAGTTATTTGTTTTAGTGAATTTCTATTACTTAACATTTTCTTTTTCGTGTGTGTATGTTCATGCATTTATGTTTCCAGTTCTTCTGCTAGTGGACTTTGCGACTCACTCTCCAGGTACTCCATTAACCATTCTGCCAAGATTTATTAGCCAGAATGATTTATTTTAGTAAGTTATGCTCAGGCCTCTACATTTGTAGAGTTACCCTTCTTGGATCAAACCAACTAAAACGCAAAAATATTTGAAAAATGCATCTGTGGTAACATCTATAAACATTTTCAACATTATACTGTGTAAACATAATAAAATAAAAATAAGCAAAATTAAATACTACTGGCTGAACATTCTAATGTCATTAGCCATTATAAATAATCCAAATTGAGTTAAAGCATGTGGTCATATGTGTTTGAATTACATATAAATACTATGCTACGTTGTACAAAGTCCTTAAAACAACCTCTAGGAATTCACATGAATTAAGTACCTGTGGATACCAAGGAATCACTTTACTCTGGTTTGTGGGTTTGCTTGCTTTTAACCTTTATATTTCCAATATGTAAAACAATGGCCCCATATTAGTATAATATCATTAGCACAGTAGTAACTCAAATAATCCAAGCATTCCAAAGCAGGTTAGACATTTGATGAGGGTATTGCTAAAACAAAACATTCAATGTAGTCTTACTTAGTTCATAAGAAAAACAGCAAAAGAGACACCTCATTGTTATGCTGTTTGTAGTTACTGAACTGAGGACTCAGACTCAGTGCTAAAGATACAATATAAATATGCAAAAGATCACAGAAGTCATACAAAAGGAAATAGACTTGAGTCTAATTTGTTTGGCATGTATTGACATTTTAGTGAAAATAATGTACATAATTAACAGGGATTTGTTTAATATTGTTTTTGAGAATACTTTTATTTTCATAAAGCACAATAAATGGTTTTAGAGCGAAATTTTGGTTGTACAAAATATGTATCCAGATAGTGAGAATGGAAGATTTGGGACACAACAGAAAAGGCCAGGTATTAATATAAATATGTATGCATATACGTACACACACACACACACACACACACACACACACACACACACACCTACAAAGTAATAAAGACGAAATGAACATTGGGAAATGTCAAAGAAGTCAATATCTCTTTAACTATTGGGCCAAGGATAAAAGAAAAAAATAGTGTTTAAGAAATCAAAGGCAAGCCGGGTGGTGGTGGTGCACGCCTTTAATCCCAGCACTTGGGAGGCAGAGGCAGGCGGATCTCTGTGAGTTCAAGACCAGCCTGGTCTACAAGAGCTAGTTCCAGGACAGGCTCCAAAACCACAGAGAAACCCTGTCTCGAAAAACCAAAAAAAAAAAAAAAAATCAAAGGCAGGAGCTAGAGAGATGGCTCAGCGGTTAAGAGCATTGCGTGCTCTTCCAAAGGACCCTAGTTCGATTCCCAGCAACCACATGGTGGCTCACAACCATCTGTAATGAGGTCTGGTGTCCTCTTCTAGCAGGCATGTATGCAAACAGAATATTGTATCCATAATAAATAAATAAATATTTAAAAAAAGAAATCAAAGGCAATTATAAAATCACATTATATTAACAGGATCGTCTAAGTATACCATGTAGATTTTCACGATTTTTGAAGCACGGAATAGACATGGTCTGGACTATCATGGATGAACAGAGAAGTGTCGCAGGAAAAGACACCCTGGGGACAAACAGTGAACAGTAACTTCTGTGTTTATGGCCAGTGTGACTAAGGTATTGGTGGTGTTCCTGGCCCTTTCTGAGGACTACATTACCCTGAAATTTAAAATTAACCATTAATTGATAAGTGCGAGTTCTTAAAGAAAAAAGGATTGGTAGCAGAGATATTCTTTCTTATAAAGAATCCCCCACCATTTCCTCTGTGGCACTGACCCTTAAAGTCAGGCATCACATTCTGTGGTTAATTTATAGTAATGACATTTAAATGCCAGCTTTTTAGCCTGCTAGTAATATTTATGAAAGGCTATATATTCAAGGGTAAAGGACTCTACAGGATTATATAGGAAAAACCTTTTCTTAAAAGAATAAATTCTGTTTCCTTTTGCTCAGCAGAAAATGCATCACACAGCTTATCATGTTGTAAAATAAAAGTTTGCACTCACAGAGAAGTTCGTGGGCTATGATACTACTTGTGTTTTTTTTTTCCCAAAACTATTCTCCACCAAAATTATTTAGAAAAATCGAAATTTAAAGGAACTTAGAAATCCAGCATCAGACCAGAACTCTTTAGATTCCCTTTCTTTGCTTTAGTTTTAAAAAGGCAATGTTGATAATATAATAATAAAACCTCAGGGTCAGAAATAGGAGTTCAACCGGATGATCTGAAAAAAAAGCAAAACAGCCAGCCATTGACTCTTATTTTAACCTCATTCTGAAATGGCATTACTGCCTCCTGGAATCTCAGAATGCTGTGCCTTAGAGCTATCTTCCCTGTCTTTATTCCTTTTTAGGGCTGGGATTAAAGGCATGCACCACTAGTATTTAAGGCATGCACCACCCGATTTCTATGGCAACTAGTGTGGCTACTGGGATTAAAGGTGTGTACATTGTAGCTAATGAAATGAAAGGTACATGTTACCATAACCTCATTCTGGTCTGTAATGTTGACCAGAGGGCTATTACTTTCAGATCTTCAAGCAGGCTTTATTTATTAAAATACAACTGAAATGCCACCACATTTCCCCTTTTTGTCTAAAATAAAAAAGAAGGCTATAATTATATGTCTATATACAATAGATACAATGACTATTTAAAATTTATACAGACAATAAATAACAATACATTTATTGTTTCATACATCAGTAATGTCTGGTCCAGTCCATTTGAATTTGACAATTTTAGAGAAAATGTTTCATATCTATCCTAACTTGGTAAGTCCAAAGTCTTGTACCTACTTTCTATCACAACTTGCTTTCTGTTTTTAATAAATTACAGCTATAGCTATTCATCTTAAAGTCCTTCAGCGACCCAAGAATATAATAATATTGACTGAGTAGACAAGATGTGCAAGCAAGCAACTATCTGGACAGTCACCCAAAGCTCTGCCACAATGGGGCATCCATCTTCAGCCTACAAGTCTAGCATATTCAACAGACTTTTCTGTGAAGGAGGATATTTTGTGTCCTGCTTGTCTAATTAGGATAGCATAATGCCAGCAGTCAAGGCAGGGCATTTTCTTGTACAGTGGCTTCCTTTTTCCACAAAGAAAGTAAACACCATGTGGAGTTTCTTCTATGAGAATTATCTTCTCTGAAGTAGGTTGGTGCTGACAGGAGCAGATATGAATCATTGTCATAAAAAAGAAGAACCTTGATTATTAAAACATCTTAAATGTCATGCTCTGTAGATCTCTAAAGTGTTGGAAGATGACCTATCTATCTAAATAGTATCTTAGTTTGATGTTAAAAACATACCTAATATGACTACAACTTTGATTATACTAGATGATTAACTAATAACCTGTATTTTTTTATTATCCTAAATAGTTGATAATACTATTTTCAAGGATGAGAAATTTGCATTACATTGTTAAATGACCTGTATAGGTACAATACCTTGAAGAAGATTAGAAATGTAGAAATGTATGTACATTATGTTTTAACTATATCAATTTCAAATTTGTGTTAATATATAAAATTTGCATACAATGTATAAAAGTACAACCAATATAAAACATTTAAAACAATAGTTGCCTTTTAAAAGTAGATTCAATAATCTACCTTTCTATGTTACCATATTTTAGCTTTTTTTTCTTTTTCTTTCTCCTCTCTCTCTCTCTCTCTCTCTCTCTCTCTCTCTCTGTCTGTCTTTCTTTTTGAGACAAAGTTTTTCAGTAGTTATGCAATTCATCCTGGAACTCACTCTGTAGACAAGGCAGACCCTAAACTCACAGAGATCCACCTGCTTCTGCTTCCCAGTGCTGGGATTAAAGGCATGAACTAACAGAGCCTGACTTTTTTTTTTTTACAAAACAATAATCTTGAATTTAATTCCCTATATCTTTTGCTTACCTTTTTCCTGACCATTTTCTATAACAATTTGTACCAACACATTAAACAAAAATAAACATCTATAACATCTATAATCCATTATTTTGGGATTGTAGATGTAGTTTTCTAGGCTACTTCCTACTGACTGGAGGCACTGATAATATTATTGGGACCCAAAGAGAATTTAAGATTATCGTCAAGTCCTTATTGGGGTATTCTGTGAGGCTAGATTATTTCAGACAATCTTGAAACTGTTCTGAATGTAGAACTCAGAGGAAACTACAACAAATGTAATCTGAAAAGTTAAATCATCTGGGTCATCTGTTCCCATGGGATAATTTTCAGGAGCTCTTCCTTGATAGAACCTTATTTTCCTTAACCCAGAATGGATTCACAGCCTCTTCCTTTCTGTGAAAAGGAAAGCAAAACTTCTTTTCTGAAGTAACATATCTTTTGACTTAAGTTTTGAAGTCAAGGCATTTAAAATATAAATGCTGGATTAACCCAGCAGCATTTATAATCAAATGTCTTTTAACAGCTCTTGTTCCTTCCTCGGCAGTCAAACAATTCAAAGCCAACACAATGATATACAGTATCCAGATTTTCTGTGTATTTTCCATTTTTATATAAAAGTAAGCTGGGGTGAATTGTTGTAGGGAGCTGTTTGTTCCCAGCGGCTCAACCCTGAAATATTCACACAGAAAACATTATTTTCACTACTGTTTGGTCAATAGTTTAAGCATATTTCTGGCTAAATCCATATCTTAAATCAACCCATCTCCATTAATCTGTGTATTGTCATGAGGCTGTGGTTTACTGGTAAAGTTCCAGCATCTGTCTCTCATGGAGCTACATGGCTTCTCAGTGACTCTGCCTTCTTTCTCCCAGCATTCAGTTTAATTTTCCCCACCTGGTTCTACTCTGCCCTACCAACAGGCCAAGGAAGTTTCTTTAATCATTAACCAATAAATGCAACACATATACAAAGGACTCCCCATATCATTTCCCCTTTTCTGTTTAAACAAAAAGGAAGGTTTTAACTTTAATAATGTAAACTTACATATAACAATATAGTTATCAAGCAAGAATTAAATTGATAATATTTATATCTACTTTAATCATAACTAATCATAACTAAGGAAAACTATAACTATCTATACTGTAACTTTATCAATGACTCCTGAAGGATATAATATTACATAAGTAAACAACAAGTGTGTTGTAAGCAACTTCCAAAACTCCAGAATTGACAGTGACATCTCACTTCCTGGACAGTCAGCCAAAGTTCTTCTGTACCACTGGGGCATCCATCTTCAGCCTACAAGCCCATAGTATCCAGCAGACTTTTTCATGAAGCAGAAAATTTTAAAGACAGTTTCACCTACATTGACAGTTTGTCAGTCATTTTCTTCTATGTCCTGCAAAATGTCTGGCACACTTTCATGAAGCAGAAACCCTGAAGAACCCTTTCACCTCCAGGCAAGTTTAGCAGTCATTTCTCTGTGAGTCCTGTATGTTCAGTTCATACAACATACCATCAAGCAGTCCAGGCAAGGGCAGTTTCTTACCCAAATGGCTAGCAAACTCCAGGAAGGCTTATTAAAATGCTAAGTGCTTGCTTCTTAAAAACCTAAGCAGCTGTGTTGTGTGGGCAAACAGGCCATACCAGTTGGCTCCACCTAGTTCAGCAAAACAGAGCTCTTCTCTGCCTCTGAGACTGCCAGTTGGGAGCCACGCTCACCACCTCAACTCTGGTAACCACTTGGTTCATGCTGCCACCAAGTAAATTGCAGCATGCTGCACACCAACCGCATTCAAGGCTCAACCTCCTGAAAGAGCCAGAGTTAGTGCTATCAGCACAGCACAGGAAGCTGCTGTTTTGAAACCACCCATTTTTGTTTTTTTGGTTTATTTTGTGTGTGTGTGTTTTCTTTTTGCTACCACTGAATCAGGAAAACTTCACTTAAAGGAGAAACAATGTTAACCCATACTTAACTCTTTTAAGATGTTCTTTTGCATCTAGAATTCCTTTTTAAGCGTTCTCAGGTTGTACGTGGATATAGTCAGCCCCAATGTTGGCATGCCAGTGGATGGGAGCTGGGAGCCTTAGTTTTTCTCCTTAACCCAGGTAGCTAGGTTTGGGTTTATATTCCTAGAGCTGGAGTTCTAATCTAAGCTCTGGCCTGGACTGGTGGCTAGAAAATGTCAGACAAAAGGCTTTTTGTAAATTCATGCCCCAAATAGTTGGGCACCAAATGAAACATGATTAATGGAAATTCAGAGAGAGAAATTGGGATTCAACCTGAAGATCTGAAAAGCAAAATAGTCAGCTACTGTTTCTTACCTCAAACTCAGTCTGAAATGGCGATTCTGTCTCCTGGAATCCCAGAAGGAGATTATGTCTGAGAGCTGCCTCTCCCTGCCTTATATTTCTCTCTAAGGCTGGGTTTAAAGATATGCCCCACTGGGATTAAAGGCATGCCCCACCCAATTTTTATGCAACTAGTGTGGCTACTGGGATTAAAGGTGCATGTTAGCATAACATTGTCATTGGACTGAACAGTGGTACTGTTACTCTCTGATCTTTAGACAGGTTTTATTTATTAAAATGCAACTGAAATGCCACTACACAATGTTTTCCAGCTCATGATATGAGATGTTGAATTTGAGTTCTCTGGTTTTCCACTTGCTAACAGTAATGGTCCTGTTTGCTTTTGAGGTGGGAATCTCTCTTCATCAGTGGCAATGGTGGGTGGATTGTTTGCAGATACTGTCGAAGAACCTGGACATAGTACTTTCAAGTAACAAATAAAGAAATAAATGGGGTGAAAAATTTTCCTAACATCTGAGCCTATTCTAAGACAAAATAGGGTTTAGATTTCTACCTTTTGACAACTCTATTTTTATAAACTCCTTTGTTACTGTGAAAGAAAAATAATGGTTTCTGAAATGTCTAGAAGAGTCACAACAAATTATAATAAAATCCTACCTTGGGGTTTATTTTTAAACAATTTAAAAACCACCTAACTTGTTTGTGAAAATGTAGAACAAGTAAAAAGTAAGTTTTGATTCCCCGGGATTTGGAAGATAAAGCTTAGCACAGAATAGGCTCTTACTGTTTTTTTAAAGATGTCCCAGAGGATAGACGCTGTAATTTCTTCAGTGTATGCTTACAGATAATTGTCTCTTTATCTATCCACAGCAGATGTTTGCTAAATATTTGGTCAAGCAAATGAAGAGATCAGGTTTCCAATCCTGAATGTTAGTAGAAAGGAGACTAAAGAATGATGAGATGTAAGTTTTTCACAAAGTTCCACATACTGAGTTTATTCATAAATATTCACAATTAAGCACACACATAAACAAATAATTTCTGGAATATTCTACCTTGCTATCCTTAAAGTTAAAATACCGTCTGCAATAATCCATTCTCTGGTATGGACCTACCTGGTCCTCATGGACTTCTGTAGCTTCAGCCTCCACCCTGCTCTCTCTGTTACTAACTGCATCCACATGTCTCTACACCTTCTACAACTGCTCAAGAGATAGCGTTTTCTTCAGTGTTTCTTTTGTGATCTATCCCCCACTTTTTCTAATGTTCTGTAGAGTGCACTTAGTAATTATCATCATCGCTATTTCGGTGCACACTACATTTGTGTTTTGAACAAGATCTACTCTATCTTCTAGCCTGTGTTTCTAAGTGTATGTTGAATCTTAATTCTATTGAATGCCTAATACACTCTGTTTAAATACGCTTTTTCTCTATCACAATTGACATGTAATCATGACTCAGCTGATCACTTATACAAGTTTAAATAAACTCCTCTTCATTGTTTTATTATTTGAGCAACCTTTTGATTCAATTCATTCTACTCATACCTTCTTCTATCTTGCTTTCCCAGATTTTGATTCCTAATGCACACAGTTTCCCAGAGATTTAATATAAACCTCTTCTTTATAATCCCAGTATCCATTATCTTAATAGAAAAAAAAAACATTACTTTCTTATAGAATGATTATTATCTCACAGAACTTTTGTTATACACAACCACACCCCTCCCAGCCCTGACCATTCTTCCATCAATTATGTATCTTTAGGTACACAACCTAAAAAGACACACCTCTTTCAAAATTGGAGATTCTGCAGTTCCAATACATAGTGTAAAAACTGACTGTTAAGCTTGAATTTGAATTTTCACAAAAGGGTCATATATTGAGGAATTAGCCCTCAGCTGGTAGTTTCAATCACTGGCAAATGAGTTGGAATGTAACGGTGCTGAATTCATCAGCACACACATCCATTCATGGTTTCTTTACTTAATAGAATTATTGAAAAAGGGTAGGAGGCATGCCTCAGTTAGAAGTAGGTCAATGAGGCTGTACCTTTGAAAGACATTTTGATCCTGGAACATGTTTGTCTCTGTATTTACTTTCTATCATGGAGATAAAGGATTACTCTATCCTACCGTGTCCTTCTGCCATGGTGCTCAGCCTCATGACATATCAGAAATAGCAAACGCAGATGAATATTGACTGAATCCAAGAGAAAAAAAATAAACTTTTCATCCATTCAGTATATATTTCTGGGATATTTACTTACAAGGTTAGAAAGCTGAGCAATACACTGAAGACTAGGGCAAGCCCATTTCTTCCACTAAGGCAAATATGTCAAATTTCTCAGTCACCTTGCTTATTAATCATATATTGTCTGTGGAGGGAACTCTATCTTCAGTCCTTCAATGATACTATAGAAGACAGAAGATATTTCAGATGATCTCTTATAGCATTTAAATCTCCGGTGTTCTCTGAGTTTTATGCTAATCCAGCCATTAAAATGTTTCTTAATGTATCATAGAGATGAAAAAACTCTGGATTCAGACCTTTTCTTTTTCTTTTTCTTTTTCTTTTTAATTCAACAACGTTTATCACCTTGTGAATGGCCTTTAAGAATCTGCTATTCAGCAAAGAAAACAATAACAGTGAAAACAACAACGATAATAACAATAACAGCTAACAATTGCACACTGCTAATTATGTGTTGGGCACAGTTCCAAACACTGAATCCCCAGCCTTACTGTCTTTCTATTCATAGGATTAGGCAATTTGTTCTTCAGCAATGATGGCAATCACAAAAGTGGGAGTTGAGGGAGGGTTTGCTTCTTGTTCTGTATTTTTTCCCTCGCCAGGGTAATACAATGATGTCCTTCAGGCACATTGCAAATTTTGATTGTGAGTGTCAGTTCCATATTTAACCTGTAAAATACTGGTTTTTGTTTAAGCAAACTAAAATGTTTCTTAGACAATTTAACATACTAGGAATTTTCCTCATTTCCAGTGTTTCTTAAAACTAGAGAAAGCCATCCTGAGTGACGTGACCCAGACCCAGAAAGACAAACATGGGATGTACTCACTTATAAGTTGATATTAGAAATGAAAAAAAGGATATCCAGGGGACAATCCACAACTCCCGAGAAGCTAGGTAACAAGGAGGACCCTAAGAGAGACGTGCATGGATGCCTCTGGGAAATGGAAATAGATAAGATCTCCTGAGTAAAATGTGAAGGGGGGGAGTGAATGGGGAGGGGAGGAGACCGTGTTGTAGTAATAGGAGCAGCGGGGCTGCGTCCCCAGCACCCCCGCCGCCCGCTCGGCTAGCTTATGCCCCGAAATAACAACACACAAACTGTATTCATTTAAACACTGCTTGGCCTATTCTCTTCTAGGCTAATTCTCACATATTAATTTAGCCCATTTCTAATCATCTGTGTGTAGCACCCCAAGGTGCGCTTACCGGGGAGATTCTAGCCTAGTCTATCCTGGGTCTGAGATTCATCCCGGGAGCGGGGCATGGCATCTCTCTCAGGCATCTGCTCCCGAGAGGAGAGCTGTCAAGTCTGCACTCACTTCCTCTTCCTCCCAGCGTCCTGTTCTGCCTACTCCTCCCACCTATCTTTCAACCAATAAAATGGGCCAAGGCAGTTCCTTTATTAGCCAATGACCTTCCTCCATCATTTCCCCTTTTTTGGTTTAAACAAAAAAAAAGAAAGGCTTTAACTTTAACATAGCAAAATTACATATAACAAAACAGTCATCAAGTAAAAGTTACAATAATCTTTATCATAACTAAGGAAAACTGTAACTATAACTAACTATTCTTAACTCCATCAAAGACTCCAGAAAGATACAATACTACCTAAGCAAACAGGAAAAAAGCAACTTTTAAAACTCTAGAAATGACAGAGACATCTCGCTGCCTGGACAGTCACCCAAAGTTCCTCTGTACCGTTGGGGCATCCATCTTCAGCCTTCAGGCCCATGGTATCCAGCAGACATTTCCATAAAGCAGGAAAATTCCAAGTCAGTTCAGTCACTATCTGTTGTGGCCTGCAGAATGTCTCGCAGACTCTTTCATGAATCAGGAACCCCGAACGATCATCTCACCTTAGGCAAGTTCAGTAGTCCTCTCTCTGCTGGTTCTCTGTGTCCAGTTTATGAAATAGTCCAGGCAAGAGCAGTTTCTTGCCCAAATGGCTATCAAATTCCATAAGGTGCCTCTTCGATGCCCATCTTCCTCTTGAAGTAGATTGGTGCTGCCAGGAGCAGAGTGTCTCATTGTCATGAAAAGTCCTAAGTTATTAAAACATTTAAAATGCCATATTCTATAATCTTTGAAAAATATGAAGAATGCCTATCTAAAATATATCTACGCACATCTAGAAAATATTAACTAACATGATTACAAACTTGACTATTATTTATGATTATCCATCAACAACCTATATTTCCTAATTATACATTACATTTTAATAATGAACTACACAATCACAACACCTTAATCAATATCAGAAATACATATACATATAACAAAATTGACCGCAAATCTCAATCTATACTAAAAGCAAAATCTATACTAATGCAATTTATTCATACCTATATCATATCCCCCTTTAAATGTAAAAGAACATTTATAAACATTTTTTGGGAATATGGGCGCAGTTATTTCTCTCCAAACTGCTTCCTGCTGAATGGGGGCGTCATTAATTAGGTCTTTCATGGTATAACCTGTGTGTTAGTTTCATCTCAGTTGGCAGTTGAGCGAAGCAATTTTCTGAAGATGTTCACTGCAACCCTTCAGGAGGGCGTGGTCCATCATACCAAATCAGAATAGAAGAAATGAACAGCGTCTCATCCTCTGTGAAAACAAAATAAGAAACTCCTTTCCAAAGTATCATATCCTTAGATCCATATTCAAAATATCTATGTTGGATTAGTTCAGCAGCATTTATAAACAAATATCTTTTAGCAGCTGTTGCTCCTTCCTCAGCATTCAAATAATTCAAAGAGAGCATAATAGCATACAATATCAAAATTCTCTGTGTATTTTCCATCTTTGTGCAGCTTTGTTTTAACCTCTATTTTGTTTATTTTTACTTTTAACTTTTTGCTTTTTGAGATAGGTTCTCTGTTTCTTTGACCTGAAGTAACTCTGTAGACCAGGCTGTCTTTGAACTCACAGAGATCTGTTTGCCTCTGCCTCCCAGGCATTCGGGATTAAAGGCGTGTGCTACCACACACAACAACTCTCCTCCTTTTTTTTTTTTTTACTTTAAGAACTTCAACTTTTAGTCTGCATATATTTTTAACACACTTTAAACCTTTCAGAAATTTTCTCTGTCTTTGAATCTCTCTTTACTGTATATCTCTCTTTTTCTGACCACATGAATCTTTAATTTACCAAGCAATCTCAGTAGGATTAAAGGCGTGGCTTTTGCCAGCTAGATCCAGTCCATTCCTTAGCTTTCCAGCCTCATGGCGGATATACAGGCTGTAGCCATGTTTACTGCAACAATTGTATGGCATTTCAAGGTCCCAGCCAGCAAGTGAGCTACAACAGACAACACTCAAGTCCTCTCTCGGTAGCTGGCCCTCCTGCCTCAAACAGTCAGAGTTTGCCCTGGCAGGATGGCCCAGAAAGCCGGCATTTTTAAACGGTGCAGTTTTTTTCCTGCTACGGCTGAAAACCGAAAAGCATGTGTTCAGCTTTTCGTCAACACTGTTTAAGTGTTTCGTGGCAGGACCTCTTAATGAGCTGCAGGCTTTGCAGCTAAAGCTGAGTCAGGAAGCTTCTCTTAGAAGAAAGTGCATGCTTGCCTCTAAAAAGCAGAGCAGACCCGAAAAATTGCTGCTACCAAGAAACTAGGCACAATGCTTTCATTTTGTTCTAGAATTACTTCCCAAGCTGTCTCAGGCTTTATGTGGAAGCAGTTGTCCACGTGGGCGCCATATGTAGTAATATAGGCGGCGGGGCTGCGTCCCCAGCACCCCAGCCGCCTGCTCGGCTAGCTTAACCCGAAATAATTACACAGACACTGTATTCTTTTAAACACTGCTTGGCCCATTCTCTTCTAGGCTAATTCTCACATATTAATTTAGCCCATTTCTAATCATCTGTGTGTAGCACCCCAAGGTGCGCTTACAGGGGAGATTCTAGCCTAGTCTATCCTGGGTCGGAGCTTCATCCCGGGAGCGGGGCATGGCGTCTCTCTTAGGTGTCTGCTCCCGAGAGGAGAGCTATAGAGTCTCTGAGCTCACTTCCTCTTCCTCCCAGCATCCTGTTCTGCCTACTCCTCCCACCTATCTTTCAACCTATAAAATGGGCCAAGGCAGTTCCTTTATTAGCCAATGACCTTCCTCCATCACCGTGTGAGTTGGGGCAGGGACAGAGAGGTAGAGGAAGTGAAGAGATATCTTGATAGAGGGAAGCATTATAGGGTTAGGGAAAAACTTGGTGCTAGAGAAATTCCCAGGAATCCACAACTGACCCCAGCTAAGACTTCTAGCAATAGTGAAAAGGGTGCCTGAACTGGCCTCACCCTGTAATCAGATTGATGAGCACCCTAATTGTACTCATAGAACTTTCATCCAGTAACTGATGGAAGCAGATGCAGACCCACAGCTAGGAAATGGACTGAACTCCTGGAACTCAATCAAAGAGAGGGAGGAGCAATAGTATGAAGAAAAGGGGCATACCTACAGAAACTGCTGACCTGAGCTAGGGGGAGCTCACTGACTGACTGACAGCAGGGGAGCTTGCATAGGACTGAAACAGGCTCTCTTAGTGTGGGTGGCTCTCTAAATGACTGTGGCTTGGACAGTTTGTGGGGTCACTAGCAATGGGATCAGAATATATGCCTAGTGCATGAATTGGCATTTTGGAGTCCATTCTCCCTAAAGGGATATCATGTTCAGCCTTGCTACAGGGGGTGAGGGACTTGATCCTGCCTCAGCTTGATATACCAGACCTTGTTGACTCCCCATGTGAATCCTTAGCTTTTCTGAGGCATGCATGAGGAGTTGGGTGGGGGAAAGATGGGGGGCAAAAGGAGGAGAGGAGAGAGTAGAACCTGTACTTGTTATGTAAATTTTAAAAACCCTTTTAAATAACAAAATTAGAATGAAATGGAATGACCTGGAAAGTTTGGTAAAAATTTGATAATTTGATGGGGCATCACCCTATCAGTTTAGACTTAGTTAAAAAAAAAAAAAGATTGTACCCTTAATTTTCATTTAAAATTTTCCTGGATAAACTTGTTCCTGTGGATCACATCATTCAATTACATGTAGACAACACATTTATATAATGATGGACTAATGCTGTCTTATGAATTCTCCCACAATACTACTATTACTCAGTACTATATACCACTGTTGATAGATGTTCAAATGATGGGAACATATCTGAAAATCACTTAGGTCTTTTTGGGTGGGGATGTCATGAGTGTGAAGTTTTTTTTTTTTTATTTCCAGTCTAGCCAGGAAATTTCATCATTAGTTGTAAAAATCTATATGTGTTTATCAATATATACATATCAAACTAATGCACAAAGTCAAGCCTCTGGTGGATTGTTCTTATTTTTCTTAATATAAAAACATTCCTTCAATTCTGGGTAGGTTGGCAGGAGAAGAGCATAATTATGTTAAACTTTCCTCATGTTAACAGAGATTTTCTGAAAAACTACTACTCCCTGAAACTCCCCCTAGTGTCCTTAACTTGATATAAAACATAATTCACATCTTTCTCTCCTAAAATGGATGCATTTGATAAAGAGTTAGAGGTATGCTAGAAGGAACAAAGCAGGTTTTATTAAAAAGAATATTTTTATAGTAGAAAAGATAGACTCAAAATGAAGTTTGGACTGCTTACAACCATCATTTCTGTTTTGAAAGTATATTTACATCTGGCACCTTAACCATGTTTATGACAACATATGCATTGCATATTGCATTAATAATAATAGAGGGATATTCATATAGAGAGAAAATTATGTTTCAGTCATTGTGACTATTAGCATTTTTAGCTTGGCACAACGTAGAATCACCTGGAAAGAGTGTCTCAGTGAGAGATTGTCTTCATTTTGCTGGCCTCTGGGTGTATCTGTGGAAGATTATATTAGTTAATTGAAATAGTCAGTATGGTATCCATGCTATTGTGGGTGACATCATTTCCTAGGAATAGGTGGTAGTTCTGCTCTGTGTGAGAGTAATACTTTGATCTGAGCACAAGCAAGCAAGCAGGATGGATTCGTGTACCTCTTTCTGCTCCTGACAGTAGATGTGCTGTGAGTAGCTGTTTGACACTCTGTCTTGACTTCTCCTCGGGATGGACTGTAACCTGTAACTGTGAAGCAAAGCATTTCCTCCCCCATGCTAAGGAGATACGTGTCAGGATATTTTGTCACAGAAATAGAAATGAACTAGAATAGACATCAGCATGTTTTTTAATTCATAACATTAAATCCAAGAGCTTTACATTTTTGAAGTGGCAATAAAAACTTTGGTGAGAATCAGGATCCAATCATATCCTCTATGTTAGGAGTTTTCTATCTTTGGATCCAGTCTTCTAGAACACTGGGGTATAGAAGAAATATAATTATTTGAACTGGAAATGTCCAATGCTTACCCTTAGATAGTACCTTTTATTATGGACAAGATAATGTTAGATCACTTGGGCAATTGTTTCCATTAGTGTTAAAATGAAAAAAAAAACAATGCAGGTGTTTTCTTGTTGTTGTTGTTGTTTGGTTTTTTATAGACTGTGAGAAGATAAAGTAAGAAAGCACCTTTACTAAACAAGCATATCATTCACACATATAAAGAAACGTTCTTAATTTGTAGTGCCTTTGCCAGATCCACAGTGATCAAGACCACTGAAGGCAACCTACCATAATGTTTCAGCTTAGACAGTGGTTGATAAATGGCTACAACCCTCTTCTCTGAACTCAACTGTATAAACCAACATTTTAACTTTTTGAGCTAGAAGTTTCCTTTCTTTATGTAGTAAATGTCAAAATATGACAAAACTGTTCCCTCTTCTCCCTGGCTGGGGTGCTAGTGATGACCTTCAGATGGTAGAAATGCTTGAAAAACCACACCCTACTGTAAGCTTGTATAAAGTTCCCAAATGAGTCAAGCAGATGACCTTGAAAACAAAATGATTAAAATATCTGAAGATCTGGTCGATCTTGTAGATAGTAAATACTTTCTTAGCACGATTTTCTAAATGACTTATCGTTCTACCTTACCACTGTTTGATGGCAACTGTATGAAGCCGTAGTATTCAACTTTCTGCTGTTTCTGCTACTTTCTCCACTTGAGATCCGTATTGTATATGTTTTCCTTTACATTCCAATTTATTTCGCTTTACTCAGTGTAAGAGCTGCCATATAGTAGATGCCCAATCAATGAAATAATTTTTAAAGAAAAGTTCATTAGTCATTACTACTTTCACATTATGTAATACTATTCTGAAAATCATGCCTTTAAAATGCGGACTTCCACCTTTCTTCATCTGTAATGCAGTGGACAGATTATACAGTATATGGTAGTCATCTCATTCCCTCCCACTCACCCTGCTCGATTTTACCTGATGTGTATCATACCAATTAATTACTGATGGAGAGACTGCGTTGAATTCCATCACACAGCTGTTGGAATGATTATTTGATGTGTGTTCCTTTTTTGTGAGATATATATGTATGTCTACAAAATCATGGATGAATATTGGATAAAAACAACACTCTCTGACATTCCCCAATTTTTGCCCATCTACAAGATCAAATACTTGTACTGATTATTTTGGGTCATTCTGTTCTTCATACGATATACAAATTTCTACCTCTAATAATCATTTGGAAATTTTAGACAAGCTTAGAATGAGATGTGACTTTGCCATGCATTGCTACATTAGCTAAATTGCAGCAAGTCTCTAATAAGCACAATTTGTGGGTGTAAATTCACATTAATGGATTTCTTTCTAGATTTCAAACAGTTCTCTATCATCCTTATTATAATTTAAAATTATATTTCCTTATCAACACAAGTATTATTGTATTATATACGATAGATTAGCAGCAATCTATGTTTATGACTGGTTATATAATTGTTTAATATTGTAAAACGTACTTTGTTGAAATCATGTAAAACATAAGGTAAAATGTAAAATTTAGCAAGAAAAGATAATGCCTATTTTTTATTTTAAAATGCATGTGAAAATGTTGAGTTAAAGATGCCAGTAGAACTTAACTAAAAACAAAAACTCTTAGAAACCAGTGCCCTCTGGGTATGCTCCAAGAGTCTGTATAAATAAATAAAAGAATTTATCTTTTCTTCAGAAAATCAGGACTAAAAATGTGTCTATTTAGATTCCCTGAGACATATTTTCCCTCAACTCTTTTTTTTCCAATAGTCACAGAGAATATTATAGCAATATGTCATTTATTCAGAGTGGTGTATTTTTAAATATCAATGTTGATCATCCTATTTAACCTCTAAAATCTCTAGATCAAAACCTAAACAAATGTTTCACTGCCATTCACAATAAGAACCAGAGTCTGAGGCTGGAGATATGGCTCAGCTGAGAATCAGATCACTGACAGCTCTTCCAGAGGTCCTGAGTTCAATTCCTGGCAACCATATGGCAGATGGCTCACAACTATTTATAATGAGATCTACTGCTTTCTTCTGGCCTGCAGGAGGAGCAGGGTATACACAATAGATGAATACATTTTTAAAAAGAAGGAGCCATAGGCATCAAACTCTTTCAATGTTGTTGTGATGTACTTGAGGAAAAATGTAGTCTAAGAAATACTTTGACCTCTACCTTTCAATTGGCAGTAGAATTTCAAGGAGAGGTTTGTCTTCTTGTGGAGGAAAAGATATTAATATTTTAAACATAATAGTAAAAACATACCATAAATATTGAAACCAATATGTATAATATAAAGATAAATAGTAAGGGACCAAATGCTACAAATATCAATTTTAAACGCTCTATTCAACTAAGCTTAAAGAAATAACTGAAATCTTAGTTACTGGTACTTGCTCAAACTTCATAGAAAAATAAAAGCCAAAAGTTAACTGATAAATGTATGCTAATATCATTTTTACAAATAATTGAACTTGAAATCGGTCTCCCAACAATATTGATTCATAATCCTGGAGCCTGAGAACTCTTTGTTGATATGAAATGCTGACATTTAGTATAGGTGCAGATTTTGACAAGACTAATAATACTATTTATTCATGCAATTATTTAAATTACCCATACTGCCTCAGTTTAATTGTGTTCACTAAATTGGCATGCATAATTTATAACATCAATGCTGTCAACCATCAATCTACACTTTAGACAGCAGCTCATCAACCAAATGACAAGGACGAGTATTTGAGTTACTTTAGAAAAGTACTTCAACTTTTGAAGTATGTATCAAATCTGTGAACTCATGCCATCCACACTTTTGATAATATCTCCTTTCACCTCTTTCAAGATTTTATGGTCATGATAATCAAGGACTATTATTACCAAAGATTAAGTAGACATATCATTTTTATTTGTGTAGATAATTCATCACTTCAGAAAACCATATATAAGTGTAGTTTATCAAATTATTATAAAATTATGTTCAGGTAATTTCTATCAACTGTATTGCTAGACCAATTAACTAGCAGAGCCTCAGAATTATGATAAAAATTATATATTATGATACCTTTAACATTTACAATATGATACAACATTGTCATTGATGTCTCAGCTCTGGTTACTCCCCAAAGCTCTCATTTTCATTGTCTACTTTAAAAGAGTTATGGAAAAGAACAATTTTTCCCTTCCTATAGTAAAAGGCTCCTGAGTACCATCTGCATACATCCATGTTCTGCAGGTCCAGGTTGAAAATACCAACCATGGAGTATGTTTTGCTGATCAATCAGTTTATTCTCTTAATCTGAGAGTCACTCTGCTATAGCAAATACTGTTTATTGCTTTAAGCATATGCTGGTCAGCATATTTGAGGACATATTCCTACACAAAATGTTATGCAGGAGAATGTTTATGAACTATATTAAAATGTGATTTTAATCTTAATTTCTCACCATTTTCATAATAATTACCCATGTATGAAATCTGCATTAATATATTTTGGACATCAAAAATATTATTGATTTATTTAAAAAACAGAGCATCAACATATGCTTTAATATTGAAGTCTCATGACCCAGAGGATGAATATACTGCAAGTTTAAAGTTTGGATTGGGTTTATTCATGAGAAATAAAGAGATCTGCAATAGTTTCGGATACTGTTGATAGTTTTAAGAAAACAAGTCATTATATTGAATAGAAAAAAATAATAATGAGAGCATTTTTGTTTTTAGAAAATGGAAACAAAAACTGTGAAAGTATTTGTGTATGTTAAATAATTCTTTCATTACTTTTCCTATATTAAAATAAATGCTTTCCATGATGGAAAAAAACATACCCATCAAATATTAAATATGTTAGAATTCACCAGTTTGGAGTTATTTTCCAACACCGATAATTTTCACTTTTAATATTGTTTTCCATGAGGCTTAAAATACTGTATTTCTGAGGAGAAAGATCTGCTCTCACTAACAATTAAAGTCAGATTTCACAGCAACATTGTAAGGGTCCTGGCATTACTGAAGAAAAATCCCAGACTCAAAGAGTAGCTAAACACAAAGGGCATTTGTTCTGCAGAAAGAGCCAACATGCAGAGGTCTATCATCCACACAAAATGGCGATAAAGACCAGGACAAAGGCACATAGGCCCTTGTAAAGTATACTCGGGAATTCAAATTATGGTGAACTAGTCTCTGCTTTAATAGGGCAGTTAAGGAGCAGTTCTATGGGGTGCCTGTTAATTGGATGCGGTTAGTAATCATTTTACCCATTGAGGCCTTTTAATTATATAAGGTCAGTAACTTTGGGTCCCCAGCCTTATAGGAACATTTTTGACTCTGTTTAGCTGATTGGCTAAACTTGGCTAGGGGACTTCCTTCAGTCACTCTTTACCATGGAGTTGCTCGTGTCTACGATGAAATTTAGCGGCCTTCAATATCAGAACAGATTAAAAGGGTTATCTATGTGTATTACTTATCTAATTAAAATTGGGCATTTGAAAAACTCTTAATAAGATTTTTAGCAATCAATTATATTCTCATATAAGTGGCATTAATATATATATATATAAACATTTTATAAAATACCGAATATCAAAGTTATATCTCTGGCCATTTGGATTTTCCATATCAGCCACCTATCAGAGGATAACAAATATTCATAAAGTATTTTACAAGTGCACCCATTGATGACTGCAGTTCTACAGGTCAGATGTTGAAGTGCAAGTTCATAGGACTCCCTACTCATCAGTCCCCCTCAGGACTTTCTTGCCTTAGAGGTTCACTGTATGACCTTCTGGGAAGGAATCCACTTCCATTGCCATGCAGAGGATTGGCAGAATTCATTCCTTAAAGACAGGGAGGTGAGGTGCTTTCATTGTGATTCTCACCGAAAGTAAAAGAGAATAATGTGGAATTCTTTTATATACATTCATCAATTCCTTCAACAAATATGCTTTGAGTAACATAGACTTCCATGGTTGTGACTAACTTTGAGATGTACTAGAACATAGGATGAACACTGGTTGGGGAAAAGTCTATTTTATAAATGATCATAATCAAGGATTAGAATCAGCAAGAAACTCAAGTAGTAAAACTACTTACCATATTCCAGCTGACTTTCATCATGAAAGTAGTGGGTATCATTCTCACTGCCAGCTGTTGAAGATGCATATAATAACACAATTCATACTATTTTGTAAAACAGAACCGAGACTGCCCTAGAGGTTCCTTATCAAAATTAAATATGTCTTGCATTTGTGTATGAGTGTGACATTAAGGATGCTTGAATCCAGCTCTTTCTAAAGCTATTGGCTTTAATCATTGATAGATCATTGAGAGAAGCTAATGACCTGGAAAGGATGATGGGCTATTTCAAGCATGCCTGCAAAATGGGACCATCAGCTTAGAGCCAAAGGCAGGTCAGAAATAGCAGCAGTTATGCTTCCAGAATCCTGATTGAATTTCCAAGAGATTGGAAGATGATTCTTGCATGCTTATACCCTGATTTAAACTTACTGTCGTGTTAACCACCTTGACATAGATGATAAGAACATGCAAATGACATAAGGCCAGGAGCTGATTATGATTTTCAAAAGTTAACTGATTCCATTGATTTTTCTAAAGTAAAAAAGTTGGCTATTGTGATAAACCCATGTCTTTTATCATCTCCTTCTTGTCATCAACGATACTGAAAGAAATTCCCTGCCAAAAGAAGTCAACATGACTTAGAAAATTTAAAAGTGGACTAAACTGGTCTACTTGAAACTGTTCTTGTATTTGTGGAAGCAGAATGTTTGCTTTTCTATTTCCAGAGGATTTATTAGATACTTTAATAAGTTTTGAATGGAAGTGTATAATAGCAGTTATTGTCACTGGTTCACATGCTCAAAAGGAAGGGATGTGAAAATCTGGGAGTCAACAAATTTACTTCTTTAACAAAAAGAAAGATTATTGCTTAGAAAGTGAAGGTGAGAAGAAGAGCGCTAGACATGCTGTTACATTCAAGCATGGACGCTTCCTCTCAGCAATCAAACAGCCAGGCAACTGCTTGGTTTGTCCTAATGCATCAGTTTCCTTACAGTAGGAAACATGAAAAGCCTCCAAAGCAAGTGTATCTAGCAGGTAATGCTCTAATTTTTCAAAAGTATGGGCTCATAGTCTAAGAAACATTCTTCTAATGGTACAGAACTAGTTCAAGTAGAGGCAGGTTCTCTATTGCACTCTTGGTTATTTTCCCTCACTTTCTAGACAAAACAGAAGGAAGTATAATGTGAACTTAATCACCAGTGACAGCTGGGCTATAAAACAACCTTTACATCGAAGAAATGATCCAAAAATACGGGAGCAAAAAAAGAAAAGAAAAAGAAAGCAAAAACTGGGAGAGGCAATAACCTTAATTGAGTAAAAACCATTGCTTTCCTACATTTCTAATTGTTTTGTAAACTGCATTTAAATGAAAGTATTAATCTGAAAATGCAAAATAAGCCTAAAATTGTAGAATAGATTTTAAGAAGCTGTAAGTGGAGACTTACACACCAGGAAATATTTGTTTTATTCAAAATTTGTTAAAATATTCTACATATGACCTTTAAAAGGTAATTTCACAAGAAGTCTGTGAAACAAACATGGACTAATATATTTAACAGAAGAATCAAGGACCCTATCTAAAACAGCAGCTACCACACTCGTGGGTTCTACTTATTTGTTTTTATTCATAAGTATTATTGTTTTTACTTGAATGGCTGTTTTAAACTATCCTTTCATTATCATTAGCATGTAAATATGAAAACACAATGCTTAGCAAAGAATTTGGAGAGAGATAAGTAGATGAATAACACCATATGTCTGTCTAAAGAACTAAAGCATTATCTAACTCTCCTTTGATCTATGCGTTACTAATTTACTCCTAAAATAAACAGCCTGGAGCTGGAGAGATGGCTCAGTGGTTAAGAGCACTGTCTGCTCTTCCAAAGGTCCTGAGTTCAATTCCCGGCAACCACATGGTGGCTCACAACCATCTGTAATGAGGTCTGGTGGCCTCTTCTGGCCTGCAGGCATACACACAGACAGAATATTGTATACATAATAAATAAATAAATAAATAAATATTTAAAAAAATAAATAAACAGCCTGGATTCTATATGTAAATTTCTCTGGAAAATTGTAATCTCTATAGATTAAACATCTGTATTTGTAGCAAATTCATATTGGAACCTAAATCTCCTATGTAATATTTTAAGTTTGGACTTTAGAAGAAATTCACGAAATATGATTGGAGACCTCATGAAAGAAATGCTTGCCTTCATAGAAAAAAACATGAGATATATTATAACTGTATTTACCCAGTGAGGGCACAATAAAGAAACAGGTACCTATAGATCCAAATCATAAATTCTGGAGGTGTGTTTATTCTGGAAGAATATGGGAAATAAATGTTACCTCATTTTAATAACACACACACTTATACATAAATATATGCAGAATGATTTAGAAACCTGAAAATTATGGAAAACAACACTTATGTTTAATTAATTTTTCTTTTTTATATTTTATATTGAAAAAAATTCTGCCTCTTCCCCGCCTCCCATTTCTCTCCGCCTCCCCCCACTCTTCTCCCCCTCCCCCCTCTTTTCTCCCCCTCCCTCTCCAGTCCGAAGAGCAGTCATGATTCCCTGCCCTGTGGAAAGTCCAAGATCCTCCCCACTCCATCCAAACCGGCTAGGCTCCCACAACGCCAGTACATGCAGTAGGATCAAAACCCAGTGCCTTTGTCCTTGGCTTGTCATCAGCCTTCATTGTCCGCCATGTTCAGAAAGTCCGGTTTTATCCCATGCTTTTTCAGTCCCAGTCTAGCTGGCCTTGGTGAGCTCCCATTAGATCAGGTGCACCCCTCGCGGTCTTGACTTCCTTGCTCATGTTCTCAGTCCTTCTGCTCCTCATTTGGATATTGGGAGCTCAGTCCGGTGCTCCAATGTGGGTCTCTGTCTCTATCTCCATCCATGGCCAGATGAAGTTTCTATGGTGATATGCAAGATATTCATCAGTATGGTTATAGGATAGGGCCATTTCAGGTTCCCTATCCTCAGCTGCCCAAGGAACTAGCTGGGGACATCTCCCTGGACACCTGGGAGCCCCTCTAGAGTCAAGTCTTTTACCAACCCTAAGACAGCTCCCTTAATTAAGATATATAATTCCCTGCTCCCATATCCACCTTTCCTTTATCCCAACCATCCCATTCCCCCACGCTCTCCCCATCCTCCCCTTCTCACTTTCCTCTCTCCATTTCCCCTAACCCCCATCCCAGCCCACCCCCAAGTTCCCAATTTTTGTTCGGCAATTTTGTCTGCTTCCAATATCCAGGAAGGATAACTATATGTTTTTCTTTGGGTTCACCTTCTTATTTAGCTTCTCTAGGATGACAAATTATAGGCTTAATGTCCTTTATTTATGGCTAGAAACCAATTATGAGTGAGTATATCCCATGTTCATCTTTTGGGGTCTGGGTTACCTCACTCAGGATAGTGTTTTCTATTCCCATCCAGTTGCATGCAAAATTTAAGATGTCATTGTTTTTTACCACTGAGTAGTACTCTAATATGTATATATTCCACACTTTCTTCATCTATTCTTCCATTGAAGGGCATCTAGGTTGTTTCTAGGTTCTGGCTATTACAAATAATGCTGCTATGAACATAGTTCAACAAATGCTTTTGTCATATGATAGGGCATCTCTTGGGTATATTCCCAAGAGTTGTATTGCTGGGTCCTGGGGTAGGTTGATCCCGAATTTCCTGAGAAACTGACACACTGATTTCCAAAGTGGTTGCCCAAGTTTGCATTCCCACCAGCAGTGGATGAGTGTACCCCTTACTTCACAACCTCTCCAGCAAAGGCTATCATTGGTGTTTTTGATTTTAGCCATTCTGACAGGTATAAGATGGTATCTCAAAGTTGTTTTGATTTCCATTTCCCTAATCGCTAAGGAGGTTGATCATGACCTTAAGTGTCTTTTGGCCATTTGAACTTCTTCTGCTGAGAATTCTCTGTTCAGATCAGTGCCCCATTTTTTTTTTTTTAGTTTTTCAATTGTGAAGATTTAACAACCCAGTGAAGCTAACACATAATCTGTAATATGAGGAAAATAGTTAAAGTGGTGAACAGTTAGATTGGCATGAATCATTATGATCCAACAAGGGCAGCTTGTAAATATGTTGTGGAAACACCTAAACTAATTGCGAAGAGCACCTTCTCTGCCAACTTAGAAAGACATCAAGACCCCACCCAGATCTCTCATGAGCAATGAAGGTGGAAAGCTTTGAGAACAGGTAGAAAGCTCTTATGTCTGCTGACTGGAGGAGAAAAGGCAAAATCCTCAATCTGAACCTTGCCCTTATTTTTTAAAAAGTGCAGGTAAACATCACAAGCTAAGAAAGCACAGATGGTTCTCAAAACAAATGTTTCCTTCTTTCACATGGGTGCTGGAATGAAAACCCATATGCAGTCAGAATGCTGAGGTTTGTTTGTTTGGCTTTTTTTAATTTTTGGTTTATTTGTTTATTTCTAATCTGGGATTCTTTAACTCTCTCGGATTAAGTACAGTCTTCTAAAAAAAAAAAAGAAAACATACAATCAGCTTGCCCATTCACTGAGATTGTCCTTTAGTAAGACTTCAATGAATATGGTAGATTTAACAACTATCATTATAATGTCAAACACTGTACAATAGAAAATCTCATCTTACAACTTGATTGACAGAGCAATTCAAAAAATTTCTCTAAATGCATACATAGCAAAAGCATTGAAGAATTTTGTTAATTTGGTAGTGATTTAATGCCTACTAACAGTGACAATACTTAAGAGTAGTGAATTATAGGTTTCAAAAAAAGCTCGAGGAGAGCGTTTTCATTACTCCTAAAATGTAATAATAAATTATTAAGGCAGTATACTAATCATTTCAAGTTAATCTTTACACGCCGCTTATATAACTGAAATAATATAATCCACCTTAAAAATAAGCTATTTATATATTCCTTATACTCTTAAATAAAAAAATGTTATTGTCTTCTGTGTTTTCTAGTCAGATTTTCATTGCTGTAGCAAAATATTTAAGATACAAAGCAAAGGGAGAAAAGACAGTACAGGTTCTTGTTCTCACAAATTTCATTTCATGGTTCCCAGACTCCATCATTTTGGGCCTATGTCTCGTTGTAAAATAAAAAGAAAGAAAGAAAGAAAGAAAGAAAGAAAGAAAGAAAGAGAGAAGGATGTCAAGTGTACTGGAATTTTATTGACCTCAAAGAGTCCAAAAAGTGAAAGAAGAAAAAAAAACAAAGAAATAGGATGAAAGAAAGAAGGAAGGAACAAAAGAAGGAAGGAACTAAGGAAGAAAGAAAGGAAAGGAGGGAGGGAAGAAAGAAAAAAATGGAAGGCAGGAATTTCACTTACCAACCGCAGTTTCTCCTCCCTCCTCTCCTTCCATCCATCCCCACCTTCCTCCCATAAAATCTTCCATACACACTTCAAAAAGGGTAAGACTTCTCATGGGGAGTCAGCCAAGTCTAGCATATCAAGTTGAAGCAGGACTAAGCCCCTCCTTCTCTGTCTCAAGGCTGAGCAAGGTATCCCCCCATAGGTAATGGGCCTCTAAAAAGTCAGTTCATACACTAGAGATTAATTCTGGCCCTAGCTAGGCAGGTTCCCCAGCTGTCAGTCCACAGTCAACGAGTTCCCACTTGCTCATGTCAATTGTCTCTGTGGGTTTCCCCATCATAATCTTGATTCCATTGCTCGCATCCTTCCTTCCTCCCTTCGACTGTACTCCAGGAATACAGCCCAGTTCTTAGCTGTGGATCTCTGCATCTGCTTCCATCAGTTACTGGTTGAAGGTTCTATGACGACAATTAGGGCGGTCATCAAGCTAATTACAGGGGAAGGCCAGTTCAGGTACCCTCTCCACTACTGCTTAGAGCCTTACCTGGTATCATCTTTGTGGATTCCTGGAATTTCCCTAACACCAAATTTCTCCCTAACTCCATAATGGCTCCCTCTATCAAGATAGCTCTTTTCTTGTTCTCCCTTTCTGCCCTTTCCCATCTCAACTATCCTGTTTTGCAAACAGAAGTTTCTGTCCCACCTAGTCCCATAATTGTTCAGTCCCAAATAAATACACAGAATTCTCCTAGTCTGGTTGTTCCACATGTACTTCCTGCCTGACTACTGGTCAATCAGTATTTTATTGAACTAATATGAGTGACAAATCTTTATAGTGTACATGTCATTTTTTTATGTCAATACCAAGTTGTTTTTATTATTATTATGTAATATATTAATATAGCTTGAATTCAGGGATGGCGATGCTTCTGAAAGTATCTTTATTGTGCAGGATTGTTTTAGTTATCCTGGATTTTTGGTTTTTCCATATGAAGTTGACTATTATTCTTTCGAGGTATGTGAAGAATTGTGTTGAGATTTTGACGGGGGTTGCATTGAATCTGTAGCTTGCTTTTGATATAATTGACCATTTTTGCTATGTTTTTCGTGCCTCTCCAAGAGAATGAGTAAAAAAATAATCAGTTTCCTCTTTATACACAAATGATAAACAAGCTGAAAGAGAAATCAGGGAAATATCATCCTTTACAAAAGCCACAAATAAGATAACATATCTTGGAATACCTCTAGCCAAACAGATGTAAAACCTGTATAACAAGAACTTTAAGTCTCTGAGGAATTGAAGAAGATAGAAAATTGTGTCTTATGCTCAGACTTTCTCTTTCTAAAAATATTTTGAATGCAGGATTATATGAGGATGAGCTAATGTTGATATGGGGAAAAAATAGGATTTCGTACTTCTTTGCTTTTTTGTTGTCAATTGTTAATCAGCTTTTATTAATGTTGATAAAGAGGTTCCTGAAGCCCTGTGTAAGTTACCTTTGGATTAGGGTCTGTTGACCACAGATCAATTTAAACGTGTCAAGACATCTGCTGTCCCTAAGAGACAGGATTTTTTAGTTTCATAATATATGTTATAATAATAAGAAAACAAATGTTCAATGTGGGCATTATTAATAGCTGAATTTTAAACAATATCATGGAGATGTGCACTAATAACAATGATCTTCAAGATGTGGCATCCAGTCTATAAACAAGCAATTATCTGTTCATGACATTTAAATATGATAGAGAATTATGCTGCCATATTAGTAACACGATCCTTTCATTTTTCAACAGGTAGTTTTGTCTTAGAAAAGTCAGTTTCTGCCATTTGGTCTTACTGTGTCCTTTGCTTTATAGATACTTCACAGCTTCAGGAGGTCCTATTGATACTTTCATAAATGTAAACTATTTTTCACAATAGTCACATCATCTCCAGGGTGTTCCTTTTTTATCATTTATCTTTGATCACTTAAAAGGCATAATGTCATGTTTTGAGACTTTAAATTTTATGTTTACACTGATGAACATTATTAAATTTGTAATATTTAGAGAAGATGCTTTCAGTAATGGTGAATATATCATAATTTGCTTCACAGATACTCAAGATCATCTTGATGTTGCCAACTATTTCACCAATATAAAATATTTGTTATGAGAAAAAGATCACAATTTCTATTAAAAAAATCTTTATATATGCCCTCTTCTTCCTTGACACACTGACTGACTCAACTTTTTTAACTAAGATTTCAAACCTATTTTCTTATCTGATTTTCATATTTCCAGCTATTCTCTGCTTTGTCAAATTCCTTGGGAATCAATTGAACTGTCAAAACCATTATCTCTAAATGGTTTTCTTCTTATAAATCCTCCATAATGTAACGCAGTCTTCTGACTAAATGTAAACTTATTTATATGTTATCAAATACATTTCATAATCAACTGTCTACATCTCTCTTTTCTGTCTTCTCATTGTGCAACAAGGACTCATATGCTAAGCATATTAATGTGTTGTTGGTATCATCTCCTCTACCCCAATGACTGGCAGTGTTGCTTCATCTACTTGGACAATCACGACAATCTCTCCCCTTTAATTCATCTTCAGTGGGAACAGAAAGACAACATAATGGAGGACTGGATTGTAAGTAAATGCTACAGATTTAGTTATCAGAGGACTTAAAATAAGATGCTAGATGAGTATAATGTGTGCCCATATTTATAGCCTAATCTTCTGTCATATTTTCTCTTGTATTTTGTCCTCCTCAGTCCAAAATTACTTAGATCCAGACAATCATCCAGCAGGGAGGTTGTACATACAAAGTCTTTTCTCAAAACATCTGATATGTTTTATATGCCTGTGGTACTAATGGCATTTAGTGGGGGGCAGGGTTGACAGTAAACATTGTAAAATGCTAAGATGACCCCTATACCAAGTGATATCAAAGAATCATATAGCTCAACATATCAATGAAGACAAAATAGACAGAACAATGAACTAGATTCAGACATTAACAATAATAAGAAGGACTATGGTATAAGTTGAAAAAGATTTGCCTAGCATATACAAGAAACTTGGTTAAGGCCAGCATTTGAAGAAATAGAAGAAAGAAGAGGAGGAGGAGGAAGAGAAAGAAATATAAGAAGAAAGAATAGATTTATTTTAATTTCTAAATCATGACATACTCTTTGTTTAAATTATTTTGAAAATCTTTTAAAATCTTTTTATGAAATTCCAAAAATATCTATCATCTCTTGTTGCAGGAGGGCGCGTGTTTGGTTCACAGCTGCCCGGCTAACTTAGACCTAGAAATAATCACACAGAAACTATTTTAATTAAATACTGCTTGGCCCATTAGCTCTAGCTTCCTATTGGCTAATCTCTTACATATTAATTTAGCCCATTTCTATTGATCTGTATATCACCACAAGTGGCCTACTAGTAAAGTTTCAGCATGTCTATCTCTGGCATAGGATCCAAGGCATCTACCTGACTCTTTCTTCTTCCTCCCAGCATTCAGACCAGCTTTCCCTACTTACCTAAGTTCTGCCCTATCAACAGGCCAAGGCAGTTTCTTTATTCATTAATGTTAATTGCAGCACAGAGAGGGGACTCCCACATCAATGTCTAGTCTATCCTATCTATCTATCTATCTATCTATCTATCTATCTATCTATCTATCTATCACATATCTACCTAACTACTATTTATCCCTCATCATCTTTGGAAGTTCTACTAGATTAAAAACTGTGAACCTTGATTTCTACAAACTAAAAGAAAGGTTGTATGTGCATCCTGTCTTCTGAAAGTGCATCCACAGCCCACAGCACTCTCTTCTTCCTATACACACACCCAATATCACATTCTTTCAACTGAAAAGGCTTGTTTCAGTGTTGATGTCATAGCCAGATAACCTGAATCTACAAGTTTTACTACTTTGTTCATCTCCTCAAATGTATCTATGAGAAGCCACTGGGACAGTGCTAGAAATAGTGACTAATTTACAGAAAGCACCGAAAAAGGATAATTCCCTAAATGTTTAATAACCACACAGTCATCTTAAAAATAGGTATGTTTTATAAAGTTTGAAAAATGGAAATTGCTATTTTTCACAGTTAATGACATTATATAAAGTTTCACATCTGTACTCAAAATACATACAATTATTTGGAACTCCTGAAAAGCTATGGGAGTCATGTGGGTATGGTGGTTTCTTTCCTTCACTTTTAAGCATCACTGTATGCTGCATATATGAACATGTGTGTGCAAGTATGTGTATGTCATTATTAAATGCTTAGAGTAGGTTGTGAAAGTCCTGGTCCTCTGTCTGTTGCTGAGTTCAATTCCCATTAAGTTAGATCATTTTCTACTAAATTTGGGTTCATTATCATAGATATTATTAAAAACACATTAACAAGTCCTTGCTTCTCAAAAACAGAGGAAAGTCAAATTGAGAACCTTGAAATTTGCATATGAGCCTGAATTTAAAGAGCATATTTAACATGTACACCCCATTTACCATGTAGTAAAATTAAAGGACTTCTGTCTCTTTGTGTCATCATGTATTTAAGCCCCATTGTCTCAGGCTATTGCCTTGCCTTGAAATGTGTGATTGATAGAAATAACGGCAAATTCTACCCTGGATAGGTATTTAATATCACCAAGGAAGCTAATGAAAGCATTTATGAAAAAAAACAAAATGAGGGAGTGTGTTTCTCATAACTCTTGTTACTGCTCTCTGCCCCTTGTGCCAGATTCTGCCCTATGCGAAACACAAGACAAAATCCTTGTCCTTTGTAAGGGATTTTTTTAATTTTATAAAGTACAGGCATACAGATCAAATTCCCGTTTGCCCACTCTGCTATGGAAGTCGGGCATATTTATTAGCTACCACACAGCTTTTCAAGCTGGCATTTGGATCATTCAATAACTAATGTTTGTTTTATCAACAATGGTTTAATTTGACATGCTGCATAATGCATGTGCAATAACAGTGCCATGCTTGATGGATAAATGCCTAGGAAAAAATTCAAATTGGCTAATAAATAAAATTGAATTTTGAGATCCCATTTATTTCAAGGAAACTTGTCATGGGTTATTAACTGTACTAAATAATGTCTTGTTTATGCCTGTGCATAAATAATTTGCAATAAATTGGGGTGACATATTTAGGGACTATCATACATGGCTTTCAGGTGAATGTAAGTGAAGACAAACTTCCTCAGCCTTTATATGCCAGACAGGTATTTTCTGGGGGAAAAAAAATCTTGTAGAGAAGCTTATGACCAAAATTCAATTAATCTTCCGTTTATAGTGAGAATAAATTTAATAATGCATATTGCAACTTAAACTTTTGGGATATTCATCAAACTAAAATTTGGCTACACTTGAATAGTTGTTTGATCTCTATGTGCATTACATTTACCTGAGAGAATTTTTGTTATTATATTGCCAATGTTTTGTTTCTCACGATGGATTCTAAATCAACTTTGGTGGTTCTGTTCTTTTTATTGTTGATATATTTTTCTTTGTTTCCTTGTTTCTTTTTACATCAGTCACATTTGCCTGATTGTGTTTTTTTAATTCCCAAGTATTTCTGTTTAAATGGAAAGCCAGGACTGATACATTCTTCATTAGCAGGGTTCCTTCTGTTAATGCACATTAATTTACGCATTGCTTGGGCAGTTGACACCAAATGATTTCATACTAAGCACTGTTCCAGACACATATTTCTGAGTTTGTATTCACAGTGTCATGCAGTTCTGCTAAGCAGGAATCACAAACACAACATTTATTCTCTTGAGACTTCTCTACAGGAACATCACAAGTGATGGTGCTGTAAAGAGGAGTATGAAGACATTCCCAAGGGAACAAACCTTGTGCTTTTAAATGTTTATTTATATTTAAGAAATAACTGAAAATAGGCGTTTAGAGCAGATAAAATTTAATCAACCTTTCAACTAAGTGGGGGCACTTGTTTTAAGCTCATTATTGCATTGATTCCATATTATCTCCCAATAATCCAATAAGGTAAACCAAAAGAAAGAGTTACTTTACCACTAGCAAAACAATAGTTGGATGGGTTTTCATTCTGTTTTGCAGTGTCTGAGCATATTTGAATATATCACCACTTTGAGCTTCATATCTTGCAGGGTGAGGGTCAGAGGTGCTGAAAGCTAGAAAATCACAGGGCTGGGTCTGAAATGAATTCTCCTGAGTCCTGAGTAATTCAAACCCCCCCTTTTTTAGCAACTCAATTTGTTGAGTGTGGGCTACATTCCAGGCCTCTTAATACTGAATAGCTCTCCTCTGATTCACTGTGCCACACAAATTCTTAATACATCATAGTTTCAGCAACTGAAAGTCATTGTCTCTTTTGAAAAATGGTTTTGCAGAAGGAAATTGGAATTTGATTCTCTAGTGTGTTAAAGCAGCCCACACAACATCAGCAGATTCACCTTAGGGTTATCTTTCCCAGGATAAGTTCTGTGGTCACACTTAATACCTGGATGTTGGGAAGAATTTTTAAGTTCAGCTGGTGTGGAAGCCACAAAAACTCAGGAGAGTGGGGGAATTGAGTAGTACTTCTTGATGTCTTCTCTCTGATAGTTCAGTGCTTTGTCATGAGCTCTGTTCGGTCTCTCTGAAGCTGTGTGCTCCATGACATCCATGATACACTACATTTATTTCATCTGCCCTTGTCAGTAATACCCCCCGAGTTATTCACCGGACACAACTGAGTGAACTCCAAGAAGCTGTGAGACTCACTACTGAGGTTCCTTACAGTTAATAGCATGAATGTTTAAATCCTGGGTCATGGTGTTTACAGTGGAATCGAGAGCGCTGATTATTGAGGCAAAACGGATTAATAGCAATGGTCATTCTCTAAGCACAGGTGAATGATGGCATGGATAACAGGTTGTTAATCACCTTCGCTAAGCCTGAGTCCAGATTTAACAGGGGGCTGTCCACATAGGCATAAATCACTGAGTGCTGATATTAGTTTCAATGTCTCTGTTACATCACATTCCCCCTCAGGAGTGAAAATTCAGTGTGGCTTAGAGCATCCAGAGGAAGCAATAAGTATCCAGTACAAAACACACGGCTACCATCAGTAGGAACTGCTTGGCATGGTCCATAGCCAGGATAACAAGGCATCTAATTGACAAGGTAGTTAAAGGTGTAGAGCATTTTCCCCCAGCATCTTGTCAAGGACACATCCCTTCTTGAAATGTACAAGGATAGAATGCTCCATGCCTGCTAAGTTATTCTTTTATTACACACTGATTATTACTTGTGTTTATCACCAAAAGGAAGATTCTGCATGGAAGTCTACTTTTCATTTGATAATTATTGTATTATCTTTGGTTCACTTTACAGTCTAAATAACAATAACAACAAGACTATTCCTGACTCCTTGTACGGGAGACATGTATTTACCATTGCATTTTTATTGATTGTTTCATAATCATTCCTGCTCTAATGGTATTGAAAGGTACCCCACTATCTCACAGGGGGCTGGTTGGAATTGTAGTAGCAGGAATAGTAGCCCAGATTCACTGACACCCTGAGAAATGTTGATCCTTAAGGACTTACACTCAGGACCCTTGGTTTTGCCACAGAAAAGTATTTCGGGCATAGTTAGTCTAAAGCAGAGATAGTTTAATACAAATGGAAAGAAAGGAGCTAGTGAGAAGACTCACTCAGTGAAGGGATTTACACCAGATGATGGAAATTGTGACTTCAAAGCCTGCAACCACATAAATGCAGAAGGATATCACTGACTCACCCAGATTTTTCTCCAACCTATGTACACTCTCCTTAGCATGTGTTTCCCCCATAATAAAGAATAAAATCAAATTTTAAAATGCCTTGAAAAAGTAGAAATACACGAAGAGAAAGAATCCGGTGAAAACCAACATGAAGATGCTACCTCTGCAGAGAAGAGTTTGTCTTAATTGCCTTGGTGGTGGCTGTGGTTATTACTTTGGAGGCTCACATTTTATATGTTCCTTGGTGTGTTTCTAGTCCCTCATTCCTCTACACCTCTCTATTCTTCTCATTACCTGATTTCTTAGGGTGGAACAAAATATGATGACATCAATATTTGCTAGAGTAACACAAAGAAGCTTGGACTTTTCCTTTAGCTTTAAGGGAGATTTGGCATAAGATTTGTAGACAATCACTTCTTCATAAACACACACACACATGCCATATACATGTAAAACTTAAGCATGGTCCTTATTTTTTTAACATTAGTATTTGAAAATATTTCTACATAAAACAAATTCTATGTTAGCCACATTGATAGCAAATATTGAATGCTGGGATTATTGATCCTGTCAAGAGGCTTCCACAATGAGACTCCAAATCAAGAGGCTATTTTTCTTTCCCAGACATTTATAATTTTTATCCTGCCTATCATTCTACTTTGAGTAGAAATTGGCAATGGAAAAGGATAGTTTTATACTAACAGCCAGATGCTACACATTGTAGATTCAGTGCTGGAGAGTTTTTTTGTGGGAAGAGGCTTTGTAGTCAATAGTCTTGATTGTAAACTTGATAGAAGAATACAGACAGATAGTTACTTCTTGTCTTCCATGAAGTGAGGCAAAATGAGCTCAAACCACTTAGAAGACTTCGTGGAAATTTTTTCCTCAACACTTGTTATGTTAAGTACTCTGTCCAAACACAAGCAGAAAGAGCTGCTTTCATTTCAGTTCATTTTGATAATTGATCGTTTTGACTAGCATGTGAGACTAACCTTTAAAGTGAATAGTTGAAAGTTTAGAAAAAATAAATTAGGAATATTTCTGTATACATAACACCTTATAACTGTTCAAAATTATTATTTATTTTACTATTATTGTTAAAGTAATAAGTCCAGTGTTTATAGAGTTTTCAAAGGTACTATGTTGTGCTATGATTCTTTTTACACAAAGAAAATTAAACTGAGTAAGCAACAGGACATAAAAACTAGAAATGGTTTATATCATATTAATTACATATCCATTCCTCTTGCTCCTGTGATATGGAGGTAGCTTTGGGAATTTTTCACCAATTTTTACAATTTATTGTAAGAGTCTTATTACAAACTAAAAGCTTCAATGGGAAGAATACAGCTTTTGTTTTGTTTTGTTTGTGTTGTTTTGGTTTTTAGTTTTCTTCTGTACATATTTTCTCCAAATTTCAGAGCATCACCTGTGTATAATGACATAGTATAAACATAATATAATAGAATATATAATTGTTATCCCTAAATTAAGGATATTGTATACCGGTTCCCTAGTATACATGGGAGTATTGGGTTGGTCTCCTGTACCTCATAAAGCTGCATGGTTACAATGTCTGTAAGGCAAGTAAAGTCAGGAAGGCAAGTAAAGTCTATAAGGAAGTAAAGTCAGGAAGAACAAAAATTTATTACTCCTTAGTAATGAATTTGATGCCAGTCTGGTCTACATGAAACCCTGTCTCATAGAAATATAATAAAAAGACTGAGCCTGGTAACAAAATGTAAATGCTTTCTCTAAACATCCTTTTTCAAAATAAATCTGTAAATACTATTCAAAAGTACACATTAATTCACTATATTACTATATTAACTGAATAGAATGTTCACAGATCCTATGAGAAAATCTAAAGTGGGTCCACTTCAGAGAAACTCAATGCAATGACTCTCATAACATCTGCTGTTATACATTTAAAAATAAATTCTCTTAAAAGTCCAGTTGGAAATCATGTATTGCAAATCTTACATCATATCCCAAACATCTACCTTAAGAGAGTCAGTGAGTCAAAACAGTAGGAAAATGTTGCTCTCCAGCATCATTTAAATTGTGTCTTTATCCCAGTGAATTGCTACAGGCAATTTTGTCTGTTCATAACGTGATGATTAAAACAAGAAAATACGCAGTGTCTGCTTGTTTCTTATGCATTTTATTTTCTCTGCTTTTCAGTTTGAGAATGCCACTTTTGAGGTCATTCATGTGCACCCCAACATGTGAAGTATGTGTTTCTCAATGGAGTGGAGATATTAAAGTTATTGTCTTCCCCTAGTATATCATCACTACAAAATAGCTTACGCCATTAGAGACCATCTCAATGAAGGACATTATCATTATGTATTAGCACACACCATTAGACAGGAGTTTCAACTGCAAAACCTACCGAGGGAACAGACTCATAACATCGTTGCCCTCCTGGGTAATATAACTCAAAATTGTTAAATCATTCAGCCGAGGTGAACTCCGATCCCATGATTGGCACCTAACATTACCCTGAGCTTTCAGTGGTCATTTACTTCACGAGAGGCAGTTCTTTCTGTTCTGATAGAAGTACTAATGAAGTACCTAAGGAATTTTATCTTACATCAAGCCAGGCAGAACTCATAAGACTTAAATGATAATAAGCCTAATTATAATAAATATCATGGGATTCCACTTAAGGATTGCAAATGTAAAACAGAAACTTGAAAATTTATTATTTAAATGTTTTATGTTTATAAACAATGCTGAGCGAACTTATTAAAATGAAACAAAAGAAGGAATGTCATATTGTATTTTAAACTCCTAGCACTGTGTAATATCAAACTGATGTTTCTTTGTCCCACCAAATATCAGAGGTGTTTGTCCATGATATGACTAAATGCCATGTCTCCAAGAGTACTTTAATATGCATTTTATTCTCATGAAACATTAATGCAAGCTATGGATATTTGCCTGTGAAAATGAAAAGCAACAAATTTTCACTTCTCAAATGAAAATTAATCTTGAATGACTTTGGCTTGCAACATTTGCATTTTCTAGGGAAAATAAAAAAGCGTTTTAAATAAAAGGATTATTTCAAACAAGAAAATAATGTCCAAGGATGTAACTCGTCTGCATCCTGTTCTAGCAGCTACTGTCTCTTCTACATGTCTGAGATTATTTCAGCTACTACCTCACCATAGAACTAAAAAACTAGTAAAGCTAAGAAAAAGTATCTGCTTGTTATCCAATATTAGTTTTATTTTATATGAACTGTTTTCATCCAGCAATAGACAGTTACAAAAAAGCAAATGTTGAACTCATAAATATATTTTATATACCAATATACATTATGATCAGTGGGAAAAACTTGTACTTCTTTTAATGGCTTATTTTTACTTTAAGTACATGAATGTTTTGCCTGTGTGTGAGTGTCTGCCCCACTCAGAAGCCTGGTAATTTCTGAGACTGGAAGAGAAGGTCAGATCCCCTGAGTCTAGAGTTACAGAGGTTTGAGAGTTGTCATATGGGTGCCAGAAACCAAACCACTATTCTCTGGAAATATAGCAGGTACTCTTAACAACTGAGTTATATTCCCAGGTACTTTCTAGTCTCTTATATAGCTCCATAAATATTATAGTTTAATGAAAAGATCTAATCCTATATTATTTATATAAAAATAACAAAAGACATAGGGTGCATACTAATAAGAATAAAATAATCATATTCTGAATAGAATAGTGTATTTGTTCTGTGGCAAATATATTCAAATGCTAAACCTATGTGGTTTCATATTTTTTAGAAGAAGTAAGAAAAATCTCTATTATTGAAAACACAATTCATGTGAATAAATATGGAAAATTTGTGTTTTTTTCTCAAATTGGCTTACTTTGTTGTCTAGCCCACGAATGGCCACTGTTTTGGGGAAAGTTGAAAAGTGAAAATTTACATTACTGTGTTCCAGAAGGAAGTCTACCAACATACCACTCTCATCTTCCCAAGCACACATCCTTAACTTTGTTGACTAGGTTTATTTTTTGCTGGTATGAAATTTATTGAGCAAGCTCTCTTTTTTCCATTTCTCAGTACAGTGCTATGCACATTAAAGAGCAGTTTGGCATCATCAGCTTTCCTGATGTTGCTCTATGGAATAATCCTTTTGTACACTGAAAAGATTTGTCACTCATATGCTTTAAAAAAGCATTGATTAGCCAATAGCCAGGCAGGAAGTAGAGGTGCGGCAATGAGACTAGGAGAACTCTGGAAAGAGGCATTAGAGACAGAGTTACCAGCCAGATGCAAAGAAGCAAGATGAGAATGTTTCATTGATAATGTTATCAAGGCACATGGCTTAACATTGACAATAATTATGGGTTAATTTAAGTTGTAAGAGCTAGTTAATAATAAGCCTGAGGTAATAGGCTCAAAAGTTTATAATTAATCTAAGCCACTGTGTGTTTCCTTGGAACTTAATGGCTGTGGGACCAGGCAGGACTGAACTTCCATCCACAAATGGCACCCAAATATTGGGAAAGAATTTCCACATAAAGTCTGAGAAAGCTTAAAAAAAAAGATGTGTAATTCTTTCTCAAAATTCAGAGATTTTTTTCCAATTATATTGTCCCGTTGTCTTTCTCTGTCACTCTTGCCAAACATTTCTTTTTATAATATATGATACACCCATAGTCTTTCTTAGATAAAATACTCTAAACTTTTTCTTTAATATAAGACAGAAAGGACCTTATGTAATGATTCCCTAAAGAGCCAAGAGACATAGAAATATAGTGCACAGCATGCACAGACTTCCAAACTTGCATATATTTACTATGCTCCATAGTCAGCACTCAAAAGCCATATATATATACACACAGGCTCCTGATGGTGAGGGAAACTCGTATGTGAATGTCATGTGAGCTCTGAAGTCTGATTGCTTCTGACAGTCATCTTTGATGTGTGAGCCTGTCCCCAGTTGGATAGCATGGCACGTCAGTGCCACGCTTCACCAATCCCGCCACCTTGCCCTTCATCTCTCTCCTCTGGTGCTATTCACTCACCACTGAAAAACCAGCGAAGCATCAATCCATGGACTATCTAAAATCCTTCAGGCAGAAAATAAATCTGTGGTCTTTCTTCTATCTTCCTGTAAACTTGAACGTGAAAAATAAAGTTTAGGATTTAAAAGTTTCAAATATATATGCATTGATTGGAGCATGCTATGTACATTTCTGAGTGCATCGAGGGGCACAGTGCCCTTAAGGGAAAATGCAAAAGCTATTCTCATTGCTGTAAATGAGCAACAGGAGGGCTTTCGTCCCAATATTCTTGGGTTTATTTTTGTCTGAGATTGTAAGACTTAATGAGTCTCATTGGTTCTAATTAGAGTAACCTTGGTGGAAATAGATATTATTACTAAGCAAATCAGGACCAAATTGCTGCTAAATAATTTGCATTCTATTTCATGTTATGTCCTAGTTATAGAAAGAAATACTCATGTCCGACTTTTTAAAGCATATATTAAATTACAGTTGAAAATTAGTCTTTATATATGAATTTCCAGCTACTTGGCATGTTTTATTCATTCCATTCTCAAAAAAAATTTTCTAGGTAGGTTAAATATGTTATATTCTACAGTGTTAAGAGACACAAATTTGTTTTTCTTTACATAAATTAGACACTTTTGAAATCCTTGATGTGGAAACCATTGTTTTCTATTATGCTGCAATGAAGCCTACAGCCATATCTTGGCTGTATACTGTCTTTTTCTTAAGTGCCCTTCCCTTTTTTTGTCTCCTAATACCCATGCTTATCTATTTGGAATTTCGTCCTCCTCCCCAAGGAAGGGAGAGGAGGACTTGCTGTTCTTTGAATGAAGAATGCACTAGATTTCAGGTACTTTAAAGTGTGTTCTAAATGTATCCTTTATCTTGAAAAGGAGGAATTGAGGTACTGGTGTAGGAAGTCCTTCTATATATGTGTTGCTTTTATTGGTTAGTAAAGACTCTGCTTTCGGCCACTGGCTTAACAGAATATAGCCAGACTGAAAGATACACACACACACACACACACACACACACACACACACACACACACACACAGAGTAGGCAGAGTCAGTGAAGCCATGTAGCCACCACAGGAGACAGGCACACCAGAACCTTGCCAGTAAGCCACAGCCAAGTGGTAATACACAGATTAATAGAAATGAGTTAATTTAAAAACTAAGACCAAGATAGAAAGATGATTAAGCTATTGACCAAACAGTATTGCAATTAATACAGATTTCTGTGTGATTAATTTTGGAGTCTGGGCCACAGGGAAACAAATGAGCAGCCTCCCACAACAATTTGGCTTCCAACAACAGGATACTACCTCTACAAAACAGTAAATTTAAACAAAGGGGAATAAAGAAGAGTATTAAAACTGTACAATATAGGGCAATGGAAGATACTCATGGATATACACACTGTTAAAACCTCTGTTTCTACTAAAATAATATTATTATAACTGTTATGCTTTATAGAGTCAACAAGTGTCTGTTCAGCTCTTACCAACATGAGAAGGTGAAATTGTCTTTGATTGTATGACAATCATGACAGATATACCTTTTATTCTCCATTAAATGAAAGGTGAATCTATTTTTACCAAAGAAAGACTATAGATATCAGTATGTCAGAAAAACTAGCTTGTTTATGCACTTCAAATGTTATGTTAAGCTCTGTGTTTTGATTTATCATGTTATTGACCAAGGTAAAGAAATTGAAACAGAGACACTGCTTATATTCATCATGCATTTATTTGTATAGTTTTAGAACCAAGAACATAATATGGTAACGGCTACTTACTTTCTTAGCACATCTCCTTCCAGGTCAAAGGAATATTCCATTTATTTGATTGGTAGTCACAAAACCATGACTATACTGCCAAGACGATTCTACAGCCATGTTTATTGTCCTTTTTTTTTCAAGTCTTTTTTTTAAATAATTTTACACTCTAACTCCAGTTCCCCCCTCACTTCCTTCCTCCAATCCCCCAGCTTCTCCAATTACACCCCTCATCCATTTCTCAGAGGAGGTAAGGCCTCCCTTTGTAAGTCAACAAAGTCTGATATACCAGGTTGAGGCAGGACCAAGGCCCCTCCCCACCCTATCAAGGTTAAGCAAGGTATCTCTCTATAGAGAATGGGTCCACAAAATAAGTTCATGAACCCAGGATAAGTCCTGGTCCCACTGTCAGTCCCCTTGCCGCCATCAACAGATCAAGCCACATAACTATCTCCCACATTCAGAGGGCTTAGTTTATTCCCATGCAGGATCCTGAGCTGAACTGTCAGTCCAGAGTCAACGAACTCCCACTAGATCAGGCCAGCTACCTTCATGGTTTTCCCCGTCAAAATCTTGACCCCCTTGGTCATATGATCCCTTCTGCTTTTCTTCAACTAATCTTTAGGAGCTCAGCCCAGTGCTTGGCTGTGGATCACTTCATCTACTTCCATCAGTTTCTGGATGTAGGGTCTATGATGATTTTAGGAAGCCCCTAAACTGATTATAGGGAAAGACCAGTTCAGGTACCCTCTCAGCTCCTACTAGGAGTCTTAGTTAAGGTTATCCTTGTGGATTCCTGATAATTTCATTAGTACCTGGTTTCTCCATAATCCCATAATGTCTTCCTCTATTATGATATCTCTATCATTGCTCCCCTTCTCTGTCCCTCTTCTAACTTGGTCATCTTGAGCCCTCTTGTTCTCATTCCCCATCCCCTAATTTCTACTCCCCTTCCCAGTTTACCCAGGAGATCTTAACTCTTTCCCTTTCCTGGGCCTCTCCATGTGTGTCCCTCTTAGGGTCTTCCTTTTCCTCACTTCTCTGGGGTTGTAGATTGTAGCCTGGTTTTCCTTTGTTTTATATCTACTCTCTACTTATGACTGAGTGTACCATGTTTGTCATTCTGGGTCTGGGTTACCTGAGATTTTTTTAGTTCCATTAACTTGCCTATAAATTTCAAGATAACATTATTTTCTACTGCCAAATCACATTCCATTGTGTAAATGTACCAATTTTCTTTATCCATTCTTTAGATGAGGGGAATATAGGGAGTTTCCAGGTTCTAGATATTACAAATAATGCTGCTATGAACATAGCTGAGCAAATGTCTTTGTGGTATAATTGTGCATCTTTTTTTTTTGTATATGCCCAGGAGGGCAATTGCTGGGTCTTTAGGTAGATTGAATGCCAGTTTTCTGAGAAACTGCCAGACTGAGTTAAAAGTGGGTGTACATGTTGGCACTTCCTGCAGCAATGGAGGAAAGCTCGCCTTGCTCCACATCCTCTCCAGCATAACCTGTCATCAGTGATTTTGATCTTAGCCATTCTGAGAGATGTAAATCTCAGAGTCCTTTTTGGCATGCATTTCCCTGATGCCTAAGGATGTCAAACAATTCCTTAAATGTCTTTCAGCCATTTGAGATTTTTTTTCTGTTGACAATTCTCTGTTTAGATCTGTACCCCATTTTTAGTTGGATTATTCAGTACTTTGACAGCTCATTTCTCGAGTTCTTTATATATTTTGGAGACTAGACCTCTCTCAAATGTGGGGTTGATGAAGATTTTTTTCCCATTCTGTAGGCTGCTGTTTTGTCTTACTGACTGTGTCCTTTGCCTTATAGAATATTTTAAGTTTTGGGAGGCCCCATTTATTAATTGTTGCTCTCAGTGAATGTGCTACTGGTGTTATATTTAGGAAGTTGTCTCCTGGGCCTATGTGTTCAAAGCTACTTCCCTATTTCTTTCCTAGCAGGGTCAGTGTAACTGGATTTATGTTAAGGTCTTTGATCCATTGGACTTGTGTTTTGATCATGGGGATAGATATGGTTCTATTTGCATTCTACAATTCTACATTTACTTATGCCAACACCACTTGTTGAAGATGCTTTCTCTTTTCCATTGTACAATTTTGGCCTCTTTGTCAAAAATCAGATGTTCATAGATGTGTAGATTAATTTCAGGGTCTTCAATTCAATTCCACTCACCCACATGTCTGTTTTTAACCCCAATGCCAGGCTGTTTTATTACCATAACTCTGGATTAGACCTTGAAGTCAGAGACGGTGATGCCTATGGAAGTACAGGATTGTTTTGGCTATCTTGGGTTTTTTGTTTTTCAATATGAATTTGAGTATTGTTCTTTCATGGTCTGTGAAGAATTGTGAGGGATTTTGATGGGAATTGCATTGAATCTATAGATTGCTTTTGGTAAGATTGCCATTTGTACTATGTTGATTCTACCTTTCCAAGATCACGGGAGATCTTTCCATTTTCTGATATCTTCTTCAATTTCTTTCTTTAAAGACTTAATGTTCTTGTCATAAAGGTCTTTCACTTGTTTAGTTAGCGTTACCACAATATATTTTGTGTTATTTGTGGCTATTACAAAGGTGATATTTCTCTGATTTCTTTTAAGCCCATTTATCATTTGTATATAGGAAGGCTACTGATTTTTTTTTTTAGTTATTTCTGTATCCTGCCACATTACTGAAGTTGTTTATAAGCTGTAGGAGTTCCCTGGTAGAATTTTGGTGTCATTTATATATACTATCATACCATCTGCAAATAGCAAAAGTTTGGCTTCTTTCTTTCCAATTTGTACCTCCTTGATCTCCTTTTGTTGTCTTATAGATCTACCTAGAAATTCCAAAATATAACAAATAGATATGTAGAGAGTGGACTACCTGGTCTTGTTCTTGATTTTAGTAGAATTGCTTTGAGTTTCTCTCCATTTAGTTTGATGTTGGCTGTGGACTTTCTTGTATACCTGATCTCTCCAAGACCTTTATCATGAAGAACTGCTGGATTTTGCCAAAGAATTTTTCAGCATCAAATGAGATGATCATTTTGGTTTTTCTTTCAGTTAATTTTTATGATAAACTACACTAACTGATTTTCTTATGTAGAACCATCCCTGTATCTCTGTTATAAAGCCAACTTGACACAGTGGGTGATTTTTTTTTTTTTTTGGTGTATTCTTGGATTCTGTTTGCTGGTATTTTTGATGATTTTTTTTCATCTATGTCCATGAGGAGTATTGGTCTGTAATTCTCTTTCTTTGTTGCATCTTTATGTGGTTTGGGTATCAGGATAACTGTAGCCTCTTAAAAACGTTTGTCAATGTTCCTTCTATTTATATTGTGTGGAAAAATTTGAGGAGTATTGGTAATTGATATTCGGAATTCTTGTAGAATTCTGCACTGAAACCATATGTCTATGTGCTTTTTTTGCTTTGGAGACTTTTAATGACTGCCTCTATTTCCTTAGGGGTTATAGGTCTATTCAAATTTTCCACTTGGTCTTGATTTAATTGAGGTATTTGGTACCTATTCAGAAAATTTTCCATTTATTTTATATTTTCCAATTTTTTGGAGTACAGGTTTTCAAAATATGATGATTTTCTGGCTTTTTTCATTATCTGTTGTTATATACCCATTTTTATTTCTGATTCTATTAATTGGATGTTCTAACTCTGCCTTTTGGATAGTTTGGATAAGGGTTTGTCTATGTTGTTAAGGTTTTTTGAACAATCAACTTTTTGTTTCATTGATTTTTTTGTATTGTTATGTTTTTCATTTTATTGATTTCAGCCCTAAATTTGTTATTCCTTATGTCTACTCCTCCTGTGTGAGTTTGCTTCTTTTTGTTCTAGAGCTTTCAGTTGTGCTATTAATTCGCTAATGTGAGCTTTCTCCACTTTCTTTATGTAGTCATTTACTGCTATGAACTTTCTTTTTAGCAAGTTTGGGTATGTTGTACTTTTATTTTTGTTGAATTCTAAGAAGTCTTTATTTTCTCTATTTCTTGTCTTCTTGCCCCAGTGATGATTCAGTTGAGCATTGTTCAATTTCCATCAGTTTGTAGGCTTTTTTCAGCTAGTGCTATTGAATTCTAACTTTAAGCCATGGTGATCCAATAAGATAGAGGGGATTATTCCATTTTTCTTTCTTTTTTATTTTGTATCTGTTGATTTTGCTTTATTACTGAGTATGTGATAAATTTTAGAGAATGTTCCATGAGGTGCTGAGAAGAAGGTATACTCTTTTGTCTTTGGGTAGAGTGTTCTATAGATATCTCTTAAGTCCATTTGGGTCATAACATGTGCTGTTATCCTTGTTTCCCTGATAAGTTTCTGTCTGGTTGACCTGTCCATTGGTGAGAGTGGGGTGTTGAAGTCTTTTACTATTAATGTGTGGGGTTTGATGTGTAATTTAACCTTTAGCAATGTTTCTTTTACACATGCCGGTGCCCTTGTACTTGGGCATAGATTTTCACGATTGGAACTTCATTTTGAGGTACTTTTCCTATGACAAATATATAATGTCCCTCTACATCTCTTTTGATTAGTTTTAGTTTGAAATCTATTTATTAGATATTAAAATAGCTATACAAACTTGTTTCTTAAGTTCATTTGATTGGAATTTTTTTTCCAAACCCTTTTCTGAGGTAATGTCTGTCTTTGAGGTTAGGGTATGTTTCATGTATGCAGCAGATGAATGGGTCCTGTTTTCATATTCACTCTGTTAGTCTGTCTTCTTAGAGATGATTTGAGTCCATTAATATCCAAAGATATTAATGACCAGAGATAGTTAATTCCTGATATTTTTGGTTTTGGTGGTAATAGTAGTGTTTATATGTTTTCCTTCTTCAGGGTTTGCTGGCTTGAGGTTATCTATTGCCTTTGTTTTTGTGGGTGTGGCTAACTTCCTTGGGTTGGAGTTTTCCTTATAGTAGATTTTGTAGGGCTGGATTTGTAAATAAGTATTGTTTAAATCTGGTTTTGTTATGGAATATTTTTTTTCTCCGTCTATGGTTATTGACAGCTTTGCTGGGTATAGTAGTCTGGGCTGGTGTCCATGGTCTCTTAGTGTCTGCAGAACGTTTGTCCAGGACTTTCTGGCTTTCAGTTTCCACTGAGAAGTTGTGTGTAATTTTGATAGGTCTGCCTTTATATGTTACTTAGTCTTTTTCCTTTGAAGCTCTTAATATTCTTTCTTTATTATGTATGTTTACTGTTTTGATTATTTTATGGCAAGAGGGCTTTTTTGGTACAGTCTATTTGGTTTTCTGTAAGATTCTTGTACCTTTTTAGGCATATTCTTCTTTAGGTTGGGAAATTTTTTTTCTATGACTTTATTGAATATATTTTCAGTGCCCTTGAGCTGGAATTCTTTTCCTTCTATTCCTATTATTTCTAGGTTTGTTTTTTTAATGGTGTTCTAAATTTCCTAGATGTTTTGTGTTATAAAGTTGTTAGATTTAACATTTTCTTTGACAGATGAATCTATTTCCTTTATCATATCTCTGATGCCCAAGATTCTCTTCTCATTGCTTGCATTCTGTTTGTTATGCTTGCACCAGTTTTTTCATTTCCAGAATTCCCTCAATTTGTGTTTTCCTTATTGCCATTATTTCAATTTTCAAGTCTTAAAATATTTCTTCCACTTGTTTGATTGTTTTTTTTCTTGATTTTCCTGGCCTTCTTTAAGGGACTTGATTTTTTCCAATTTTCTGTTTGTCTATTCCTCCATTTCTTTAAGGGAATTTTTTGTTTCCTCCTTAAGGGCCTCTATCATCTTCATAAAGTTATTTCTAAGGCCATTTTCCTCTGTGTTGTTTTGTTCAGGTCTTTCTGTTGTAGAACCCCTAGCTTCTGGTGCTGCCATATTGCTCTTCAGGTTGTTGACTGTATTTTTATACTGCTGTCTACCCATCTCTTCTTCAATCATTACAGTTGGGGCCTGTGGCTCTAGTGGTCCCCAATAAGGGAGGGGATGTTAGGGGTAGCTCAGAAGGATGCTGCTGCCTGGTCATTGGGGCAGTGTGTAGTAGATGGGGGTGGGACACAGGACGTGCCCCAAAAGTCTAGGACAGAGAGATTATAGCTGTTTAGCAGGCTGCTCAAACACCTCTTCCTATTATCCTTTTTCTTTGTAGAGATTTGTTGTTATTTTTCTATTTCTGTTCTCACTCCCTCTCTCTCTCCTGCACCCCTGCCCCGTGTGTGTGTGTGTGTTTGTGTGTTTGTGTGTTTGTGTGTGACGTATGCATGTTTGCTTGCAGAGACAAAAAGAGCTTTGAATAGATGGAGATATAGGCAATCATAAGCTGCCTAACCAGAGCATTGCAAACTGAAGCTGGGTGCTCTTGAAGGGCACTAAATACTTCTCTAAAAGCCATTTCTCTAACCCCAGGCTTATTGTCTTTTATCTTAGTTTATAAATCTGCAAACTGCTAACCTACAAAAAGGAAGCATCATGATTATCCACTACAATACCACTATGGGGCACTGTAATATACAAAAAACAAAGTTTAAAAGGTGCTTATTTGACAGATCAGGAGCTAAATTGAATAAATAGTAAACAGTACTGATCAGAACATATTCACAGTTACTCATACTCAATATCAAATCAATTCTGATCCCATAGTTTCTAATCAGTTTGCATTTACCTTCTACTCTAATACATTTAATGAAATTGTCTTAATCCACATGCTTCATTTTTGATTTTTTCTACAGAAAAGACAAACTTCTATTAATTAACTATCCTAATTTGTCTCAATGATACACAAGCTTTAATCAAATTTCCTGTTATGAAATAGAATTTAGTCCTTAGCAAGGAAATAATAAATCTCTCATTACATACTGGAAACCACGGGTTTCTTTGTTTCTATTTACTATATTAGTGCTGCTTTTGTTTAATAAAAGTCATTTTATAATATATGTGTCAAAAGCTGCTGGAGACACCTTCATTAACTTATGAGGCTATTGTGTGAGATTCTATTGATGACTGTCACAGAATAATAACATTGCAAAAATGTGCCTTCTTGTGGAGTATATTTGCAATATTAGAGACAAACACAGCCAAATAACACAAACATATTGAATCAATTCAATATGAGTTATTGAGTATAACAAGATAATACACATCTAGGAAGTAGGAAAATGCTGCAAGGGGAAGTTCCAAACATCACGTTTAGGGAAAGATCTCACTGCTGAAGTGACATTTGAATGTATGTCAAACAGAGAAAGAGGGGATTCCTATAGTTATGGGGAAAGGCTTTTCTGGCCAAGCAAAGACTCTTTAGCAACAATATGCTTGACAGAAAAGGGAAATAAGAACAGGCGAGAACAGATGAGGTGATATTAGCAGGAACTGTGCTTTGTGGGGAGAACGAGAGTCAGATCACAAAGAAATATGTAGTCAGTATTAAATGTGTGCTCTCATGAGAGGAAGAGGCAGAAACATGTGAAACTTGTCAACAGTCAATGAGGCAACTCTTTGAAGAATCCCTTTTTCTTTGTGTTGTGGACGTACTGAAGGGGAAGTCCAAGGGGAGAGCAGGCAATTGACCCTGTTTTCACTGAGCCAGGGGAAGAAGTGATTTCAGTAATCCAGGGTGGGTGCTATAGCAACTTCAAAACATATTTTAAATAATATGCAGTGTCCAGTAGGGCCAGGAGAGACTGATGATGAATTTCACATGTTAGTGTACAAAAAAAAAAAAAAAGCGTTAGGGTACACTGATCCCAAGGCTAGTGCTTTGAGCAATGGGCAGGATGTGGTTTCCAGTTACTGAAATAGAGACCATCATGATGAAAGCAGTTTTAAGGTTGGAGTTCTTGAATCAGGGTGGTATATGTTACATTTCTAAGTGAATATATGAGCAGAGATTTGCACATATAATTGCAGACTCCTGAAAGAACAGGTAAAAACCCTTAGAGTTGAGCATAAAAAACTCTACAAGTTGAACCTTGAAGGAGATCACTGACTGATAAAAGGGTGCATAAATAATAACTTGGAGTCTGAAAAATAGTATAAGGTCAGGTAAGAGGCTTCTCCAATGACACTGATAAAAAAGATTACCAAGAAAATTAAGAAATGGGAAAAATGTCTTCTAGAGGGAGAGATCAAGCAGTTTCCTTTCTGAGGTTAGGTCAAATTGCACACACATAAAATAGCTTTTGGAGGTCACAGGACAGCTTGGCAGAGTCAAGTCCTTTCTCTCCTACACACACTAAGATAAAGTATAGAATTCAGGTCATCGACATTAGTGGTACTAGCCTTTACACCCTGATCATTTCACTAGCCCTATGACTTTAGTTGGTTCCATTTCAAGAAATGAAAGGACAAAAACAGTGTCTAGGGAACAAATATTAGCCATTTTATCTGTGGGAAGAGTTCTCTTGTGTTCAGCATGATAATACAAAGGCAGCCTCACTGGAGTTGCTTCTTTTTCTCTTACTCCATTTCATTCTGCTATTGAAACCGCTGACTGTTTGGGGGTCTTATGCTGAAACCTAATGCTTTGCTTTTGAGTTTCAGTCAGTGAAGAATGAAATTTTCATTTAGCTTCTAGTTCACAATCAAGGAGTGAATCTAAAATGACTTTGTCTTAACAATGCCTGGGAGAACAAGAGTACCTGCTCATTCGCAGCGGAAGGCATAAAGGTAGCTGCTAAGCAATGCCCCAGACAGCCATATTTTGCTTGCAATGGGTTTACCATACAGATAATGTCTGCTGAGGAATTTCTCACCTCAACTGTCATGCCCCAACAGAGAGAATTCATAAGAAGATGAAACAACTCTCTAATCCCTTAAACTGCTAATGCGTTGTTAAAAATCCCTGTGTGTAACGAATACAATTTACATATACTAAGCTTCAATTTCTTTGAAGGATTGTTTCATTTGGTTTTTGAAAAACTGATATGAAAAATGTTAAAGAACTGTAATATGCCCTAGAAGACTGTATTTGGTAGAGCAGAGGAATGTAACAGGATATCACTGCACAGAGCAAGCATATCTTTGGGGTTGTTCTATTGTTTGTCTACACTAATTATCTCTGTACTGGGGTGTAGCAATCATTTCTGAATATGAAATTAATCTTCCTGTGGTTTAAAGAAGTTTTTCTTGCTTACTGTTCTTTTCCCATATGTGCGATTTGGGCTGTAATCCTAAAACTATATCCAGAAACATAATTGGCTGCTCCACATCGGCGGTGATGATTGATGATCATAAGTATTTTCTTTGACAGTATTATTTGAAATGTAGATGTACATCTTTGGGGTAGAAAACATTCTACATGCTAATTGAGTCAACTATGGCAGGAGAAATGAGACTTTTCACCCAGTTCTTAACCTTTAGCCATTTCTGCACTTGAAATGAGTTTATACATAGGAAGTTTCATTCCACCTGCTTGATATTACTCCAAGTAATATCAGAGAAACCTTTGCAATTTTATTCAGTTCTCAGCTAATACTTTGTTAATTAAGATAAACAACATTTCTCCCTAGTCCAGTATTCTCAAAATAAATATTAGCCAGTGTTCCATGTCCTTTATCTCTGAAAATGTCTCCCTTTTTATCTGAAAAATTCCTGTATCTAATTTTATCTAAGATAATTTTCTCTAGTAACAACTGTTTAAAATATCTGATTTATGTTTTCTTGCCGTTCTCTCTTATTTTTAACTCTTGTTTTCTTGCATGTCTGTTTTGTTTCTAATTTTGAATTTGTTTGGGTGTTGTTATGTTTATTTATGGCTGTTTTTCCATGTCATTCATTTTTACTGGTTACACGAAGAGATTTTAAACTGAAGATTCTGAGCAATAAGTGGAAATCTTGACAAACATTCAAAAATGATTAAAGTAAATCTAGAGATAACGTTTATATAATTTAAAGTTGAGTATTCCATGACTTTAGTGTTAGCACTCAGAAGGCAGAGATAGAAGCATCTCTGTGAGTGCTAGGATAGCTTGGTCTACATACCAAGTACCAGACTGTCTAATATAATGAGACCTGCTCTCAAAAACAGAAGACAAAATCAATCAATCAAACAAACAAACAAACAAACAACAACAATAACAAAAGACAACCTGAGTCCAAATAGGATATCTATGACCAGATCTGTCAACCTATTGACCACTTCCTAAACCATAGTTTGTATAAGACTTCAAATTTGTTTAGTAAACTTTTCTTGTATTAAGCAATAGAGAGAAATGACCAAGGAGAAATCTGAATCTGAAACCATTTCTCTTAGAGATATTTTAATTCGGTTTGCCAAATTCAGTTGCCTACATTATAAGCCAGAAAAGGAGAGTGAGAAACCACAAGAAGGGTGGTGCTAGCTTATTTGTAAACATGGCTGTGTTGTATGGAAAACAGGTGATTACTCTTTATTTTAATATTTTTAGATTTCCATGATTACTAGAAAATTAGGTAAAATAATAAATATAATTGAGAAAAATGTGTGCTGTAGTATACTTTATTATTCTTAAGGGAAATAATACAGCTAATTTCAATTCTGTTCTATAGAGTGATATTAATTATTTAAATTACTATCTGTCAAAAGCTACATATTAAAACGAATCATGTAACAATGCTCAGCACAGCATAGATCATCTTGTTACATTTTATGAAAAAAATTGTAGATATTAAAATGCACAGACCTCCAATGATTACGTTAATGTTAGAACAACAGCGACAGAATTCAGTCTCAAGCTTATTGCTAAAAGGAGCGTGTATCCTGGATGCCAAGGGCACAGAACATAACAGGGATTAATGCTTGTGAGGACACTATATGGGCTTGGATATGGAAAATAGAGAAGCAAACAAGAAGCAGCTATGCCACACAAGATTAAATAAATATAGATCCTTGTGAAATAAGTTGCTGTTTTGAAAAGTAACAAAAGAAAACATTTATCTATGCATGGACTTAGAACTATGTCTTGGTGTTAGATGCTTTATTCTGCTGGCTGCTAAGTATGGCTGACTCTGACATCTAGATCAGTCTGAAAATGACTCCATCTTCTTAGTCCACCAAGAAAAAGGAAAAAAAAAACTATACCTGAACATCTGAGGACAGAATAATATACCTGAACATCCTGAGGGGCACATTTCTTTTTCTTGTCTTGTTTGTGTGTTTGGAGAAAGTTGTTACTCTTGAGTCTTGACTGTTAGCCAACAAGTTACTCAGGACAGAAAGAGGCATCTTGCCTGTCTTACAAAAGAATGAAAGCAGTAAGAAAGCAGCATCAAACATTACTTTCAAGAAGGACTTACTAGCAAAGCAAGTGATTTCCTGTACAGATAGGAAGCTATTTAACTCTCAGGAAATACCATAGTAAAAAGCTTCATGTTTAATTTCGGTATTCATTTCAAATTCATCCCTAAATTCACTTGATCACAGCCACTTTAACTGCCCTAGACCCTGAAATCTTTTAGAATGGTAAATAGAGAATATTGAGTTGGGACATTGAATTGTAAACATGAATCAACACCAGTGTCACCAAACACAGCTAGAAGTTACTTAATCATAGTAATATCCTTTAGTATTCTCATCTTTATATGTGAGTATCTGTAAGTACTGGTTGAACACTTGGCAAACAGACCTTGGAAAGAAATGACAGGCAGAGTTCCTTTGTCACTGATGAGCTGTCACAAGTACATGCTTGCTTTGGTTCATTAGTCTATTGATGCAGAGCAAGGAAGTGCCCTGAGCTTACCTCTTTATGTATTTCCCTGGCAGAGAGACCTAGAGGTTAATAAATGGTACTCAGGGAAGGCAACATCACTGTGAGATAACTTAAAACATCATTCTTACCAAGACTGGTAAAACCAATACTATAAAATTTGGAAATAAATAACAAAATAAAGAAAACTCAAAAGCTGAAATGAATATGCTACAATATATCTATTCACATTAATAGTATAACTATCCAAAGGGACTTAATATGTATTGTGCTGTCCAGTACTCCAATTATCAATACAATCAAAAGAAGGCCATTATCATTTTAAAATCTTGAAAACATTTGGATCATATGTTCAAAATGTGATCAGTGAAGTCGTATATTAAAATAACTAACAAACTTGAATGATCCATCCTTCCATATATTATGCTAAATTGCTGGAGAAGACATTCCTGTCATAGTAACATTCCAATGAAAAATTTGTTAATAAAAGTCCCAGATAATGGGTTGTGGAAAACACATTTTTAAACTCAGCTTCCAGAAACGCCAAAGAAATATTTATCATAGTATCAAGCCTTTAAGATGGATTTTATTTACTTAGCCCATTGAGCATGATGTCAAAACATGTTTCCAGAATTATCATAATTTTAATTAAACTCAAATTTACAAAGACAGAATTCCATTGAATGGAGCTTGAAACTAGAACAGAACTACTGTCAATACCTTGTTTGATATGCAAGGAATGCAGCCAAGAAATGGTTTAAAAATTTAACCAAAGAAGCAAGTGTTAAATAACAAGCCTAGTATTAATAATTTTAGTGCCAAAGCTTTACCTTTAAACAATGCACCATACTCTAAGCCAGTGAGCACTGGTTAGTGGAGCCAACGATGGGTCAGACAAAATTGTACATAAGGTTAGCCTATTAAATTATTTTAAAATATAGTCACCAATTAAACAATGGTATTACACGGAAAGGGTTGTATCAGCTTCGTAGGCTGCCACAATCAAATATTAGATATAGTAGAATTGGTGACCGAAGCTGCAGAAATATTTCGAAATCAGAATTACAATAAATTAAGGTTTTTGCCTTCCCAAGGCTCCATGCTTGGTCTGAATAAAGCCACCTTCTTCAATAGAGTCTTGCAATTTCCTCATATAAAATTTCTTCTGTATTTCTGCATTCTTGGTGCCTATTCATTGATTCTCAATTCATTGTGTTTTTAAAAACATGAGGTTATTTGGGTTTCATGTCCACTCTTATGGCCTAATTTTAACTTACTTTTCTGAAGGTTCACTATTTAATTATGGTTTAGGATACTAATAAAAGAATCTATAAAATTTACGGTTCATTATGTAAGAATAGCTAAATTGTCTTAAATGAGGAGTTCTTATCCTGGTTTTGTTACTGTATAGCTTTAAGTAGTGTGTGTGTGTGTGTGTGTGTGTGTGTGTGTGTGCATGTGTGCCTGTGATAGTAGATGTGTATGATGAGCATTTATGCATATGTTGTATGTGTATTTGTGTGCTTGTGTGATTGTGAGCAGATGCTTGCCATGGAAGTATGGAGATTTCAGAGGAAAACTTCCAATGTTAATCCTCACCTTCCTTTGCCTACCTTTTACCTTGCCTCGCATTTTAAGACAGGGTCTTGTTATTGTTTATGACTGCATAAGGAAGGCTAGGTGCTCCTCAGATTTCTGAGGATTCTCCCATTTCCACCATCCGTCTCTCATAGGAGCACTGAGGTTACAGATCTGTACATCCAGAACTCATTTTAAGTGAGTTCTGGGGAACACACGCAGAACCTCATGTTTTTATGGCAAGTGCTTTGCCCACAGAGCCATAATCACAGTCAGTCCTGTTTACGGTCTGTTATTGGATGTGTGCTGAATAGAGATGACATTGTCCTGAACTTCATCCTCTGTGTCTGCATCTGCATCCCATTCCCTAACTCTGCAACTCCCCCCTCAACTCCGACTTCTTAATCCAGATAATCACACAAGGAAGGTTCAGAATTTTTGTTCCGTATAAATAAAGATTTCCTAAATAAAATTTTCTCATTTGTTATTATCTTTGTGGGCCTTAGAGAAGTTTTAAGCTTCCAGTTAGTGAAAGAAGGCCAGCAATATCTTTATCACAGGGCTGCTGTGAACCCAAAGTCCCATTGTATAAAAAGTTCTGTGAACAATGTCCACATAGTCTTCCAATTCCCCAGTTCTATCAGATTTCATATTGATACCTCCTTTCACTTCAGAATTCAATATTTTATTTCCAGCATCTCACTCAGATAATATCAACTAATCATCATAGTGGATGTAACATTTTGGCTCTCTGTCTTTTGTATTTGATTAAAAATTAAAAAAACAAAAGCAACATCACATGGCAATGCAGACTTCTCACAAGTTTATATACAAGAGGGTGGCTTCTGAAATGTCCCCAAATTTAAAATTAACATTTTGGTCTGTTGTATTCTGACTTTGACTAAAGCACTGATGGTGACTGGACACTTTCTCCAGAACTGAGCATTGGAGAGGTAAGATCACCAGGAGCCTGAGGGCCACAGCAGGGTGAACAAAGGGGTTTATGGAAGCTCAGCCATGCTGATGTTGAAGTTGCTTGAAGCCAGCAGGAGATAGAAGTATTTTGCTTTTATGCTGGTGATTTTGAAAGATACAGTTGAGACTTAACTATCCTCTAACCATCAGAGTATATGACAGTCCCACACTTTTTAATCATAATATACATATTGCATGTAAATCCATGTATTTATTAGAATCACTATCCTTACATTTTCAACTCAAACTTAGAAATATTATACAAGTCCACAAAGAGTAGTGGCACTGAAATCGGAGAATTTATTAGATATTCTTCTCAAACAGAGGGGAGAGGAGGTGGAGAGCAAAGTGACACAACCCTGCCGTTTATAACACATGCTGGTATTCCTTATCCACATATCTTGCTCTTACTGTTTATTTCCGAATTTAAAGAGTGCTGTGGTATAACAGTGTCAAGGGTCCAAAACAGCTGGCCACTCTATACACAAGCACACACAGACACAGACTCACATAGAAACAGAGAGAGAGAGAGGGAGAGAGACTGAATGAGACTTAGACAGGGCCATTGTGCAGTACCATGAACGGATGCAGGGCTTTTCAATGAAGAGGAAGCCCACTGACTTCCAGAAAAAGCATCATTGTGGATTATATATATCCATCCTTATATTATGAGATATTCTGAACTGACCTGATTCAGGAAACATTGTTGAGTCAAGACCCATAGTCATCTGTGGAAAAAAAAAAATCTTAAAGGCTTCTTTCAGGCAGTCCCAACTGAAACTTTCAAAGTGACAGAAGTATCACAAGAATTGCAATGCTAATCATAAAATATACAAAAGAAGGAGATTTCAGATCACTCCAGGTAAGTTTATAATAACTAATATCATTGCTAGTACCTATATGGAGAAACGTCAAGGCAGCAAGAGAATCAATAGGATAGGAGAGAAGAGAAGCCTGGTGATGTTCTGGGAAGGTTGCCGTTTAGTGTGTTGACTAGTTTTTGTTGTTGGTTTGCTTTGTGTGTGTGTGTTTATCAACTTCACACATCTAGAGTTATTTGGAAACAGGGAATCTCAACTGAAAAAAATGATTCTACCAGATTGACCTGTAGAAAAAAACCTATGGAGAGTTTTTTTGATTGACTCTTGATGTGGGAGGGCCCAGCTCACTGTGGGCAATGCCATCTCTGGGCTGATAATCTTAAGGTGCATAAAAAGAGCAGGCTGAGAAGAAAGTAAGCAAGATACCTTCATAGTTTATGCTTTGGGTACTGCCTACAGGTTCCTACCCTGACTTTGTTCCCTGATGGTTTATGATGTGAAACTATAAGCTAAAATAAACCCTTTCTCCCTGAGTTACTTTGGTCACGGTGTTTTATCACAGCTATAGAAATCAGAGACAATGAGTATCGAAGCACACCGGTGGTGCTTCATGGAAGTGTGCAGCCAAGGCGGACATCTATGGACAATGCTACGTCATTCTCTCTAGAACAATGCAATCAAGCTGAGGAGTGTGGCATCCTGTGTTCCCAGGCTGTTGTGGCGGCAGCAAAAGCTCATGAGATCTGCCAGCTGCAACTTCAGAGGCGGCCAGCAGGAGGAAGCAAGAGATAAACCCTGGGGACTTTGCAGCAAACGATTCGCTTAGAGTTAGAGCCAAAGTAGCCTGGACTTAGAGGACAGGCAGCAGCAAAGATGCATTTGCTATAAAAACTTTCTATAGAGCCGAAACATAGCACAGAATATGTGAAACTGGGATTCCTTTTTTGTTCCCTTAATAGGCTCCAAAAAAATTAAACATGGCTTGGGATGAAGACTCCTTATGAGGAAAAAATATTTTTACTCAACAGGGGAACTGGGCAAAAGCCATGTGAGTGTGCAGGTGAGGACAGAGTCAGTGTGTTTTTATTTTATATTTCTATCAGATGTTTCTTCATCGTTCATGCTGTTCTTAATTTCTAAACTGCAGGGTGATATTCCACCTGTACATGCTATCATCTATAACTCTCAGAAAGATGAGCTTTCCAAATACTCAGCACTCACTTGGTTACTACTAAATAAATGGCATTCTGCCCTGACAAGTTCCTCGGGAAGATGCTTGTGTTGTCTTCTAGCTTGATATAAATGTAGGAAAGCAACGTTTTTGTCCTTATTAACACGAGTGTTGTGAAGAATCAGCATTTGTGATTTGTGACCGAGTAGATTTATGTAAGATCTGTAACGTGGATTTTATTGGCATGTTATTGAGTATTTGTATAAAACTATGGAGATGTATGTGTTAATTGTAAAAGATCTTACTAATTAGAAAGAAATGCCTCTTCTTGCAATATTAAATGACATTAAAAATTCCATATTACTTTTCTAAAATAAAAAAATGCCAAGTAGTCAATCAAGATATTTCATGAGTAAAGACTCCTCCACCTAGCCTGAAGAACAAATTTTGATTCCTAGGATCCAGCCTCATAGTAAAAGGATAAAGAGATTACCACAGGAGTACCTCACTCTGGGGGTACACCTTAATGTACATATGCACACGCACGCACACATGCACTTATGCACAAACACAAATGCACAGATGATATATAAATAAATAAAATGTATTTAAAGGCTTAAAATTACTATAGTGTTTGGAAGACTGGAGGTATTGTGACACAGACACTTCCCATTCTAAAACTTTCAACTTGATTCAAAAGAATCCTGCCTAAGTGACCTTCTGACATTTATTATCCAATTATGGAAGGCCCCCACAGAAATGCATTTGAATGTTTTTGAGACTGTGTGAAATGAATCACTGATAATTCATGAGAGAGACAGGCCTATCATTAGCCTTGATAAGATGGTAATTTGATTATCTGATGGTCCTGTTGCTCATTCCATTTCTGAACATGAATATTTAAAACTTTCGAAGGGCAAAATAATTCACAGAAAGAATTGGTCAATATTTCAAAAAAATAGTTCCACCACAATTCCTGTTAACTCTAGCTCCAGAATACCAAAGTAGGCTCTCTTCAAAATAGCATAGTAAGGAAAGCAGTGGAAATATTTACTTTGGAATAAACAGATCAGATTTATGTCAGTTTTCCCCTCCAGTTGTCAGTTTTTGTGTCTGAAAAGAGGCTGTTTATTTGCTGAAAACTTCAATCTCTGAAAAAAAAACTGTTTTTTAATATATCTTCCCAAAAATGAAAGAGTCACAATGATAGAGCTGAACTCTTCTTTATCTCAACCTCAACCCTTTCTATTTTAATCTGTTGATGTTTATAAGGCTTCATTTTATAGAAAGAATGGATTGCCTCTGGTTGTGCTCACTTCTGTCTTTAAGCTTCAGGATACAAGAAATAGCTATATTTCCTTCCCAAGATAAGAAAATAGACTGTAATTATAAATTCTCTCTCATCATCATCGGTCATCTCATCAAGTCTTGCAGAACATTGTCCTTGATTGTATGTGAGTTGGTTTTATTATTTATTTCATGACTTTATTAGAATAAATATTTCAGCTACTATGTAACCCTTTTAAAAGTCCAGGATTAGACTTGTGAAAATAAGATATCTTATTTTAAGTAAACTTCACATATATACATGTAAACTTTAAAAATTAATTTTGAATAATAGCACATTGTTTATGTATTGCTGTCCTGAAGATTTGGAGGAGCTATACAGAAATATTATGCTCTGGAAAAGAAATCTCCTCCTACCCATTAGAAGGTAGCAAGGCTGCACAACTGCATTATGTTTAGAAATGTCTGGGCACATTTTACTCTCTTGCATCTAGGACTGAACAACTAAAGGATTAAATTACATGCAATGAACTGAGTTTTTCACTGTCATCAGAACTACATAAACACAAAGCAAGGAGGTAAGCACATATAGCACATATCTGTCACTTCACATGTATGAGGTAGATGCAAGAGGATCATGAGATAATGGCCAATCTGTACCATAAATCCAAACCCTATCTCAAAAGAAAAAACACAATACACAAGGAAGAAAGAAGAAATCAAAATAACTATTATGTTATTAGATTAGACTCAAGCTGTTAGTTTGATTTTAAAGAATCAAGAAATGATTGCAATGTATGTGGGAGCAGGTTGGTGGATAGGGGACAAAAACAATTATAACCCCATATAGTAAACAAACCAAAGACCTGATATTAGTGTTCAGTTATAATTATCGATTTAAAGTAGCATGGTTTCATTTGATAAGCTGTTAGTTCTAGTTATTATGATAGAAAATATAAGCCCAAAACATCTTACGAAGCAAGAAAACAAATTGTTGAAAAGTGAATTTGGATGTATAAAATACAGAGGAGAACTAGCCAGGAAGGGCTCCCTAGTCCCAAACTAAAGAGAGTTTTCAAAGCAAAATAAATAATAATGTTCTGCGTTTCTAACTAATAAAATGCTAATACATACGAGTGTATTAACAATCAGCTATTATTAAATTATTAATAATTTTAAAAATTTAAAGAATTTAACATTATTAACAATAACATTTCAGAGAGAAGAGCACATCTTCACTATGTGCTCCATATTTGGGTCAATACTGAACTGTAGTATCACCTGTACTTGGTATAAGGCACAGGTGACAATGTGACTTCAGGGAAATATGTGCTAAACTATATAACATCAAATTACTTCTTAAAATAATGATAGATAAACCCAAATAAGATTTCATAGTTGGAATAGTAGACCAGATTTTTTCAAAAGGTCCAAGGTCATGATGGACAAGGAGAACCTTGGGATTTTCTTAGGTTGGAAAGATATAGAAGAGAGCCATAACTTTCATGTCGGAGATGAGATTCTATCCTGCAGGAAAAAAAATATATTTAGGGATGTGGATTTCTAACAGTCTATCTCTTCAGTTTACAAAACTTTGATAATTTCGACTTCTTGATTTTGATCATTCTTTTGTGGCTATGTAACATTTTCAAAGAGCTTGGTAGGGCAAAATTTTATTTTAAATTATATATTTTCAAAATAAATGAGCAGTAAAATAGTTCTGTGAACTCCCTATTGGTTAGGGTTAAAGATATGTTTATATATTAAATAATATAATAATTATGAGTATAATTATTCTCATATTACAGAGGGTAAACCGGAAGAACAAAGAGGTGTATCAACTCAACCAAGATCATAGATTTGAAAAAAACGCACAGCTAGCTTTTAGAAAACCACATTGTCTTTGGTTCACAACCTTAAATCTAATGATTTGATAATGATCAAAAGTTAGAGTTATTCAGAAATAATTCTCCTGCCTCTTAATTCTGCTTTGAAATGCTAAGGAATGGCTATATTATGCCAAACAAAACCTGGGGAAAAGAAATTTATATTTTACAATGTTCAGAGCTAAATGAAGTAAGAAAATATTCAATTGCTATAGCCCAGTGTCCAACCAGGAAACAATGGGTGGACCAAACTCATCTCAAAATGAAAGTATTTGGATACAAAATTGTAATTTCACCCATAGGGTTTTTATGCTGTATTGTTGAAAAAATCATTAATAATGAAATGAAAGTATAATGACAGACAGTTACTAATGCAATACAGTTGCTTAAATGAAAGTGAAAAATTGGTAATAATGTATTTTATTGCATTCAAAGAAGGCTTTAGGTGGCTGCGCTCTGGCTCAGAATTTGCCCTAGAAAATTAGTGGTCTAGGTCTCTGTATAGAAAAGGGTCATTTTTTGGTTATTGGAAAATAGTTCTTTGAAGTTTATTTCTTTTGAGTAAAGCAGGAAACTTAAGTTTCTTGTTTAAATGTATCAGTAATCACGGGCTTTGAATAAAATGTATACATGATTATTGGGCTCCATTTGATCGACCCTTGCAATTAGAATTCGAAGTAAACATGTAGCGATTAATTCCCCCAAACCAGGGCTCCTTATTAAATCACAAAGAAAATCAGAGCATGTGTTATGAAAATATATTATACTATGACATTATACTTGGATTTAAGTTACATGCTAGAAAAATGCCAATAAGACTTCGAATGCTTAAAATAGAAAGAAATTTTCTTCTTCTCTACTGATGTGGCACTGGAGCCTGCATTAAAGAGGTGTACAATCTTCAACAGCTACAGGTCTAAGACGGAAGAGAAATAGTTAAATACAAAAGTGTTATCTCAACATACTGAAGTTCAACCAAGAAAAGGAAGGTATACCAACATACTTCGTGTGATTAGTTTGTGCTTTGTTATACCCTGATACATAATTTATGGCCCTCCTACCTTCAGCTCTTAAAACACACCTTAGAAAATTCTCTCTACATTCAGTTCAGGTGCCCAGAAAAGTACTTGTAATGAAAGCTTTTCCATTTAATGGTTAAAAACAAGGTAAATAGAATTTATGGCTGTCCTGGGCCCAATTAAACTTCCATTCAAACTTGTCCTGACTGGAAAATAAATTACATATGGATTCTGAATACGGTTTTTACACACTTGGGGGGTGGGGCACAAACATCTGTGGAGAGCCATGATTTATAAAGTATTGATTTCTTTGTTAAATAATGAATTAGATGTCCTACCACAATATTATTTATCAAACATTTTTGTCATATAATTAAATTGTCACATAATGGATTGTCGCCATATAGATTCATTAAATATTAAAAACTACATGTGACACCACTCACCTTATCTTTGGCTAACAACGCTTTCCCTCTGTTCTTTTCCATTAAGGTCAATAATGGCAGCTGCCATCCACATTATTGACGTTGTAACCTCTGCTTGCCAGGGCTGTAGAAACCGCAAGCACATTCCTTTAGCTTAAGCAGGAAAACCCAGAAGTAACTGGAATAATCCACACTTGGAATGCAAGTCCTTGCATGGCGAACATTCCACTGAATCCAAGACAAGTTATAAAATGAACATAAACAAAAATACTTACGCATTAAAATTAGATTTCCATGTATCAGTCACCTCTCCCCTCAGTCACTTCTGATTTCTCTTGGAACACTTGCTTCCAGCCTGTATTGCCCCTGCTCCCCCCCTGAACCCCCATCAGCTACCCTGACCCATCATATATTATAACTACAGCCACCCACAAAGTGTCACCAGCTGCACAAATGTGTTTCCATCTTCCCATGATCACTAACCCATATTCCCACTTGTGCTGACCTTTCCCCAGGAGTAGCTGAAGTCCCACCATAATTAATACTTTTGGTAGCCACATAATCCATTTCCGCCCATCCTACCCCACAAGTGTAATAGAGTCCTGTTTCTCTCCACTTGACATTCACGAGCTGACATTGTTTTGGAAGTGAATTCATGTATCCCATTAACCATATCCACAGCTGTACAGGGCAGCTTCATGTGTTTGTGAGGTGCTCAGACAGTTAATAGCAATGAAAGCTTACATTAATGGAATGCTTGCTATGGCTCAGATATTAGGGTAAACTTTGTGACTATTTTAATTTTATTTTTTTAATTCTTTAATTTTATTAACATGATTATACAAGCATATATAGACATCACACAACAAAATTAGCAAGACCCGAAGTATGTTCAGCTCAATAAACTTCTATACAGTTAGAACAGACAATTGGAACAAAACCTGGAGACTGTACATTTAATTTTATACTTTCATTATCAAGTATATTTTATGCTTCTGTCCACCACCAAAAGAAAGAGAATACAACTTCCTTAGAGCCATAGGAGAAGAGTCTGCAATACCACAGTTTGACTAAGAGGCTGCTCATTGTTGGCAATGGGAAGCATAAAACAGACCTATGTCCCAAAGGGGCTGAGTGAGGTGCTAGGCACAGAACTTCAAACAGGATTCCAAAGGAAACTGGGCTTTTTGATCACTTTAAGGAAGCCAGTGCTGTGATTAGCTTAGAGATAACTAGTGTGAATTGCTTACCAACTTAGGAGATAACTGTCAACACAGGAAGTTTTCTTGGGTATGGTTGATGGGCCCCCTGTAAGTCCTGGAAGCCTGAATTGTTGAGACAGAAGAAACATTTGGATAGGGGTCTGAAGAATAGTTATTCGCCCCTAATGCTCATAGGAAGAGAAGGTATTGAAGGGACTATCGGGTATTTGGAAAATATTCAGTGTTTCTGTGGTGAAGGGATGCCTAGGTTAGCATCACTTGGGGATAAAACACTGGCTCAGAAACTAACATCCTCCTGCCACTGTGATTCAAATGCTTTGGTGACTCATTTCCTAACAAGGTGCCTAGTTGAAATGTATATACTAACCGTTAAGATGGTGGCAGGCATCATACCAGTTAGAACACAATAATCACAGGTATGATTTGAACAGGTAAACATTAAAATAAAAGATTTAACTAGAGATTACCATTTTATCACCATAGACTAATCAGCTTTCTTAAAATCTATAAATGTAACTTATCTCTTTCATAATATGTGAAGGATGATGCTAAGGAACTCCTGGTAACAGTGCAAAGATAAAATATGAGTAATTAGGTGGGGAGTTTCCTGAATTTTCTTGTACCCAGTAAGTGCTGAATCAGTATTGAAAGTTTTCTGTGATTCAACTGCTTTGGTGACTCATTTCCTAACAAGGTGCCTAGTTGAAATGTATATACTAACCGTTAAGATGGTGGCAGGCATCATACCAGTTAGAACACAATAATCACAGGTATGATTTGAACAGGTAAACATTAAAAGAAAAGATTTAACTAGAGATAACATTTTTGAGTAGGAAACTGAACAGACAGTGAAATCATTTTAAATCTCTCAAAATTAGCAATTTGACTTATTCCTCTAGCCACTATGATTGTAGTCACAAAAATGGTAGAAGCTGGACTCTTACTCACATGATACTAATGTAGGGCTGGGGTCCCAGAGTTTGAACAGCTGAAAAGCTCAGATAGAGCCAGGATGCCAATAAAGCCAATGCTAGGAGTCTCATAGCCTGGAATTCAGGTCTCAGAGAAGATTCTAGAAGGCTTATGATATTATCTTAGTACAGTCTTAAGTGTTGATTATTTGTATGTGTCAGGGGGAATGGATACTGCATTTGGCTGATTCTAGGCCAAGAAATTAATAGATGAAGAAACTGCAAAGAATTATAAATCCAAAGTTCTTCCTCCTCCTTAGCTTTTCCATCTTCCATTGGTTTCCCTTTCTGATGTGTAGAGCCTCACAGCCAATCCCTGGTAAAGAACAGAATGTGGCTAAGGTCATTATAGCTCTAACCTCACACAGGAGAATATTCAAAGGTGACCAAAGGCTAAAACACAGCTGGAACAAAAGAATACATTTTAATGACACAAAAATTGGAAAACATTCTCCACTGAATATGTAAGTCAGGAGGAGTTTTCACATGGTTCGAGACTCTAATGGTGGAGTTATATATGATTGTCCTCTTTGTGGTTGTACTTCTGTTTTTCTTTCTGGGATAGGAGAGCAAACAGACATCAGAGTCAAATGTGCCTGAAGAAAAGAGAGACATCCTCCCCCTATTTAGAATCCATACCTATCGGTTAGGAAAAAAAAAATCAGTTTTCTCAAATGGAGTGTCTCTCGGCATATCAATCAAGGCCCGACCCAGGTCCGGAGCAGCTGGCTAAAACAAAACGCTAGATGATTTCATGTACTTTGAATTTTGCTTTGTTTGGATTTGGAATTTTGTCTTTTCCTGATTTTGTTTGCTTGTTTTGATTGGGGGGGGTTGTTTTGTTTTTCACTGAGGAGAAAAATGAAGTTGGGTGCATGGTGGGATGGGCAGGATCTGGGAGGAGTTGAGGAATGGGAAAGAATATGATCAAAATATATTGTATGAAAAATTAAATTAACGTAGATTTATAAAGGGAAGAGCTATACTAATTTTTATTGGAAAGAAATTTACTGAAAAGGGCCATGTAAAATAGTTGAAGATATTTCTGTGTATTTTACAGTATGCGATATAACCCTTTTCACAAATATTTCAAAATTAGGATTATGGGTGAAAATTTATTTATTTCTTACTTAGGACACCAGTACCATGAGTAAATATGCTTCTGCAATGGTAATAATTGAAGCTAGCCTTTACTGGATTATTAGAAATAGTCATATAATGAACAACTGCCTGTGTTGCATGTTGTTTAAGGACAGAGAGTTGTACCCCTTAGAAGAAGACAATCTGGTCATGCCCATGCCCATTTCTTTCTCCTTTTTTCTGAGTGAATCTCTTCACTATTTGCTGCACATCTTCTCAATGTTAGCCTCATAATTCTCCCATATGTACTGTCACGTCGACCGATAATTATTTAGTAACACTCATATAGTGAATAAATTCCTTTGTTTGCTCCTTCCTTCTTCCCTCCATTCCTTCTTCCCTTTCTCCCTCCCTTCCCTCTTTCCATCTCTGTCTCCTTTCTCTTCTTTCACCCATCTCTCTTCTCTTTTCTCTCTTTTTGCCTTGGAGACAGTGTTTCTATTCCTAGGGAAGCAATTCTAAGCTCCATTTGCTGGTAATTAACAGGATGAAGTATGTGACAGTTTTGCCACACAAGGTACAAGCAGGTAGCTGTTATTTCCAAGCCATCGCACTTTGCTAGCAAAAATTCTATTTTTACCAGCAGCAGCCAAGGCATGGGGTTTAGCGTGGTGGCTTCAAACTGTGTCTAAGAGAATTCTGGGACAGAAATAGCCACCAAAATTGCAAGCGTTTCTCAAGACCAGAAGAGTCTCAGGTGTGACCTAAGAAATAGCATCAGATGACAGAGTGAAGTAGTATTGCTTCTAGAACAATTACATTGTTTATAAATTCAAGAAAATACTGAGCAAGGTTGAGCTGGTAGGCTTTAATCAGGGCTAACATATAGTAAAAACAGGAACATTGCCTATTTCATAAGTAGAATTGTTAAATCGTTTTTGTTAAACAAAATTACTTTGTGGGTATCTGTATATTTTTACTCATATAAATTATAAATTAGTTTTATTAGTTACAAGACTTACTTCACTGGGGAAAATACAATTCTCATATCAGGCGACTTAATGTTTTATGGCAAGTAAGGGTTGAAGGTACACATAATTGAAAGTAGATAATAAGTGTGGTTGCCGATTAAGGCTCTCAACAGCAGAGGTTCTCAAACTGGGGATCATTGACCTCCTTTAGAAAGCACATATCAGATATCCTGCATATCTAATACTTCCATTGAGATTCTTAACAGTAGCAAATTTACAGTGCCGAAGTTCGGAAGTGGCAACAAAACAATTTTCTGAGTGGGGGTCACCACAACATGAGAAACTGATTTAAAGCGTTAGAAAGGTTGAGATCCTCTGCTCAATATCACATGCACACATCTGTAGCTCCATATGACTCCGCTTAACTTCTCTGCACTCTTTGGGAAGAATATACCTACAGCATGGCAAGAATACTCCCCGGAGCTGCACAAGTCTGGTGAGAAACTCTTGAGGCAGCTTAGTTCCCTAATGTAATGTAGATCATCAGATGTTGCTTGGACTACTGTAGTAGAGAGGCATTGGGCTAATGTGGGCCAAGGTGAAGCCAACTTATAGGAGCCTGTGCATGCCGCAGAAGTAAAAACTTAGGCATATTGTCTTCTCAACAAAGGACAAGGAAAAATACTAAAGTTATATTTGATGAATGAGTTGTGGGAATTTTACTAAGTCTTACTATATATATATATATATATATATATATATATATATATATATGCATAGCAAGAAACATGTATTGAGAGAGGGCATTACAGCCCTAAGACTCTATTTGGTTTGAGTTACATAAACATCTGAGCTGTGCAGATGTGGAAAACAAAATAATGAGAGACCAAATATAGGTCCCACTTAAAAATGCAAGGCTTGGTAATGCTTTTCCTCAGAATTCTTTCTTTCATGCACACACCCTTTAAAAAGTTGCTTTATGTTTGGCTGAATAACAGTGGAATTTCTTTTTTCAGTGGACTCCAGCTACTCATGCTTGGATCACCTATTTTGAACCATTGTTTTAGTTTTTCACTTTTCCCCTCATTTGATTTTTACAATTCTCTGGAACTCTCATTTGATCTTCCCCAAGCAGCTCGTGATCTCTGTTCATAGTCTATGCTGGGGACTGTTCTATGTCTGTTTCATCAAATGGAAGATATCTCTTCTTGCAAGATTTTGCAAAGCCTTTTACAGCAAGACATTCACTACAACAGTGAAAAAAAAATATGGCTGCAGATGAGACTTCAGAGAAACTTCATTTCCAATAAATGGGCTATTAGTAAAAGACTAAGCTCTCATTAGGAGGCCAAAGGCTAATTCAGAATTATGAGGCAGCCATGATTGTACCCTGCCCTGACAAATTTCAGTCACTTCTCCCTGAGGTAGTGCCTGTGCCCACAAATGAGGTGGGTAATTACAATTATATTAGGTATCATTATGTCGTGGTTATTATATAAGGCGTCTTGCTAAGGACATCGTGTGCACCGCTTGAAATCCCGTGGAAAGATGGTTATGGACAGTGACAATCTCGCCCTGTCAGTGCAGAAGCCGATGTTGCTTCAGTGCCCTTGTCGGGCTTAGCTGCTCTATTGAGAGGGCTGTCTGGTACCATGCTCTGTGTGCTTGGTCTTTGTGTTTTCCTGTGTGTTCATTTAGACAATATTGTGTTGATAAACTTTTAAATATGATATTGAGTATCTACAAAAGAATGCATGTGGTACAATTTGATAATTTAAAATATATATGACAAAATTTTAGCCTTTATTTGGAAACAGGAATATTTGCAGTAGTTTTAGTGTTTGCTTAACTGACTCAATTTTTTTTGTTGTTTTACAAAATTTAAAATTTAGAAGTCAGATAGCAGATAATTCGCTGTGTCAGCATCTTGAAAGACAGAATGGTAAGCTATGATAGAGTGGAAAAAGAGGCCTTAGGCATAAAATAATACTAGAAAGCTCAATGATGCTTGCAAAGTAAAAACTTGTCCATTACAAAAATAGTAAATGGTTATGGCTGTTATTTTCTTTTTTAATTTGGTCACTGTTCTTTTCGGTTTCAATATTTGTCTATATAGACAACATATAAAGTTGTTTCCTCTTTGTAAGTACCACACTGATTTAAATGTATGTAGGTTGTTCATATCTGTGTTACAATGTTGTACGGTTCCTTGAGAAAGTTCATTTCAGAGTCCATAGCAAGTGTCATTTCAGATTTCATAACAATGTTAACCAATTTTATTTCTTTTGGATTGTGTGATTTTTACAAATAAAAATAAAAGCAACCATTTATTCTTGTTTTGTTTTATCTTACATACACCAAATAAATCTATCATAAACTTATTTTCACTATTTTCCTTGGGTAATATTATAGAACGACTGCCGTCTGCATAATATATGGATTAGCTAATTTATAAAATCCCTGTTTTCTCTTTTCTTGGGATGGTACTGCCTTAAGGATTCTCATATACCTATAATGAAATAAGAACACAACTACATTCTCATTAGAACACTAAAGAAACTGTGTAAATAGGTTATTTTACATGTGCAGTTTAACCTTGTTGAACTTTCTAATCTGTAAGTCTGCATGTATGCTTAAACATCTTTAATACAGGGAGCGATGTAAACAGTGCAGGTTTCTGCGTTTGGACAAGAGACAAAGACTGTTGTTTTGAGTCTTGCTGAAATTAAGCAACGGAGTCTTGCACTGATTATCACATTATACTGTGCTTTTCTTCTCCATGATATACAGAGTTTATCAATGAAAATGTAGATTTCATAATTAAGTATAAAATTAAGAAGTTTGTACCAATATGTTAATAATGCTATTAAACTCCTCCCTTTATATGTAAATTTGTGCCCAGATGTTGCATCGCTTGCAAATCTTGCAATTAAAGCATTTTATAACTTCAGTTATGCAAAGGGGCAGTAGACTGGAAAATGGGTAAAATTGCTTGGCTAGGACATTACCATGGCAACATACTGACCCCCATTCAATTAGTTACCACTGAAGATTCAGCTATTAATTATAGTGGTCAGAAGTGGATAGCATCTGATTTCCCCTTACCTTTTAAATATGGACGTTTTTCACTCTACATAAATCTTTGACTTCGAGAGGCAAGGCTCCCAAACTGAAGTGCTAAAAGTGATATTGCTTAAGCACTGATGGAAGTGAGGGTCGGCAAAGGAGTTTCATTTATCAGTCATATTCAAGGGAGTTCTTCAACTTTGTGAAATGTAAGCACTCTGTCAGGCAAGCTTCAAAGTGATTGTTCATTACTGTTCATTTTCCTCATTGAACCCTTCCCATTACATGTGTCAGCAATTACCTTTAACTTTGGAAAGCCAGCATCAATTAGGACCACGCTAATCACTAAGAGGCTGCTGAAAGAGATTGATGTCCTGTTTTGGGTTGAGTTGTCCATTTTCCAGTGGAGAAGTTATTATTTTCTTGGCAGAGAACAAAAGAAATGTTGAGTTAATTACAGAAGAACTCCGTGAATAATGAAAACACATCCTCTGCATCTTATTCCAGATTCCAAGATAAGAATCTTATGTGCACTGGTGTTAGAGTATGCTTTAATGGTATTACCATAGTCCAAAATAACACACACTTTCAAACATCCAAAAGTACAAATCGACCATTGTAATATATCAGCACTACATGGATTTATGGGAATATCTATGGGGAGTAAGATCTCAGCTGACTGGAAAAACCAGAAAAAAAATAACTAAATAAACAGAAAGTATGAATTCAGAAAAAAAAATGCTACATTGAGGAAAAAAAGGAAAATGGTTACTGCTAATCCTGTTACAAATAAACACACAATCAAACATGTACCTATTTGTGTGTGTGTTTGTTTGTGTTTGTTTATATACATATAAGTACATTACATGTATATATATATACATTACATGTATATATACACATGACATATATGACTTAAAGCTCAATTTGATAAAGATATCACATTACTCATATTTATTATGCACAAAGGTACATGTTAGATAGATTTGATAAATACGTTCCTTTGGTTGAACTTGGAAATGAATATCACAGATTGCATTTTCTACTATGAATAATATATCTGTGAACATTCCTTGTATACATCTGGAAGAGCTTTTCTCATTAATATTGCCAGGATAGATTTTTTCAGGGTTTTCCCATAATAGAATTGTCAAAAGTCTATCAACTTTATATTAATAAACTGTAGCCTAGTTAAAATGAAGTATTGCACAGAATTGAAAATATGTGAATTATAGCTAACTAGAAAGAGTCAGGAATTAATTTTAAGACTAGTTTTGAATTTGAATAAAAAATAAAAACTCATAAGTTAAAGCTATTTGATATCATCAACAAAAATATTTGAAGGAGCAATTTGTTTGGAAATACTTATACCTTTAATACATGTTGGTCTTTTCTTACCATGAGGAAAAGTAAGTGACATGATCACATTCCATGCGTTGGATGTCCTGTTTGGGGAAAGGAAACAAGAAGATTTCTTAGGGTTAAAAGACAGATCCATGCAGCTTTGAGTTGTGATGTATAGGGTTAGGTTATGTTTATTGCTACTTATTATATTATTAAAATTGATGAATAAAAACAGAAGAGGAGAGTGGGGAGAGAGAGAGATAGAGATAGATAGAGAGAGAGAGAGAGAGAGAGAGAGAGAGAGAGAGAGAAGGAGGGAAGCTTCTATACTAGTGATGAATGTATCACAAATTAGAGAATGCTGGTCATATTCTTTAGATACAACTTTTCTAAAACTAACAATAACATAACTATAATCTGTAATACTGTTGTATTTATACATAGGTCTTGCTCTAAGAATAAAACAAACTGTTGGAATTTCTTATTTTGCTGTAGCCTGTTCTTTTTATGTTAGACATAGGAATTTTATGCATCTGATTAATCATGATGACAATTATGAAACAGATTTTTCCTGTGATAGGCTCAAGTTAAGGGCACTTAGTAAAAACAACAAAGAACAACAATAAACATTAGAAAAATGGCTAGAATACTTTGCTGATGGCAGTTACAAAGAACTGAGTCAATCATTAGGTCTTGAGCTTTGTGCTGTGTGCTTTGTCCCCTCTCAGTCCCATCAGATGTTAGATATAATACTGTCAGCCACTAAACATCTTTTTTAAAAAATATGAATGTTAGTTAAAACTGACATAAAATCATTCAATAATCTGTGTTCCCATCAAAATATCATTATATTCTTTCTTCTTTAAAATGAAATCAGTACCATTATATTTTACATTGTATAAAAATAATAATAATATATAAGGCATGGCATTATGACTTTAATTCAAAGCCTGGAGAATTAGGCATAGTTCTGTGAGTTCAAGGCCAATTTGGTCTAAGTAGTGAGTTCCGGGCCAACTAGTACTACATAGATAAATCTTGATTCTAAAAAACATCACCAGCATCTTCATGATCATCATCTATGAAAAATACACCACAGCATTTTTAATTACTTCTGTCACCAAGTATAGCACTGTCACTGATTTGAAAGGGTATCTATAAAATTAGATAAAACTAGCTGAGAAAGAGTGAGCCTGTCATAGTTGCCAATGGGAAGAGAAAGTGACCAGTATCCTTCCTGAAGTGGACATTACCTATGAACTGCAACTGTAAAGCTTTCTATTTTGTCATTGTTTTTTAAAAGAAGAAATCTTCAGTGACTTGTGGCCACTGATTGAAGGTCCACCATCTATCATTTCTCTGGCCCCAAACTTGAGACTGTTGAGACTTCGCCATCCTTGAACTTGTTGGCCCAGTTCTGTGCCTTGAGAGTATTGGGAAATGACTGAAGAGTGCAGTTGAAAAGAATCACATTTGAAATCCTTTTTCCTTCACCCTTTTATCTCAAGGCTGGACTCCCATTTTATGCAAAATAAAAGTCACATTGAGCTTGCACTGTGAAGTCTTTTACCATCTCCGTGGGGAAGCAAGATTTGAAGGCTGATCAAGTTTCTAAGCACTTCTTTGCTTCACTTTCTTCTTCCTGACTCCCACTGGAGAGACCTCTGTTCTTCACTGTCACCTGGGTATTCATTTATGACCTTTATTTTCAAGTCTTCATTATTATTCTAAAGTAGTAAAAATACTATCAACAAGTTACCTTATAGAATTACTTTCAAAAGGATGTATTTCCCACAGCCTTAGTTCCCTGACATAGCCACTCTGTGTCCTAAAGTGTTTCTAAATGGTTTATCTCAGTGATTATGCATCTGCTAGCAGACTGAATAATTAGTATAAGATACTAATCTGTTGCCACTTTACTTCCTCTGCTGAATTATGACTTTTAACAAAATATTGTATCTTGAATCATATCTTTCCATGTGAAGCTACAATAGCCCATCCCTTCTGAGCCTGTTTTTCTTGTGCTGGGTGTGAATGAGGGTCAATTCATCACTCTGAAATATATATCCCCATATCTCCAGTTTTAATTGTAAGACAGGTCTCACTAAGTTGTTCAGGATCGCTGGGAACTCAGCATGAAATTGCATAGTCCTTGATCCTATGAACTTCTGCCTTAGCCCCGTGAATGGATAGGATTACAAGCCTGTGCCACTACTGGACAGCTGGATCAGCAGTTCAGAGACTTGCTATTCTTGCAAAAAAACTGGGTTCAATTCCCTACACCCACATGGTGGCTCATAAGTATGAACCTCTTCTTCGCCGAGACCCACCACACTTTAACGACCTCTGTAGTCACTAAACACTTAGGTAGAGAATTGCATAAATGCAAGCAAAACACTCATGCAAAAAGTTAACTGTGTAAAATCTTTAAAATTAGAATTAAAATAGAACCTCTTTCTTTAAAGATAATTCAGATGTGCCAGAGAAGCTAAACTTTGAACAAACTCATATATATATGTGTGTGTGTGTGTGTGTGTGTGTGTGTATGTATATATGTGCGTGTATAATGTGTATACATCACAATACACATATACCCATATATATGTATATGTAAAATGTATAATGCCTATGCTACAGTACAGAATTTTGAATATAAAGATTTCCCTTGATAACTATGGAATTCCTCACAAATACCAAAATGCTTTAATGGTCAAAGGCTCAAACAAGAAATAATCCAGTATTTGCATTCAATTTATTAACCTTTCAATATACTTTGAACCATATCTGAGTTACTTGCAATACCTGTACAATGCAACTGCTGTACAAATTGCTGTATGTTGTACTGTTAAGGGATTATCCAAAAGGAAAATACATGTTTATTTGTAGTGTTAGAAACAGTTTATTTTCTTTTTGTTTTGTTTTGTTTTTTATCTAGGCTTTACTGATAATGGGGATGTGGAAGGTATTTGGATGATGGGCAAACACTAGGCTTTTCAATCCATCCATCCATAGTCCAAGTTAGAACAGCATTTTTTTTCTGTCATTCAATGAGGACTCCATTACTTGGTATTGTAACTTCTTTTAGTTAAAAGGGACTTAGCATTGGTCTGATTGCCTTTCTCTGGACTCTACTCTTTCTCAGTCTCAATCTCTCTCTGTGCCTGTGCGTGTGTGTGTGCGTGTGTGTGTGTGTGTGACTCTGCATTCTCTTTTTATCATTTCATTTGTATTCTGGTACCCAGTTTATCCATATAATATTAACTAGCATGGTCATACCCTGAAACAAAGCATAATAGGTATTTTTTTTATTTTATTTTTATGAGAAAAGGAGAAAAAAAAAACAAGTTTCCACCTCCTCCCAGCCTCCCATTTCCCTCCCCCTCCTCCCACCCTTATCCCCCTCCTCCCTCCCTTCTCCCCCTCCCCCTACTCCTTTCCCCCCTCCCTCTCCAGTCCAAAGAGCAGTCAGGGTTTTCTGCCCTGTGGTAAGTCCTAGGTCCTCCCCCCTCCGTCCATATCTAGGAAGGTGAACATCCAACCTGACTAGGCTCCCACCAAGCCAGCACATTAAGCAGGATCAAAACCCCGTGCCATTGTCCTTTGCATCTCATCAGCCCTCATTGTTTGCCATGTTCAGAGAGTCCAGTTTTATCCCATGCTTTTTCAGTCACAGTCCAGCTGGCTTTGGTGAGCTCCCAATAGATCAGCTCCACTGTCTCAGTGGGTGGGTGCACCCCGGGCACAGGAGATCGCTTCCTATGTATAACCCCAGAAGCACAGACATTAAGAGCAACATTGAGTAAATGGGACCTACTAAAACTGAGAAGCTTCTGTAAAGCAAAGGACACTGTCACTAAGACACAAAGGCAACCTACTGACTGGGAGAAGATCTTCACCAACCCCGCAACTGACAAAGGTCTGATCTCCAAAATATATAGAGAACTCAAGAAACTAGACTTTAAAATGCTAATTAACCCAATTAAAAAATGGGGCACTGAACTGAACAGAGAATTCTCAACAGAAGAAGTTCAAATGGCCAAAAGACACTTAAGGTCGTGCTCAACTTCCTTAGCAATCAGGGAAATGCAAATCAAAACAACTTTGAGATATCATCTTACACCTGTCATAATGGCTAAAGCTTAATAGGTATTTTAAAATAATGTGTAATACTTAGATGCTGAAATGCATATTACAATAAAATTTAAAAATAATGTTTGTTTCTTTAACAATTTTGCTAAGAATAAGATGTCTGGTTACTGGAAATACATTCACATGAAAGAATCTAATTAAATAAACATGCGATTTTACTTCCACTGAGGTCTATGCAACAACTGGAGAAATGGGACCTCAGAAAATCTGGCTAGAGATGTATGTTGTCATCAGAAGTCAGTTGAGATGTAGGGTCCATTGCAAATATATTGTAATTGGAAACTAACCGTGCTTTGCAAAACCCACAGAAACCTGAGAAGTATGTATACCAACTTCCAAAACTGTGTCTGTTATATAAGCATCGAGTATTTCCAGTCCATCTGTAAGCCTTTGACAGTGTGAGCATCTTGCTCCTGGTCAAGGTGAAATGCCAATGATATTGAGAAAAGCACAGGAATTTGACAGGATGTGTTGGCATTCATACATAAAATAATGGCAACTTAAAACTGTTTGCATGTTTTGTTTTTGGGTAATTTTGTTATCTACCAATCTATTTTCCATATATTTTATAAACACAGCGTCTACTAAAAATCTGACATTTAAATATGGTAGAAACTAATTCTTAAGCACCAATAGTTGAAATACTAAAGCCAACCCAGATAGTAACATGTGTGTTCTACAGTAAACTGATAGACTACAATTAGAATTATAACTCCCAAATAAATGTTTGGACTTCCCAGGATAGAATAGCAGAAATCAATACTACCCCTCTTGCTTTAGAGGCTCATGGAATAATTACCTTGGACACAAAACTAAGAGATAAGCGAGCCCAACTGAAATCTGAGCTGCAGGACTTTCAGGGGACTTCTTACACTTGCTACACCAAAGAGAGTATGGGGTATTTTAAAGCAAGACCTATAGAAGCTGTTACCACTCAAATGTATTGTCAATAAATCATTTTATTTAGTTCTTTCTAGAGACTATGTGGAAATTGTTTCCAGTAGAGTAGTCGATTGCAAAACATTAAGTGCTTGGTGGTTGTATTCCCTTAGAATAATATGAAGAGTCATTTTATTGTGGGCTAATGATTTGGTAAATTTAATTATGTAAATCAAAGCTTTTTTGACACTTAGACATGCAAAAGACTCTAGGGCTATTGAATGTTTATGGACTTATTCATTCTAAGCACTTAATTTTGCTCATCAATTAAAGCTTTCTCTTGTGTAGATAGCCTGATGATGAATGAGGATGTGTAATTACTTTCCTTATATGTAGGAAAGTATGAAGCGAGTAATGGTACATTTCATAGGATATAAGTTACTGAAAATTTCTCAACAGTAATGAACAATGAAAGATTGATTAACCACAGAAATAACTGTTCTTAAATGACTAGCCAGACTTCTTTTAATTGCAAAAACAAACTTATCTGTATTATCAATTCCACTGTCATGTTCACGGAACCTGTCTGGTTAGTATAAACCTGACTGAGGGAAAAGCACTTTGAAGTGGGTCCAGCGTTATACCAGCTTCTGGGAGTTCTTAGCACGGAGTGGCACAAATCGGACAGTGAAATTAGGAAAAACTACATGTCTTGAGCAATCTAACTGGAAAAGAATTAATAGAAACAATTCATTACATTAGACCTCTCCAGGGATGATGTCATACCCATCCAGATGTACTTTGGAGCTGGGCAATTCTTCAACAAGTGAACATATCATGTCACAACCTCTCCTTACCTATTTTAACTCCCTCTGACAAATCCTACTGAATACTATTTAGTAAAATATTCTGTGTTCAGACATAACTAGAACTTACTCCTCAGCCTTAAAAAATCTCAGATGATTTTTGATAGATTATGTGTGTATTTGTTTATATGTATGTATTTATTTATTAACTGTATTTTAAGATGAAAGATAATGTACCATAAGTAGAAACAAGTGAAGAAAAGTTAAACATTTACAGTTGTAGAAGTCACCGCCCCTCCAGTAGATAAGATGGCACAGCTTGGGATATTAACAAAGGTTCATGGGAGAGAAAAATGCACTGAGAAAGACACATCAGGAGGAGCATGGGGTCATAGCGAAGCGTCAGCAGGTGAGCACCGTTTACCCATGGAATGATGATGTTTGTAAGCAGGATAAGCAGAAATAAAACAAGGGGCCAGCATGGAATGACATGGAGAACCCTCTTCTTGTGCTTTAGAAAACCGAGTTCCACAAAAGAGGGAACTGCAGGAGAATCAAAACTGGTACCTCAGCAACTATGTTTGCATTCTTCATAAAGCTTCATAGTAGTCATGGAGATTTTAGAGTAGGCGGAAAGAGCAAGGAAAAGGATGCAAGATTAGTACACCAAATCTAAAATGATGAAGGGTCCAACCAGGACTTGGGTCCAGAGACACTGAAGACACAAAATATGCATAATTGGAGAGGTGGAGAAAATGCAAGATGTCTGACTTCACTCAGGTTATGGTACCATAAGCCTACAGAGGCAATTGGCACATAATAGAAATAAACTTTTCACAATTTTTGAAGGGAAAAGTCAAACCAGGTTCCCAGGAGAAGCAGTGTGGTTAAAACTCACTGACTGTCTGCATCCAAGATGGTTCTTTTTTCTCAGTGTGCAGATGTTGAAAGGAAAAGGGGACCCAGCTAGATTTCTCAGCTTGTTTATACAGACTCTCTTCTCTATCATGAGAGCTCCACTGCTGTGTCTAGATGTCTTAGTGTTGTTTGATAGGTAGGTATTTTAGAAGGTACCCTAGTCTTACATACTTAGGTAAGTATCTACCTGTGAAATAACACTCCATAGGCCATTTAAGTTTAGATACAGAAACTTGCATTCATTGGAATCTTTGGAACAAATCTTCAGAGATGGCTCTTTATTTTTAATTAATTAATTAATTTAAAAAAAAACTACCTTTTGTAATTTTACATACCAATCCTAGTTCCTACTCACTCCCCTCCTCCCACTCCCTCTTAGTTCCTCAGAAATGGTAAGGCTTCCTCCATAGGGAGACAACAAAATCTAGCTTACTGCTTTGAGACAGACCAAGACCCTCCCCACTATATCTAGGCTGAGCAAGGTATCCCTCCATAGAGAATGGGTTCCAAAAAGAAAGTACAAGCAGTAGGAATAAATTCTGGTCTCACTGCCAGTCGATTCACAGTCTGCCCTAGCCATACCACTGTCACCCACATTCAGAGGGCCTAGTTTAGCCCCGAAATAAGCACATAGAAACTATATTTATTAAAACACTGCTTGGCCCATTAGCTCTAAGTTTTATTGGCTAACTTTTACATCTCAGTTTAACCCATTGCTATTAATCTGTGCATCGCTATGTGGCGGGGCTTACAGGGAAAGACTCAGCATGTCTATCTCTGGCGGCTCCATGGTATCTCTCTCTCCCTCTCTGTCTTTCTTCCTCCCAGCATTCAGTTCTGTTTTCCCTGCCTACCTAAGTTCTACCCTATCAACTAGGCCAAGGCGGGTTTTTTTATTCATTAACACACAAACAAAAGAAACTATTACACCATTCCATGGTCAAGAGGTCTCTTTCCAGCAGTAGAAACCCAAATTAAGACTGCTGTGGTGTTTATCACAGAAGTAAAGAGCAAATTAGGAGAACTGTACTATATGTTCATGTTTTTTAGGACCAGAATTTTATCAGGTAATATACTGTATTGAGAGGCCAATTATTTGCCATCCAAGTAGCCTACCTAAAAATTATTACAAGTATGGCATGTTTAATATTACCAAAGGCTTAAAATAGTTTGATTGTTATCTTATATTGTGCAATAAAAGCATTAATGAATTTAGATTATCTGAGCAGAACCATGAAGTTTTTAGAATACGTAGGCAGCCTTTAGTTCAAGTCATAAAGAAAGAGAATAGAAAGTTCAAGTCATATAGAGAGCACCAATGGTTGAAATCTGTTAATTAATTTTGAACCTGTGTATCATCAATTTTTTTCTAGTGAAGAATGAAAACTAGTCAAATTGATTGTTTCATATCTAATATGTACTACAACCACCCACATGAAACTGGCTTTTAAATTCATCTCAATTATTTTTCTTAAAATTTAATGAAACTGTTTACTTCATATTTACTTTATTATCATCCCATAAACACTTTTCTAAGATTAATTGCCCTATTGATTCTATTTATTTTTGAGTCTACTTGTCGGTGTGTTCAAAAAGTAACTAATAATGATTTATAAGCCCATTATCCTCAGCAGAGACAGAGTTCCATCAATAGTGTATTGATGTGTGCTCTGATAATGCTTCCATTTTTAAGATGCATCATACATAACATTTTAAAATGTATTTGCCTGAGGGGAAAGCACCCATTTATTTGCATACATTAGATAAAGTGTATGTCAGTAATATGTTTTATTATTGTCACACTGTTCAGAAGAGAGGTGTTGAGAAACATGTTCTCTTATTGCAGATTTTCCCAGAAGAGCAATTACAAGTGAGGACAGTTAGAATCATATAAAAAGGACAGCTCTAACTCAAATAACTTTTTGGATTAGTTATTGACAGATGAAAACTTCGGAACTGAAGACAAATTGCCAAATTCTTGGACTATAATTTAACTGAAATATTTAACACAAGTAAAACATGTAATATTCTTCCAAGCCATCTCCTGTTGCTGCTCTCAAAGGAACTGTTAATACCCAAACCTAAACTTAATGTAGAGAATGTTCAAGAGTTCTTGTTGGCTTCTGTACCTTGGCCTCTTTCTGTTTCTTCTTTCACCATAGTTCTGGTGCAAAGTCTGCCAAGTTAGTTAGGAAACAAACTTCAAACAGAAAGCACCGAGAAACAAGCTAATGATCTAATCAGACAAAACCAATTTAATATAATTAACCATATGTGGCTATAGTGTCTATCAACAGACATAAATGATGATCATTATTCATAAGGGGTATTATTCTACTATTATTTTAGTATTTGTTTGTTTGTTTTGTTGCTTTTGAACAATCAGATTTCTTTTACCCAGGTGTTCCCTCAGTGTGTTTTTAATATGTGTGTTGGGAAGATAGCTAAGTGGGTGAGGAGTGCCTGCTGTGCACGTATGGGCCCTGAGTTTGATACCAGAACCTACATAAAACTTTAGGCAGGGGTGTGTACATGTTCTCGATGTCAGTGTGGTGAGGGGCAATCCTCAGGGTTCTCTACTTGGTGAGTGTTAAACCAGGGCTGACACTGTTAGGGAAAATGGTGATTTTGAGGAGAAACGACTTGCAGTCTGTTCTCTCACCTCCACATGTACTCCTTCCATACACACGGTTACACAAACAAAGACATACACACATGAACACACACATGGATTTTCACACACAAAAATTGTTTGTCCCATGATTATATAGACAGAATGATTTTTCATAGGTTTCTGATACTAAAAGGCAGAAAATAGTATGTCACAAGAAGAAATAAAATGAACATTAAGCAGAGCATATACTTTCTTGACTGAACCACCTCCCCATTCTTCTACTAGGTTATTTTGTTTTAATGATATATTTTTATCTGTTTACATAATTAAGCCTGGATACTAAAAATGATTATTTTAAGTTAAAGCTTCCTGTGTTAGAATTTTCATAGGTATTCAGTAATTCCTTTTTTTTTTTACATTGATACAAAGAATATTTTGGATAAACTTTAGGAAATATAAACCTTAGGATTTATGTAAATTAATTTTAATTATTGTTTTCATTTATGGTTATACTTGTTTTTCTAAAATAGATTTTTATGGCTTAAATAATTACTAAAGGACCATATAAATTCTGGGATTTTTTTGTTTTTGTTTTGTTTGTTTGTTATTTTTATTGAGCTCTACATTTTCTCTATTCCCTTCCCTGCCTCTCTCCTCCCCTTCAACTCTCTCCCAAGGTTCCCAATTCAAAATTTATTCAGGAGATCTTGTGTTTTTTAAAATAAATAAAAAACAAAACAACAGTAGATGCGTTAAGACGTTCTTCTGGTACTTTTTCCAGAGAAAAGTCAGATTATTTGATCTTTGTCACATGAGTTTATGAAGAATGAGATCGATGAAATAATATTTGCATTACTGCCAGAAAGGCTACCTATGCTTAAAGTAATGTTTATAAGTCTGTCAGCAAGTGTCAAACCTAAAAGTATCTGGCTCCATGCATTGAGCTTTCCAACTCCCGGCAAATCCATATGCTTACTCCGTAGTGACGTAGCATGTGCTTGCTGTATAGACAGAGGGACAAATTTCTTTCTTGATCTCCAATGTATGCGTGAATTTTCCATGAAGAAACAGGGAATCTTTATAATTCATTAGGAAAAAGTCATACATTTATAGCATATAGTCAAGTAGCTCTTTTCAAAATATCACTTAAAATAAAATTGTTTAAAATAATCATAAATTAGTAGAATATCAATATGAATGCAAAACTGTTGAATTTAGACTACAGAAATGTTTTTTTTTTTATTCTTGTGTCATTGCTTTGAAAAAGTCGATCCTTGTGATTTATGGAACTCAAATTGAAAGATTAATTTTAAATCAATTTTTAAAAATTCATTTTTACTCTAAGTGTTCAGGTAATTCATAAAATTTAACCCATATTTCTTGACTTCAGGTTATACTCTTTTTCTTTTTCCTTTTCTTCTTCTTTTTTTTGTTTTTTTTTGTTTATTTTTCAAGATAGGGTTTCTCTGTGTAACTACCCTGGCTGTCCTGGGACTCTCTTTGTAGAGCAAACTGGCCTTGAACTCACAGAGATAAACACCCCTCTGCTCCCCAAGTGCTGGGATCAAAGGTGTGTACCACCGTCACTTGGCTCTATATGCTTTTTCTTATGTGTGTATTGTATCATAGTGTGGATTCATGTGTGTTGTTGAACATGTGTGTAGGGGTACATGTACAAGCCATGGGACAATATTGGATGTAAAATGCTGTTCACCTTCTTTGATTTGACCAGGAATTGTTCAATCAAGCTAACTTAATTGTTACTTTGCCTAACACTTCCATGTGTGTTTTGGAGCTGACTCGGAGCCTCGTGCCTTCTAGCAAGAATTTTTGCCACCGATCTCTCTCCTGAGTACCATTTTAGAATCTAATTGCACAAATTAATGAAAGTTAAATAGCAGTGTTTAAAGGAAATATTGCCAGACATTACACGACAGTCTTACCTAAAGAATGTATCTAATGTATCTAAAAGGAATAGTAATAAAAACAATAACTAGAGGATACAGTGTAATTTAGGATTTTTGGTAAAAATTTCTCTAAAATTATCTATTACAACGATACTGTGAGCATATAATACAGATTATTTTAAGTATATACTCACTGAGAGCTCTTTATTCACCTCATGCCCTTTTAGACATCTAATAGCAGGTAATTATGGGCATTCTGAGAAGAGTGTTTGACTTCTCCCCTGGAGAAAATAAAACCTAGACAGAAATTTCCCTCTTGCTTAAATATTGAAGCATTGCCAGAAACACCCACTGACTTGCAGAGCTCTTCCCTGGACCTGTGTTTTAACATTCATGTCAAACGAAAAGCTCTTCCCACATGCAGCTTATCTATTTGTGAATTTATGATATTTACCTGAAGATCTCAGATGTTTATCTCATGCATTGCTCTCTTGGAACTTTGTTTTTTTTTATTTTATTTTATTTTTTTAATTTTATTTATTTATTAAAGATTTCTGTCTCTTCCCAGCCACCGCCTCCCATTTCCCTCCCCCTCCCCTAATTAAGTCCCCCCCCCCCCCTCAGCCCGAGAAGCAATCAGGGTTCCCTGTCCTGTGGGAAGTCCAAGGAACCCCCCACCTCCATCCAGGTCTAGTAAGTTGAGCATCCAAAGTGCCTAGGCTCCCACAAAGCCAGTACCTGCAGTAGGATCAGAAACCCGAGAACAGATCGTCTCTTGCAACTTTGAATCACTCTGTTTTTGTTTCATTCAACTAAGGGACCTGTCTGCAGTTTAGATTTGAACACTGCAGCGTCCTTTTCCACATACTTAGTAGAAACCCCCTAAACATCAATGTTCCTGTCTTTATTCTAGGGTAGTTTGAACTCTCAGGGAAGTTCCTCATCTCTACTGCTGGGACTTTCAATTAGCATAGAAACCAGATACCCAATAGAAGGGGATGCTGGAGTACTATCATTTCTCATATAATCCAACAGCTCACTCCCTCTCTGTGCCCATGTTTTGGCAAGGAATAAACAGCAAATCTGTGCAAAAAGAAGAAAGCTAAGCTAGGTATGTGGGTGTCTTCATGATTTAATTTTTTTCACCCTAGTTTTATACCACCACTCACTTCCTATTCATGAGAATTTCCACTGTCTGCTGACAAAGTCAGCTGTCTCCTCATGAGTATGGTATTTTCTTTGCTCAATCTTAAGCTCCAATCTTGCTCTTTCCTGTGGAATCACCCAGGTATTCTTTCTGTCCTTCATCTTTCCAAGCTTATAGTTCACAGCCGTAGATCCTTCTATGATATTTATTAATGGTCTAGTTTCCTTTCTGCTGCTATAGTAGATAAAATGCTCTGACATGCAACAGAAAGGGAAGGGTTTGTTTCAGTTGGCAGGTTTTTCTCCATCCTTCACAGAAGTCAGGTAGGAATTCAAGGAGGAACTTGCAGCTGGAAGCATGGAGGGAGCTGCTTGCTAGCTCACTCTTTCAGGCCCTCACTTACCTAGCTCTTGCCTACAAACAGAATCATTTGCATTCTTAGTCTTTGAGTTGGGGAAAGCTAGTAATCTGCAACATTCTAGCTATCTACAGTCAGGGAAGCTTCTAATCAAACTATATGTAGAATCTCCATGCATATATGGGTTTCAAAAGAGGATTTTAGTTTATATATGTAAATATCTCCCAGGAAAAAAAATTATTCTGAAAATATTAGAAAAATAAGTATGTAGCTAATGCAGGAGGTTTTATGGGTTTTAGAAGACATATTGAAATATATCTGCATTTTAAAATTTCCATCAAAAAAAATTCAGTGCAATGAATTATATGTATACTTCTAAATTTCCTAAAACAATCAATTTGTAATTCAGATTTCAATATAAACACAATCCAGAAGATGATACAAAAGACTTTAGAAATATTTTATTAGTTCTTTGAGAATTTCATGTAATGTATTTTGATCATATTCACCTTGTCTCCGCCCCTACCTTCCACCTCCCTACCCTAGGATAATTGTTGCCTCTAAGGAATAACCCAAGAACATTAGCAGTGTTTGATCTCAGTATCTCTGACATGGGACACACGCTATGCCCCTGGGGCTGGAGCTAGGTAGGCAGTAATTCAAAAGGTGCTGTTCCTCTGCAGCAATGATTCACACTTAAACTGTTTTCTGAGTTCCACTGACCACGGGTACCACCGAAATCCTGCATGACGATCACTGAGTGCCTTTGTCTGACTACCCATTAGAAGACAAGCGATTGAAAAGGCTGTTCTGAAAGGAATGGCTTTGTAACTTGGGTTTTCCCTTTCTTCTGTCTCACTCAATACATTTCATTTTATATATAGTTATATAATATGTGCGTTATATTTCTATATATAAATAAAGTGGCTAAAAAGAGTTTACCTGCCACACAAACCTTTAGAAAGAACTTTGGAATTTTTGGTATATTATTTTTAAATTTTACTGTATATGCTTCATAGTGACTATCTGGCAATATTTGGCAAATTTTTAAGTAAAGACCTTTGAAAATTATTAAAAACATTTTCAGCTTGATCTTCCAATGACTAGCTCAGGTTCTGTGTCCTTAGTTCGTGGCCACCTTCTTAGATTGATAACAGAGACTATCTAAACTAATCACACACTAGTAGTTCGTGGCCACCTTCTTAGATTGATAACAGAGACTATCTAAACTAATCACACACTAGTAGTTCGTGCCCACCTTCTTAGATTGATAACAGAGACTATCTAAACTAATCACACACTAGTAGCACAGAATATGCTTTTGTTTATTTTTGCTGAGTTGTTTCTGAATTTTGATTCTCTTTAAAAAATTATTTTCTCTTTGCAAAAAATCATGTAAATCATCATATATGCAGTTTTATTTTAGATGATCATCTGTGGAAGCAGAAAGATTATGTTCATATTTCATGATCACATAATGTGCTCTACCATTCAGTTTTTGGAAGGGCAATTTTGCAGTTTTGGACAAGAGAAACACAAGCGTTAAATAATGTCTACATCAATATGTAACATACGAGCACAGCTAGCTTCAAACAATGTCTACATCAACATATAACATAAGAGCACAGCTTGCTTTGTTTTCAGTTCTTTTTCTGGAGTTTCACTACGGTGTGTCTGTTTATTTTCGTATAATGAACTGAACAACCTAGAGGACGTCATAGTCCCCAGGCTCCCATTCTAGTCAGCACTCATCTCCTTAACACTCAGGCATCAGAACCTGGATGCCCTGGCATGTGTCAAGCATCCATTCACCCAGCTTCTCATGTGCATACACCCATTGTGGTGTGTACATTTCTTCATGTGTGTGCTAGGATCTCTCCCTCTATCTATGGTTGTCCTGGTAATTTCTATAGGCCAGGCTGGTCTTGAACACACAGAATTCCATCTGTCTCTGCTTCCTAAGTGCTGAAATGGTTTCATCACCATGCCCATCGGTGTTGGGGATCTCAAGTTGGGCTTTCACACTTACAGGTATCTCTCTGTTCCTTTATATTCTCTTTGATTCTAGCCAAACTTTGGCCAAGGGTGCATCAAACCTCATCTCCATAACTTTTTTTTTTCTCATCTGGAGATTCCTCCTTGATTCTTGGCTAGGATTCTGGATCTAAAAAGGAACCACTCTACTGGGTGCTGGGGAGTCCTTTCCACCCTTTGCTCTATTGTTCACTGTTGTTCAATTTAACTGTAATTTCTTGAAAATCTAGAATGAAATTATAGTACTTACTAGAAAAGTAAAAATTAGTGTGTTATACAATTAGACCTAGGTGAGGTCTGTTTCTGGTATACTATAGGCTATGTTTTTGTATTTTTTATGGAATTATTTCTAATTACTAACAAAGTGTGCCAGGGAAAGCCAGACTACCTAATCATTTACTCTGAAGGAAAAAGTACAGTGAGGAAGAGGAGAGAAAAAAGAAAAAAAAACTGAGCTCGAGATTAGGAGCAGCAGAAGAGAAAAAAGGAGGTAGGAGGGGTGGGCAAGAGGAGAAGGAAAAACACCATATAGTAGCTGGATTACATGTAGCTGGAGGTCCCTAGGCCAGATACATAGGTGATAACTTGGGGTAGACACAGGGGTGTAGTAATATGGGGCGGCAGGGCTGCGTCCCCCACACCCGGCCGCCCACATGGCTAGCTTATGCTCCGAAATAACAACACACAAACTGTATTCTTTTAATCACTGCTTGGCCCATTCTCTTCTAGGCTAATTCTCACATATTAATTTAGCCCATTCCTAATCATCTGTGTGTAGCACCCCAAGGTGCGCTTACCGGGGAGATTCTAGCCTAGTCCATCCTGGGTCCGAGCTTCATCCCGGGAGCAGGGCATGGCGTCTCTCTCAGGTGTCTGCTCCCGCCAGGAAAGCGGTCGAGTCTCCGAGCTCACTTCCTCTTCCTCCCAGCATTTTGTTCTGTTTACTCCTCCCACCTATCCTCTAACCAATAAAATGGGCCAGGCCGTGCCTTTATTAGCCAATGACCTTCCTCCATCATTTCCCCTTTTTCGGTTTAAACAAAAAAAAAAGGATTTAACATAGCAAAATTACATATAACAAAACAGTTATCAAGTAAAAGTTACAATAATCTTTATCATAACTAAGGAAAACTATAACTATAACTAACTATTCTTAACTCCATCAAAGACTCCAGAAAGATATAATATTACCTAAGTAAACAAGAACTAAGAAACTTCAAACTCTAGAAATGACAAAGACATCTCGGTGCCTGGACAGTCACCCAAAGTTCTTTTGTATCGTTGGGGCATCCATCTTCAGCCTTCATGGTATCCAGCAGACATTTCCATAAAGCAGGAAAATTCAAAGTCAGTTCAGTCACTATCTGTTGTGTCCTGCAGAATGTCTCGCAGACTCTTTCATGAATCAGGAACCCCGAAAGATCATCTCACCTTAGGCAAGTTCAGTAGTCCTCTCTCTGCGGGTTCTCTGTGTCCAGTTTATGCAGTAGTCCAGGCAAGAGCAGTTTCTTGCCCAAATGGCTATCAAACTCCATAAGGTGCCTCTTTGATGCCCATCTTCCTCTTGAAGTACATTGGTGCTGCCAGGAGCAGAGTGTCTCATTGTCATGAAAAGTCTTCAGTTATTAAAACATTAAATGTCCTATTCTGTAATCTTTGAAAGACATGAAGAATGTCTATCTAAAATATATCTCTATATATCTAGAAAATCTAACTAACATGACTACAAGCTTTACTATTATCCATGATTATCCATTAACAACCTATATTTCCTAATTATACAGTACATATTTAAATGAACTACACAATCACAATACCTTAATCAAAATCAGAAACACTTATATATATAACAAAATTGACCTTAAATCTCTATCAATAAAGCAAAATCTATACTAATGTAAATTATTCATATCTATATCATATCCCCCTTTAAATGTAAAAGAACATTTATAAACCATATTTGGGAATATGGGCGCAGTTATTTCTCTCCAAACTGCTTCCTGCTGAATGGGGGCGTCGTTAATTAGGTCTTTCATGGTATAACCTGTGTGCTAGTTTCATCTCAGTTGGCAGTTGAGCGAAGCAATTTTTTGAAGGCGTTCACACCAACCCTTCAGGAGGGTGTGGTCCATCATACCAAATCGGAATAGAAGAAATGAACAGCGTCTCATCCTCTGTGAAAACAAAATAAGAAACTCCTTTCCAAAGTATCATATCCTTAGATTCAAATTCAAAATATCTATGTTGGATTAGTTCAGCAGCATTTATAAATAAATATCTTTTAGCAGCTGTTGCTCCTTCCTCAGCATTTAAATAATTCAAAGAGAGCATAATAGCATACAGTATCAAGATTCTCTGTGTATTTTCCATCTTTGTACAGCTTTATTTTAACCTCTATTTTGTTTATTTTTACTTTTAACTCTTTGCTTTTTGAGACAGGTTCTCTGTATCTTTGACCTGAAGTAACTCTGTAGACCAGGCTGTCTTTGAACTCTCAGAGATCCTCCTGTCTCTGCCTCCCAGGCATTCAGGATTAAAGGTGTACACTGCTACACCTTGAACTCACAGAGATCCGTTTGTCTCTGCCTTCTAGGCACTGGGATTAAAGGCGTGTGCTACCACACACAACAACTCTCTTCCTTCTTTTGTTTTTTACTTTAAGAACTTCAACTTTTAGTCTGCATATATTTTTAACACACTTTAAACCATTCAGAAATTTTCTCTGTCTTTGAATCTCTCTTTACTGTATATCTCTCTTTTTCTGACCACATGAGTCTTTAATTTACCAAGCAATCTCAGTAGGACTAAAGGCGTGACTTTGCCAGCTAGATCCAGTCTATTCCTTAGCTTTCCAGCCTCATGGCTGATATACAGGCTGTAGTCATGTTTACTGCAACAACTGTAGGGCATTTCAAGGTCCCTACCAGCAAGTGAGCTACAACAGACAACACACAAGTCCTCTCTCTCAGTAGCCGGCCCTCCTGCCTGAAACAGTCAGAGTTTGCCCTGGCAGGATGGCCCAGAAAGCCAGCATTTTTAAATGGTGCAGCTTTTTTCCTGCTACGGCTGAAAACCAAAAAGCATGCGTTCAGCTTTTCATCAACACCGTTTAAGTGTTTCGTGGCAGGACCTCTTAATGAGCTGCAGACTTTGCAGCTAAAGCTGAGTCGGGAAGCCTCTCTTAGATGAGGCGCTTGCTTGCCTCTGGCAAGCAGAGTAGACCCGAGAACACAGCGAGTCTAGTTGCCATCAAACAAATTGTAGCACTTTACTCCAAATGCTCTATTCAAAAGCTCTGTCTCCCACAGGAGCCAGACAGAGATCACAATGGCGGCACAGCCCAGGAAGTCGCGCTTTAAAATGACACAGCCTTTTTTCTGCTACTGTTGCTGAATCAGGAAATCTCTCTACAGCACACCACCAACAAACAGCAAAAATCTGTGTTAAACTCTCTTGCCCTTATTTTTAAGCCTTCTCAGGTTTTTTAAGTGGGTTTAGTTGTTCACACGTCTGGGCGCCAAATGTAGTAATATGGGGCGGCAGGGCTGCATCCCCCACACCCGGCCGCCCACATGGCTAGCTTATGCTCCGAAATAACAACACACAAACTGTATTCTTTTAATCACTGCTTGGCCCATTCTCTTCTAGGCTAATTCTCACATATTAATTTAGCCCATTCCTAATCATCTGTGTGTAGCACCCCAAGGTGCGCTTACCGGGGAGATTCTAGCCTAGTCCATCCTGGGTCCGAGCTTCATCCCGGGAGCAGGGCATGGCGTCTCTCTCAGGTGTCTGCTCCCGCCAGGAAAGCGGTCGAGTCTCCGAGCTCACTTCCTCTTCCTCCCAGCATTTTGTTCTGTTTACTCCTCCCACCTATCCTCTAACCAATAAAATGGGCCAGGGCAGTGTTTTTATTAGCCAATGACCTTCCTCCATCACAGGGGTAAAATTTCTAAATTCCTCGGTTTACCGTAACCAAATACTTCTAATTTAAAAATTTTAGCTTCTCCCCTTCACAATATTCAATTCAATTTATTATATGTTTCTTAAATGTTTACTATATATAGACATATATGTATGTATCAATTCATATATATATATATACATGAAAAATAATACATATATAAATACATGTATTTATGGTTCTTTTTCTTGCATATATATCTATCCACCATATGTGTCCAGTGCCTCAGAAGCCAGAAAAGGCGTTGAATTCCTGGCACTGCGTCAACCCTGTGGGTGCTGATCATGAAATGCAAATCTTCCAGAGAAGTATTCCCTGTTCTTAACTGAGGAGCTATCTCTCCAGTACACTATATATTTTCCCTAAGTAGCACTTTCCTGTCTTGAGAATCACTTGTAATTTTTCTATTTTGATTGTAAGAAATATTATTGGTCAATTCATTTACCAATTAAGACATTAGATAAAAGAGTGGGATGGCTAATTTGTGATTTGTCATCCAATCATGAAACCTAAATGCAATCCTAAGAATGCAAAATGGCAACTCTTGTAATCCCAATGCAGGGTAGGTGGAAGCAGGAGTAGTCCTGGAGCTGGGTAGATATCCAGTCTAAAAACTTGGCAAACTCTCGACCAATGAGAGAACTTGTATGGGAAAGAAAGTGAAAATAACAGACACATCAGGCATGGTGGCACATGTCCTTTTTAAAAGTCATGTATATAATTGTTTGTGGAGAATACTGTAACATATCATTTCACCCTAGCCTTTCTTATCTCCCAAGTATCCCATTTCCATATACCAACACCTCATCACTGTTGTTAAAATTCATGGCCTCTTTTTCTTTATTTACTTTTAAATGCATAAATATAACCACTTAGTTCACCTAATGTTAGTTATATGCATCTGTTCTCTGGGTGACAAGTTACTAAAGGATGACTGCCGGGATGTGCCCAAGTGGCTGAAAGGAGCCAGAGAGGAGACAAAGAGGAAGGCGAGGGAAATATTGAACTTGGTGACAGCAAGAATCTTGCAGCAATCCAAGAGCTTCTTTATTTAACAGAATACAGTAAGTAGAGATATATTTGTTTTCTTCCAAAACATAGATCATATATCCTTTTTTTTCCTGACATGTGTTTAACTTTTTCTCTTGGAAATCTAGGGTCATAAGTTTAGCTATCATTGATAAATCGTGACAGAATAGAGTTATCTTTGGCTATCATTTTTCCTCATTTAATCATCACTGACAAACATTTACCTTTCATAATAATTTTTACTCATCAGCCCGATAGCCCAGTTTTTAAGTTCCTAGAGGCATATGACAGCCCCTTCTCAGATGGCCAGCTTTTGCAGCTTCAAGGATGCTAGACAGAAAAATAAATTCTCCAAGCCAACCCAGGCATATTGCCAAGTCCTAAGAAGTGTACTATTAATTCTTAATAGTCAGAGTGCCCAAGAAATATACTCAGGTTGAAGCTGTCACAATTATAATTTAATTTATGGCATAATACAATGTTTACATTTTAAATCTTTATAGAATTTATTTATATGTCTAATCCTGGCATTCTTTTGTTCCTTGGTCATATGACACAATGGTACCTTCCATAAGATCACTTTTCTAAGACAGGGAGGATCTAACACCTCATTCTTTCATCATGTTTCTTCACGATTCTTTGTCCATCAATAGAAGTCTCTGTTTAGGGCTAGACTAACTTTGTTGCTGAATATGTCCCGTAATCGACTGAGTGTATAGTGGGAAGAGGTTTGTAATCTGTTGTAGCCAACTCCTCTATCCTCCAAAATCATGTTGATCTTTAAGGTTGCTTCGTTTTGATTATCTTGTTCCTAAGTAAGTGTAAGGGCAGATGTTTTAAGAATAATCTCAGAGCCTCATAAAGAGATCATTGGCTTCTTTACGTGTGTCACAACCTCCAATGCATAAGGAAGGCCTTCAAGTAGGTAAGGATCTGTTCCTAAAAGCCTAAAAGGGGTGACATGCTCAGGACTTTCCTGGGGAAGCTTAGAAGCAGTACTCCACGGAGATGGTATAAATGACTCATAAGGAAATTTCCATCTAGCCAATATTCCCAAGTTGTACAAATATTAAAAGCCATTATCCATGCATATAACATGTAGAGATCAAAACCAAAAGTAGTACAATGGTCATCATGTGTCTCAGTTTTGTTGGATCTCAGACAAGCAGCTGTTGTGGCTTTATGACATTTGCAGTTCCAATCAGATATGTAAGAGTGTATACAACATACTCTTCCCTGGAAAAACTATTTCTCCCTCTCTCCACTTCCTGTAGTTGATAGTAAGTCTTTGTAATTAAAACCACGTGAGTTTTTCTACTAATGTCCTCCTTGTTCAGGTCATTTTTATGAAGCTACTTTGGTGATACTTCATGGGTGTAACGTCTCTGACATTTTGAGAAGACACAATCTTATAATAAACTTCCCTATCTTCTATCCCTTACAAGCTTTCATCCCCCTCTTCTGCTATGATTCCAGAGCGTTAGTTACATGGGTTGTCGTACCTTTAATTCCAGAACTTCAGAAGCAGAAGCAAGGATGATCTCTGTAAACTCAAGAACAGCATGATCTACACATACCAACTTGCATGTAAACTAGGGATACATAGTGAGTCCCTGTCTCATCAAAACAAAACCCAAAACAAAACAACAAAAATCAAACATACAGAAACAATGAAGGGGAGTGGTTTCTGAACAAAGACACCAAAGTTGACCACTGGCTTCCATATGCATGCACATGCATACACAGCCTCACAGACATGTTTGCTTGCACACACAGACAGAACATGCATAAAGACATGCACAAACTCATACTATAACCATTTTTGTTTTTCCTTTCAGGTAAACCCACTTTTAAGTTTTATACGATGTGCCTCATCTTAGTATTCTATGTATGTACTAATTTCCATATTTGTTTTTAATTAATGCCTTCTAAAAATCTCTAATCCAAGTGTACTGCAGTCTAAGTATGTGTTAAAACCCGGAGCTGCAGAGAGGGACATGTACACACTTATTCTAAAGTTACAGAAAATTCAACCCCTGCCCTACAAAATGTTGAAGCTTATTTCTGCTAGGAGCTCATAGCTCCAGCCAAGAAGCAGAAAAAAACAGTTTATCCCTCACCCCCCAGAAAGTTTTGCTTCTTCTATCGCCTATTGGATTCCTCATTTAAAAAGCTGTTAGCAACAAATCAACAAAATAACATTGTTAGTCCACTTGGTGGGGTAGTAGGCATTAAAATACAGTTAGAGATTTTGTTACTTTAAGACGCAATATAATTATGTGGTGAAATTCATTTTCTCTTTTTGTTTTATTCCAATTTATGTATAACAAAATTATCAATTCCTCATAAGAAAGTTGTGATGATTATTTGCTTAGGATTGCCTGGATGTGCTCTAATCTGGGAACAGTCATCTTTATTCCTTCCTTGGCTTATTACAGATTTAAATTAAGCTGAGGTTTCTTTAGTGTTACTTTTCCAAAGCCACTGGGATTAGAGATGATGGATTTTGTGGTGTTCTGAGTGCAGTTAAGCTCTTGTCAACATAAGCTTAAAGTTATTGCTGTGTGCAGTTCGTCTATTTCCAAAGGTAATTAAAGCTAAACATTGGAAGGAACAGGATGATTGGAAACCTTGCATGTACATAGAGGCTGGTTTGTGTGCAAACATGTAAAACCTCACATTCCATACACAGAGAGGCTGGTCTGTGCACACACATGTAACACCTTACATTCCATACACATAGAAGCTGGTCTGTGCACACATATGTAAAACTTCACATTCCATACACATAGAGGCTGGTCTGTGTACAAACATGTAAAATCTCACATTCCATACACATAGAAGCTGATCTCTCTGCAAACATGTAAAATCTCACAATCCATACCCACAGAGGCTGGTCTGTGCACACACACATAAAACCTCACATTTGTTACATTTCACTTTGTTTTCCCAACCAGAGCAGTGGTTCTCAACCCTCTTAATTCTGTGACCCTTCTATACAACTTCTCGTGTCATTGTGACCTCAACCATAAAACTATTTTAGTTGCTACTTCAAGGCTGTAATTTTTCTACAGTGATAAATCACAGTCTAAGTATCTCTATTTTCCAGCAGTTCTAGGCAACCCCCATAAAAGGGCCATTTAGCCCCCCCAAAGTTGTTGTGATCCACATGCTGAGAACTACTGACTTAGAACACTCTTAGCACTATTTTTAATAAGCTATAATACTAGAAGTTAATATTCTCCACTACATGTATGAGCTTTACCTCTGACAGCTGATGTATTTTCTGAACATTTTGGAATCCTCTTTGTATTTTAGGGTAATATGTGATGACCTTATACACTTTTAAATAATGAAATATTGCTTCAAAGAAAAGCAGGGAGATTAAATCATATGTAAGTTTATCTTGTATTTATTTAGTTGGTAGGCAATTTAAAATTGACTTTTTCACTGTATATTTTACTTCCAGCATTGAGATCTCAGTATTCTTTGGAATTCAGGTTCAGATAAAAGCAGGCCATTAGCAAGGGGCCTTTAGCCTGTGGACTTGCCTTGCACAGATAATTTCTGATGCCTCTAGAGTCTCTTCTTCATATTTGCACACTAATATGTTCTTAATATTTTGTATAACTTAGATATTTTTGTATTGCCTTTTTCTTTTAGTTTTATAATAACAGGGATATATTTGAAATAAGATTCTCAACTATATTTTAAAATTGTGTTATTATTCAATTCAATTAATTTTATTTTAATAAACAAAATAATTAGTATTTATAACTCTCAGTTGTAATGATAGTACTAAAAAAGGTCATCTGTAATAAAATTTTAATGAGTTTTTTTAGGATTGGGTATGGAAAGAGAAGATTACTAAAGAAATAGAGTACCACAATGTATTTATTCCACTGGTTGAGTACATTTGAAGGGAGAAAAACAGAACCATAATGATAACAGGATGGAGAGAATTGCTATACAAATGAATACTTTGCATTGGTATGGTTCTTGGTGTATTGGTACAAATTTAAGATAAATTTTGTTATGTGTATATTTATGTTCTTTACTAAGGTATTGTGCTTGTGCAGCTCATTTTAAAATGTAATGTATAATTAAGAAGTACAGGTTAATAGATAGTCATCTGTAATAGTCAAGCTTGTAGTAATGTTAGGTTTTCTCGATGTACAGAGATATATTTTAGATGGATAGGTATTCTTCAAACCCTTCAAATACTAACAGAATATGGTGTTTAAAATGTTTTAAGTACTTGGGACTTTTCATGACAATGAGACACATTAGCTCCTGGCAGCACCAATCTATTTCAAGAGGATAATGGGCTTCGAAGAAGGTCCTTAATGGAGTTTGTTAGCCATTTGGGCAAGAGACTGCTCTTGCCTGGACTGCTTGTTGGTATACTGTATGAACTGGACATGCAGAGCCCACAGAAAAATGACTGCTGACCTTGCCTAAAGCAGTCAGGGTGCCTGCTTCGTGAAAGAACTGCCAGAATTTTGCAGGACAAAGTGTAAAGCTTCTAAAGAACTTTGGCATTACAAGGCAAAATATATCTTCAAATTTCCAGCTTCATGGAAATGTCTGCCAGATATTATGGAAGTAGAGACTGAAGATGGATGCCCTAGTGTTACAGAAGAACTTTGGGTGACTGTTCAGGCAACGAGATGTGTCTGCCAATTGTAGAATTTTGGAATTTTCTTACAATGCAACTCCTGTTAACTTAAGTAATATTATATCCTTCTGGAGTCTTTGATGGAGTTGAAGAATAGATAGTTATAATTATAATTTTCCTTAGTTATGATAAAAGATAAAGTAGGTTAAATATTATAACTGTGATTATTGCTATTTTGTTATATGTAATTTTTTATGTTAAAGTTAAAAACTTCCTTTTTATTTAGACCAAAAAGGGGATATGGTGTGCAATTCCCCTCTGTATGCTATGAATATGTTTCATTACCATTGGTTATTCAAGAAGCTCCTTTGCCCAGTGGCTTAGGAGAGTAAAGCCAGGCAGGAAATCTGAACAGAGATATGGACAGATAGTAGGCAGAGTCAAGGAGACAACATGTAGCTGCCAAAGGAGACAGATGCTGGTTCCTTACCAGTAAGTCATAGCCTCAGGCCAATACATAGATTAATAGAAATGGGTTAATTCAAGATGTAAGAGCCATCTAGAAATATGCCTGAATCATTGGCTGAACACTGTTGTAATTAATGTAGTTTCTGTGTTATTATTTGGGTCTGTGTGGCCGGTAAATGAATGAGCAGTCTCCACCTACAGAGAAGAGTGTGCAGGATAATGGGAAAATTTAGTCCATTTTAAATTAGTCAGTATACTCTAAGCACCTTGAAAATCTCTGCCAGTAAATTTCCTCAGAAACGTTATGTAAATTTTACCCTGTTGTTCTCTTTTTCATTTTATGGATAGGAAAAGAGGGGCTTAGAGAAGTTTTGCATTTTGTAAGACTATTAAGCAATTATAGAGGCTTGACCTCTGGCCTTGAAATTCAACCAGAATCCATGAAGGCATAAGTGAACTACTTGATTGGCAGCCAGAGAATCTTTTCTTGGGATTGGGTGTCTGACTGCAAGAGTCCCAGTTGGGAGTGTAGATTGGAGATAAGCGTAAGTGAGTTGCCACACAGTCATGGGAAATTTAAAAAAAAAAAAAAATCATGAAATATTTTTAAAGGAAGAATCTATGAGAATTTATGTGAAATATGGATTTAAAATTTGTCCAGGAGATCAAAGTGGGAAAGAAATGGGAAGATAAAGACAGAAGTCAAGGATGATGATGACATGTTGTCAAAACTCAGAATGTGAACAAAACCTAAATATGAGTAGCACTGGGAATGGTGGATTCTAGGAGAACATGATGCGTCAGTGAGGGGTTGCCTGCTGTAACATATGAACCACTCGAGCGGGAGACACAAGTTTAGAAGTAATATGTGTGTAGGATGGGAGTTTATGGAAGAATTGTATTTTATATAATTATGGCATAAACTAAAAAGGAAAACAATAATATATTTTTACTTAAGATTCTTTATCCAACTTGATTGCAAAAGTGGAGGTGAGGAAAGAACAGGATACAAACAGTAGTAAAATTTATCATTTGATTTTGACATGTTAAATTGAGGATATCTTCAGGCCATTTAAGAGAACATACACTATCAATAATTGCAAAATTAACTGAAGCCTACTTTGAGGATCTCAGTTTGGGAAATAACACAAAGAAGGGATTTAAATACGTTTTAAGATTAGCAAGACAGATATGTCAGATCAACAAAAGAACGGAGCTAAGGCTTGAGGAACCCCCTATACCTGTAGATAAGTGATCTACACAAGTATTAAATAAGAATATGTAAAGTCTCACATCTTTGACAAAGAAAATGAACAACAGAAATTTTGTGGCATCCTGTTGGAATATTCAAAAATTATAACCAAAATACTCGAGTACTAAGGACAATAAAATTAAGGTATAATGATAATATTTCTACAATTTCATTAGTTCAAAAACAAGCTAAGTAGTGTATTGAGATATTGGAACCAACCTACTATAGCCAAAAATCATCTTAGTGTAACATTACAAATACAATCAAAGGTTTGCAGCTGGCTGACTTTTTATAGATAGCAATAAGTTTAAAATTCCATTTGTTTCCTCATATTATAATTTAGTTTAATATATTTCTAAAAAATATTTACAATCCCCCCAATAAAGCCTTTGAAAATGCACTTGTAGGTACATACATCCACAGACACATGTATAGGCTCATGCATGCACACATATACATCACCATCAGTAATAACATTGCCATCAGTAGGCTCTAATTTTTTTTTTTGGGGGGGGATTTTTCGAGACAGGGTTTCTCCGTAGCTTTTTTGGTTCCTGTCCTGGATCTAGCTCTTTGTAGACCAGGCTGGCCTCGAAGTCACAGTGATCCGCCTGTCTCTGCCTCCCAAGTGCTGGGATTAAAGGCGTGCGCCACCACTACCCGGCCCTAGGCTCTAATTTTTTTCATTGGTATTGTCAAATATTTCTTCAAATTTATTTCTTTGCTATTATTCATAAAATTACAAATATTTCATTTACATTATGCAGCCTATATTTCCATATGGTTTGTGGTTTATGAAACTTGATTTTAAAATATTTATAAGGCTTTCTTTGACATTTGTAGAGTTTTGTAAAAAGAGAAACAGATTAATGTGGGGTGTGTGGGTGAACCATTCTGATTGTAGAGGACTTGTGAGATTAGACAAGGATTTAACTCATTTCCTTAGATATATTCAAGAAATAATAAAATTATAAAATCCATTGGCCTATATTAAATTGAAATTTACATATCACTTAAAATATTTTTATTATTTATTTTTCATTAAACAAATTCTTGTCTGTTAATGGTAGAGTACTCTTGTGATCTTAACACTCAAGAGAAGAGACTTGGGGGGATTCCTGTCATAAGAAGGCCAGCCAACATATAGCAATTTCAAGTTCATCCCTAGTTATATAGTGAGATCCCTTTTTAAAAAACTTCAAAGCAGATTCAGCACATAAAGAGCATTTACAGTGCCATGGAATGTATGTAACCACAGTTATACACATATCACATACACAAAATAATAAAGAGAAGCAAGAAATTCTGTAGGATTCTTTTTTCAGGTGGTTATATTCTAAAGAGAGCAAATCTAAATTACTTTTTAGAAAATCATTCATAGTTAAATTACTTCTCAAGGTGACTGGAAAAAAAGACATACAAGCTATAGCATCAATTAAAGAAAACATATATCTTCGGAGAAGTTAAAAATCAGTCTTTTGACACAGTAACAATAAAAGTTCCCTTCTACAGGCAAAGGAGATGACTTAATCAATAAAATGGCCCTAAGTCCAGATCCCCACAATCAACATAAAAGTCACGCACAGTTTCATATGACTCTAACACCATGGCTAGGAGAGAAGCATTGATCTGTGCTATTTGGTGTTTCTGCCTTGCCAAATCAATGTGTTCCAAGTTCCAAGATCAGTGAGAGACTCTTTCCAGAATATAAGGTTTAGAGCTATTGAAAAAGACACCTTAAATAGGCTTCTATTCTCCACATGCACACGCATGTGTGAAGGTGTTCAGAAACACACACACACACGGACCCAAATACATGTACACACAGATAAAGTCAGTGTGCAACACAAAAGCAAATAAAACAATTCCCGTTGCACGGTGAACTTTCATACTACGAAAATGTCTCACCGGTATCCTCCCTGTTTTCTCTTTTGTGTATTTGTTTCTCTACTTTATCCACTCGCGAAACTCAGTTACTAGTCAGGGGTTCAGAAAATAAGATGAAAAACATGGCTGGGAAGTATAAGTATTCAAAGCTGCCAGTGTTTAGTATCATAGCTTTCCTAAGACTAGTGTACAAAGCAAGTTAATTCTGTGACAAGCATACAAGGAAGGGTGGAGATATTAAAAGGAGAAAAAGGACATTGCCACTTGAGTTTGGCCACTTTTAAGTACTGTTAGTGTGGGAGGCAGTCGTTTTTTTTTGACTTAGTTCTTGTTGTGTTTGAAGTTTGCATTAAATCTGTAACAAATTAAATTATAGGAAGAGTTTGCATAAACATTGTATAAAGATCTTTTGTTAAGTAAGAATGAAACAGACACCTAATTCCAGAAATATCATTGACTAAAATATAAGTATTTTGCTGTAATACTATCTAAGCATAAATATGATAAAAACATGGATTATAGTGATACCCTTCCACTAGTAAAACTCATGGCATCAACTTGAAAGTTTATTAATCTCAAAGTTTTTTTAAAGCTTATCACTTTTATCAGTATCACATGACTGATCTGTCTTTACTCTTTGCTGTCTTGCCAGTTAGAGAAAACGACTATCAGTATATTATTTTAAATGTCATTTGATTAAAAGAGGATCAAAAACCCCAGGCATATTTTGGTACAGTATGTAAAATAAATTACACATTTGCACTACAAATGCAATCTGTCTACCCAGTCTGAGAAAGAGGTCTCCACACTCCCAGAAGAAAAGTTTACTGCATGTGATTTTTTTTAATAAAATCAGTAGAGAACAAACTCCAGAGTTAATTGGTAAAAACCACAACTAGTTCTTGAAATCATAGCCCCTTCCCTGGCCATAGAAATATTTATGGTTTTTCACCCCCTCTTCCCCAGTAATTTTAGCTTAATTAGTACCAAAAAGTTATCTGGGGCAAAGAAGGCTGGTCCCAAAGAGACTTTGAAGAGTAATGGGTAATGTAGAAAATAAGACTCTCAGAGAGAATTTGTTCTTTGATTTTGACATAACATTTCACCATTTTTATGCAAGATTTACTTTAAAGGTTTACAGGATATTTTTAGCAAAGCTGAAAGATTTACATAATTAGTGGAAATTTTCTTACTGGGAAAAACAAGAAAAATGTTTGAAACATTTGTAATCTAAGGTAAAAAATTCCAGTTGTTTGTGCCTCTCTTGTACTTTGAATTATGGAATTATGCATTATGGAGTTCTGGTCATGTGGTTATAGCCTCCTCATTTGCTGTCTGGCTTTATGAATTGGATGTTTTGCCCTTTTGTTTCAAAAAAGAAAAAGAAAACTTTCGAAGTAAGGTTAGGGTAAAGAAATAGAGAACTTTTTTTTTTCGCATTTTTGTACTTCATTGATTTTTGTTGAGCTCTACATTTTTTCTTTATAATAGAAGGTTGCTTAACTTTTCCAAAGCAGAAGACTCACACTTTGTGGGAAATCATTGTGGAAACCCAGATAGCATCTCTAGCATGAATATTACATATACTATACTATACTATACTATACTATACTATACTATACTATACTATATTTCATTCCTCAAGGATTATTTTTATGAATACGCATGCATGAGTTCTTGAGTACATTTGTGCCAGTTGTATAGGTGCCTGGCAGAACAAAAACAGGGTTTCAGATGCCCAGGAGCAGGAGATAAAGGAAGTGTGAGCCTCCCAACATGTGAGAATGCTGAGATTTGAACATGGGTCTTCTGGAAGAACCATTTGTATTCTTTATCCCCAAGCCATCTCCTGCACCTTGTGATTGGTTTCTAATTAATTGCTTTCAAGTTTGAGCCAGAAATTTCCATCCTTTTGTGCCCCCCCCCCTTAAAATTGAACACAGGTAGAAAAATATCTGTGAAAGAGTAAGCAAAAGGTTAATGAAAAACTAGTGCTCCAATGAATCTACCCTGCCCCTTCTCAACAAAGATCTAGATTTCAATGCCCTTATCTCTAAAAGCAGTGGTAATGAGTGACCCAGGCCAGGACAAAGAAGTAAGCCTTTGATCTTTGTTTCCCCAGAAGACAGGGTCATCACCTACTTGCAATAGCCAGAAGATTCCTATTAGATTTCTGGTTGAGTCAGTCTTTTTACAGGAGAGAGAGAGAGAGAAAAAAAAAAGAAAGAAAGAAAGAAAGAAAGAAAGAAAGGCAAGAACAAGAAAGTGCTTACATTAGCTTCAAAACTTTTTAGGTCTCAAGAAAAATTTCCAGTTTTATAATTTGTATTGCATCATTTAGAGAGTATAGCATTTATTGTTAGCCTTCAAATTTTTAGCTTACCAGATTTACAAACAAAAGTAGTTTGATGGTATATTTCACTAAAAAGAATCCATGAACTGGTTGAATAGTATGTGCTCATAGTCCCAGGACTAACATGGTTGATGCAGGAGATAATTTGCATCAGAGTTTCTAATTCCAGTCTGGGTGGCATAGGAAGACTGAGATCGAAAGCAGGGTCCGTGTAGAATATAACATATGTAATTCTTATACATATTTTTAAGTCTTTTGTGGATCTCTTGACTTCGAGAATTTTAACCAAATTTACTTAAGATAAACTTTTGTGATTAAAATATGATAGAATTTCTAATATTATTGACCTTATCATCATAGATAAAATTACTTGTTCTCAGCCTGAGTAATTGGGAACAGATCACTGCATTTAAAATTTTATGTATATGTGAGTGTGTGGGTTAGTGAGTGTGTGGGTGTGCATTTGTACGTATAGTTGCACATATATGTGCACACATGTATGTGTGCATGTGAAGCATAAGCATGGACAATGATTTGTATCTTCTGTTGTTCTCTATCTTAGCGAATTCTGAGACATAGTCTCTCATTGGACCTAGTACTCACTATTTTGGTTAGACTGACTTGGCAGCAAGCTCCAGGGATCCTCTTATGTGTGTCCCCTGGGTGCAGATATACCACCCCTAGCCTGCCTTTGCATGGTGCCGAAGATCAGATCTTTGCTCTTTATTCCTGTAAAACAAGTACTATGTATGCAAATTCACCCACTGCCTACTCCCTTGAGTCTTACTTGGTCTATAGAGTAGGCAAATACTCTACACTCCTGTCCATTTCTTCATTTGTAAAATAGACCCAACCTCAACTGAAGATGCAGAGGAGAGATTGTCCATAGGACACATTCAATAAATAGCCACAATTTACTGATCCGGGTGAATCAAATCAATGTATCACAATCAAAGTCATAGTAATTCCAAATCAAAAAGAAAAAGGAATAACAATAACAATGAAAGCCCACAAAGCACAACCAACCAATCAAAAAGCAAGCAAATAGGAACCAAAACTCTGAAGCAAGCAACAGGCTATGAAATGCAGCCCCACAGGACTCACTGTATCTGACGTTCTTGTTGCCTCCATGAATGGCAGCGTGTTCAGGATAAAACTGACGCATTAGGGACTCACTTTTATTCTTTGATCAGTTTTAAAAAGCAGGAAATGACTAACACAAGAAAAATTTTGGCAACATTACTGTTTTTTCCCTTACAATTTAGAAATAAGAAAAAAAGTTTAATTTTTATGAAAAGAATTTTTATGAAATGGAAGAAAAAAGTCAAATAAGTACCAGACAGATCAAGTATGTCTCTGTTCCCATAACTAATATGAGTCACAAAGGAAACCAATGATGCTTAAAATCTTGTTTCCTGCAATATTGCCATTTAGAAAGGGTATTTTTAAGACTGGGATTTTATACTTACTGATAGTAGGGTGCCTTATGTGATGGTATACTTTCATATCTTCTAGCATCAAGGAATGCTAGTTTTAAGATTACATTTGCTCAGTTTTTTCTTTGTTGGTCTCTAAACACTTTGTAGAGGCTACAAAAATTAAAATCAACAAGAGGGTTGAAGAGGACAATGGAAGACCTAAAGATTGAACAGCACAATTGGAAAGTATCAATCACGTTACGAGAACGTCTGTGTATTATTGACATTTTCATATCTATTCATCATGTCAGCTTGACAGGTATTGTGTGCCTCAGTACCAATTAAGAAAGGATAATGCACATTAGTTACAAATAAAATTATAGCTGAGGTGATATTTTGCATTGGATTTTAATGTATCCCACAGGCATAAAAGGAAGTCAGACTTGAAAAATAAGAATGTATTAATACAGCATTTAACCCAAACAGTCAGGAATCATTTTGTTGCTTCAGGAGCTATTAGACCTCATCAAGGAAAAAGTTAGCTATGGAAGGACTTAATAACTATCACTAAAGTCTGAAATGAGAAGGCACTAGGAGGAACAAAATGACTGTAAGAAATACAAGACATTTAACATAGTTCTGTTCTAGCCTAGCTTTAAAAGGCATGCCTTTGTATACACAAGAAGGTAAGAAAAAAGGGTTAAGTCCTTTGAAGCATCTATTTGTTAAATAAGTATTATTTATTAAGTAAGCTGTTAAGGAAGATAAATGGAATCCTTTCTTCTTTCCTGTGGATAGTCTTTGTAATCACATTTATTTTTCATTATTTAACAACTTCTGTTTTTCCTCAATTCAATTTTGTGCTCTCTCTCTCCCTCCCCCTCTCTCTCTCTCTCTCTCTCTCTCTCTCTCTCTCTCTCTGTGTGTGTGTGTGTGTGTGTGTGTGTGTGTATGTGTGTGTGTGTTACATGTATGTGAGCAATTTTATGTGGTACTCTGTGGTAGGAGTATTTTTGGTGGTGTGAGTGGTGTTTTATATGCAGGTAGTGCTGTATGTGTGTGTTATATGTTCAAGGTACTAGTTTTAAGTCTGATTTCCTCTGTTATTCTCCACCTACTTTGTTGAGACTGTGTGTCTCACTGAACAGGAAACTCACCAGTTCAGCAAGGCTGGCTGACAAGTTCTCAGCATCTGCCTGTCCCCCCCTCTCATGCTGGGGATTACTGGCATGCTCACCCATGTCTGTCTTCTTATGTTGGAACAGCTAATTTGAACTGAGATCCTCAAGTTTGAAGACATAATACTCTTACCTACAGAATCATCTTCACAGATTTTCTTTTTCCCTCAGCTTGTGAATATCCTTTAGGAATCTCTTTTCAATTTATTTCATCTTTCACCCTAAACTTTAAAAACAGTGAAGTAAAATATAAATCTATTTGTTGACCATGTATTTTGTGAAGTATCTACATTTAATATATTCATATATGAGCTCACAGAAAGAAAAAGAACTTCTCTTGGTTTTAAGTTAATAAGGAAATCTAATGATATGTTTTAAATAAAAATATGAATTAATAACATTTAGACTGTATTTTTCTCAAAAGATGATTACAATGAATTAAAATTGTTATTTTCTTTATCAGTAATTATGCAGTTTGAGCTGTTTGCCTCTGGAATCTTATTGATGAACTCAATTATGTTGCAGAACTCCATGGCACTACATTCACCCATACACTAATACACAGCTTTCGAGTCAATTAATATTTACTGTGTACATTTTTGCAATTGTTACAGCAATTTACACAATTTAATAGTAATTCATGCCCACCTAGAACTAAACTTTAAAGAGAGAAGACATAAAAGTAGACAAATCATTGCAATGAGATTAACTTAAGCAGTAAAAATATAGGGGAAATGTGTTCAACCATTTCTACATTCTTATCTCTCATCCTCTTGCATCTCCCATGCATATGAGCTAGTAGAAGTCTCAAAGAGTAATGCAATCCCCTAGTATACCATTCCTTGAAGATCATGTTATAGAGCCTCCATACAGCAAGCTTCCTAGAAGTTCGGTGTTAGCTCTTTCTCGGATAAGTTTTTTTCTAGTATAGAAGAAGTGTTAAAAGTCCCTTTACATCTGATGTAGAAATTCTTTTTCTCCTTATGTAATCAAGACCCTTACCACAAAGTCCCTCCTATCTCTATACTTATTCTCTGCTCATGTCTCCCAGGATATATATATATATATATATATATATATATATATATATTATATATATATATATATATATATATATATATATATCCTTCACTCAGAAGTATAATGGCTTGCAGGTTGCTGCCTCCAATTTTGATATCTAACTTTGGGCTGAAATTCATTACTGCCATTACCAGAGACATGAAATACAGCAAAGGAATTTGCTATTAGGAAATGAACCCTTACCTGGAAATTGAAGGATGAAGGGAATAAATGGTACTTTTCATGAAGCACTAGAGTTTGGAGAGAGTTGAAGATTCCCCAGCATTTTCTGTTACAGAAGAGTAAGAGACTTCGTCTCTCTATGGGCTGACACTCAGTCACACTCTGTCACAGACCACATACTGATCAGGTTAACCTTGTCCTTTCCAGGGAGTTGGGCCAAAGATCTAAATTTTACTTATAAATAGGTGTAACTTTCTAAATTTTACAATTAGATTTACATTTGGGGGAGATTTTTTATTTTATATTCATTATCTTTGATAGATGAATTAGATAGTATTAGAATCAGGATATGTACAGATTAAGGTATAGATACACATAACCGTTCTCTTTGATATGGTGTTTGACATAGGATCCATGGAGATTAAGGTGTAGCTATGCATATATGGCTATATGGGAGTTTTTTTATGAGAACTGGATCATGTAATGATAGAGACGATGCTACTAATGAGCTGAAGAAGCAAGAAAGCTGTGCCTAGCTTAGTTCCGGTGAAAAGGCTTCAGAACAACAAGCTAGTATAGTTAAACCTGCTCCGTGCAAAAGGTCTTAGTGCTATGGGCACTTAGATAAGAAGATAAGAAGCCTCAGAAATGAAAGACAGAACTGACCAGTTCTGTTCATGAGCAGAGGAAGATAAATGTCCTAGCCAAGGAGAAAGACATTTCCGTTCCTATACCTTTTCATTCCATGATCTCAGCAGCCTGGATGGTGCCTACTCATTCTGGGAGAGGACAGGCTGACCATATTTCACTAGTTCAAATGTCGTTCTTTTCTGAAAAATACCCTCACAGGCCATCCTTCTGGATGTAATGCTTCAACATCTGTCTGGATTCTTCCAAGTCAATCATTGTGACACCTAAAATGAACTATCATGTCTTGGGGTTTTTCTAGCTGTGATAAAACACCACGACCAAAAGTAATTTAGTGGGAAAAAAAGAGGTTATTTCATCTTACACTGACAGGTAATGGTCCATCACTGAGGGAATTCAGGGCAGCCCCTCAATCAGGGCAGGGACCTCGAGCAAGAAATTGAAGAAGAAGCCATTGAGCAGTGGAGTTTACTGGCTTCTTTCTCAAGGCTTGTTCAGCCTATCTTCTTATACAGTCGAAGACCACCTGACCAGGGATGGCACCGCCCTTATTTAGATGGACCTTCCCAAGTAAATCACTAATTAAGAAAATGACCAACAGACTTGCCCACAGGCTAATCTTGTGAAAACATTTTCTTAAGTGGAGTTCCCTTTTTCTCTGATAATTCTAGCTTGTGTCATGTTGACAACTAACCAGAACACATTGCAGAGTCTATGGAGTTCTCTACACTTCCATGAGTTCCTGTAAGCTGGTAGTGGTTGTTTGGAAACAAGCTTTCTAAACTATTTCTCTGAAGAGAAAGGCTTCTTGCAGAAATGACATCTCACAGAGGCTTGCCCTATTGTTACACAGATCAAGAGCAGCCACCTCCTTTTTATTTGCACACTACTGAATGTTGCTGTGATAAATAAAGTGTGCATGTTTTATGCCTAAAGCAGTGCCAGAGGGATCTCCACGAGAACACCTCCCAGAGAGTGGTGAGTAACAGGTCCCACTAAGTGATGTCTTTGTTGTGTACTGTCATTTTGCTGTAATCCGATTGCTTGAGATTGTGCCAGGAAAATTAGACTGATCATTGATATATTAAGAGTGTAAAAAGCCAATGGAGGTTATTTTCATAGTGCCCAAATGTAGTGAAATCAGAAAATGGCAAAAAAGAGACTCTGGGATCAAACCTTATCTAGTATTATTTTCAAAAGGTTTTCATCCAACACTGTCTTAAAAATTGTTTCTCTGTTTTTTTCTTAAATCCAGAAACTTCATAGTTAATTATGTATCTTGCAAATCAATGAAAGCTATTAAGTATTTCAAGCTTTAAGTATGACTTTTATCAAGTCGGTAAACATAAAGTACTGTGCGAAATAATTCAATAATTACCTGTGATTTTCTCCTTGTTGAATACTAATATTGCTACTGTTCATAGTTAGTATGAGGTTTCCAGAGTATACCTTCTTACATTGCTATTTATCTTAGAAGTCCAAGCAAGTCAAATCTTAAGATCTAACACAGCTTGATTGTGAACTATCACCAACAGACTCAAGAGTTTGAATTCTTGCCCAGCTGGTAGCACTTGTACAAATGGTAGTGAAAATAAGTAGGGACTAACGAACCCAGGCTGCTCACTAGGGATGAGTCTTTGAAGGTTATAACTCAGTCAATCTTGGTTCCCAGCTACTCTATGCATCCTTATATGCCAAGATAAGCCTTATATGAGCAAGCCATGCTGCAAGCATTCATACACACACACACACACACACACACACACACACACACACACACACACCAATACCCATCGTGGACCAATTAACTATAATCGCCATAGTTTCCCCATTAGTCTGCCTTGAATCCAAGCTTAAATTGGGATTGCAAGTAAACCTCTCTTGCTCTTATTCCTCTGGTTTGTCACAGACATAAGGGAAGTAATGCATTTGAGACCTCAGGCCTTGGGGTTAGCACTCTACTATAAATCCCTAAGCCTTTGATATCCATTTTGGAGATCATCCTAGTATTTCTGTTTCAATGGGGATATACCATGGCAAGGAATCAAGTTATGCTAAATCTGAGGTTCAGTAAAATGCCAGCAGAGGGCAGGAGAGAGCATGTGATTCTTGAATTACCCAAGGCTGTGACCCATGAGGGTGCTGGGAAATAAAACTGGATCCTAGGCATTAGCAGTTAGTGCACTTAAGCAATTTCCCCATTCCCCCTGCATTATATTTATTATAACTTACAGTAACATCAATTTGCCAGGTTTTTTTTGGTAGGCATTATAGGGGCAAGCACTGCACATTGATTAATAAATAGCAGGCACTGTTTTAAAGCTGTAGGTATTTTAATTAATTATTCTTCATAACAGCTTTGAGGGAGGTCCTATTCAATACACCATTTATAGCTGAGGGAGGAGCTGAGGTCAGAAATGTTGCAAAGCTTGGGAAAATCACATAGATGGAGTCTGGACTTGATTCCAAACAGTGGTTTTTGGGCTGAGGACTTGATCACTGTTCTGTGCCACCAGAGATGTAGATGTGTGTGGGAGATGCAGATGTCTAGAGAGGAGGGTTCTGACTTTCTGATGCTTTCAGCAACTTCATGTCTTTGGTATATTAACAGTTTTCCATTGACAAGGTATTTCACAGGCCAGAGTTTAATAAACACAGTTGCATAATCCACTTGTGGATAAATTATAATTTTTCATTTTTCTTTCCCTTATTAATGCCTTACAAAATTATGGTATGTGGTTTTTCATGTCTCTGATATAACCCAATGCCTTTATTTTAATATACAGCCCATGTATTAACAACATCAGTAGTGAATAAATAATAAAGAAGGTACCTTTCTGAGTTGCTAAGGAAAGTGCATATTTACACATTTTCTTCTTGTTAAGCTAGTGATCAAAAAGTAGCAATATTGTTTGTTCCTCTCTCACTCCTTGCTCAGAGCAATTATTTCCAGATGCTTCCTGTCAAATCAAACGAACTGTTAAATGGCACTCTCTATTTAATATGCAATTAGACATCATTTACACCTGCCCTGTACTGAGCTGCACTGCACCTAATGCCCCTCTTAGAGGTCTTTAATAAAGTGGGCATTTCTCTTCCATTTGTTTTAGTTGAACTTGTTAGCTCGTATCTGTACCAGGGTAGGAAGTGATAGAATAAAGGACTTTGGGTCTACAAACTCAAATCAGAACTGAGATAGGGAACTCATAATTGAGTCATTCCTGCCTGTTACAATTCACACCTACTGATAAGTTAAATTTGAGGGAATAAACTGCCGTTTCCTCTTTAGCCCCCATTACAATGTCTGTAAGGGAGATGGATTGAATAATCTTACCTTTCTTCTCTTTTAAGTTCTCCCACAAATCTACATTCATTATTAGATTAGATATATGAGATAAACCCCATTTGCTTCCACTAAACTTGATTTGCTTTTTTAAAACTTTAAAAACGCACACAGCTAGCAAAAGAATTGGTAGTGAGAGACTATAATCAAAATTATAGCTCCCATGTAAGTATTTGTTAACTGTTGGAACAATGGTTGAGATAAAGTATCTAAGAATATCAATGAGGGTTTTGTTGTAAAGTTTACCACTTAACATTAACATAAATTTGTGTATTAAGGGCTTCATATCTATGAGTTAGGGTAAACACAGTAAAAATTCACATTCCCCCCCCCATTCAATTTCTAAACACCTGACATTCACAACATTGCCATAGCCTGACCTTCAAATGTTCAAATGTATAAAGCATAACATTAAATATTATCTATATTTTATTTATTTGGAATATGTGGTCTCCAGAAACCCATTCTTTGTCCAACTTTATTTTTCTCTGTCTCATTCACTTAGTTATGATTTAACTTGTTTTCATTTGTCAACTTTTTTTTAAGTAGGAGGTCAGTAATAATAAAACCTGATTGAGGCCCTCAAAAAACGCATAGCAGAGTCTAAAATCATTAGACACCTGTATTAGATGGATCCGTATAAAGATCTTTTAATTACACCATTTATTTATTTATTTTTACCTTGAAAATGACATTTTCTATAATTTAAAATGCTTACTACCAGATTGGGCTAACACTCACAACAGAAGCACAAATAACCTCAAAAGGAAAACCAACCAACAAACAAACAACAATAACAAAAAAAACCTGAATGTACCAACGCATAATAAAGGAAATGGAATTTGAACAATGACTTTAAAAATGTAAAGAATTAAATATCAAATGCCCATGCCCGGATGCTTTGCTGTTTTAGGCTTTTGTTTGTTTGTTTGCACCTATGCTACGGAAGCCTGTGTTTTGGCATATCAAGGCCAAATCAGTTCCATGAACCCATCTACAATGGAAGCAGCAGGGCTGCAGCACTGCTTTGGGCTGAAAATGAAAGTGAATGTTGGCCACTGACCCAGCGCCTTATCACCTCATCAACAGCCTTCATGCAAGTGCTAATTACTTACTGAGTCCCTGTTCAGACAGATGATAAAACGCAAGAGGCAAAGTAGTGCTCATGAGTTGTTTGATGTTTAATATCTAGCTTTCTGGCAATAGGAATAGGGACAAAATCCTTGAATGTAGCTGTTAGCAATGTCCATATCTAAGGCTGATTTCAAGCTGCTAAGCTGGCACAGGCAGCAACCTGGAAGGAGATAAACACAGTCTGCTTGTGAGTGGATCCAGTGGAGGAGAGCCCAGTCCATTTGGAGCAGAGATTATATTTCCTAAAAATAGTGAGATAATGATCATTATGAACCCTGCTTAAGGGCTGTACATTGAGGGGCACTATATCACGAAATCTGTCTTCCATGATCTGTCGGGAGTATGACATTTACAAGACCTGCCAATCTGAAATGTCTACAAATCCCCACTGTCCACTAGTGTGGGGATAATGTTGTGGTTAATATTGATTGCCACCTTTATAGGATTTAGACTAACTAATAGACAAGCCTCAGGATATGTCTGGGAAGTAGTTTCTAGACAGAGTTAGCTGAGATAGATTGAGCCACCCTAAATGTGAGCAGAAACATGCTATAGGCTGTGATCACAGACTGAACAAAAGGCAAGCTAAACATTCAGCATTCATTCCTCTTTAGTTCCTACAGGTGGATACAGTGTGACAAGCTGCCCCGAACACCTCCATGACTTTCCTGCCATAGTGGTCTCTACCCTAGAACTTTGATCCCAGATAAAACTCTCCTCTTACAGCTGATTTTTTAAAGATATTTTATTGCAGCAATGAAAAAGATAATTAACATAATTCTCCTAAATTGTTTGTAACAAGTGGAAAACCATTTCTTTGCCTTTTCATCTGACATGGATTTTAGATAGCCCTTATTTTAGTTAACATCCTTTTTAAAGAAATCATTATCATGTACTTATAATAAATGAAGATGTATTTCAATTTTCTATGACAGTTTTGCTATTCAGTGTTTGTTGGTTTCGAAAGCAGTTTTAATTCTTCCAAAATGTATATAGTTTTCAGATGTCTGAAATTAAAAAAAAAAAAAGTGATTCCTAGGAGCATCTTTCTGGCTTTTTGCTTTGCTGAAATTTAAATACAAGTATACAGATAACTAAAATCCAATAGACATTTATTTCCAAACGTCACTTTGAACTATGTTGAACAGAAATATAAGAGCTTTAAATGTTCTGTTTGTCAACCACCAGCTTAATCTTAGTGACTTTTCAGGCTGCAGTAGCCATGGCACCTTTAAAGCTTAGCTTCAGTTCTGGCTTCTTGTGGTTCACTGAGGAAAGAGGATTGCCATGACGGTTGTTTCTAGATGAGAAAAGGGCTCGGTTCTTTAGTTTTCTGATAGTGTCTTCACTTCTGGGAAGGGACTATTCTGCACTTAGCCTTCTCTAGTTCTCACATCAAGACATTGTTCTCATTTATTTGGACTTGGTACTCTCCGGATTCTTCTTGGCTCCCAACAATGCCCCTTTGTGTATCTCTACAAACTATCACATGCTGGAATTCAATCTGCCCTGAGCCATTGCCTTTGTTTTAGATACTGCACTGATTTCTAAAGGGTGTAATCTGAATAATGTAGTTTTCTTTTGTGTCCCATCTGCCACATCTGTAAATGTTTAAATGCCCTTTTAGGTTTCTTTTAAAGGCACATAGTCTTTGACACAATACCCAATGTTTTACAACCCTGAAACATTGGTACCTTTTACAGACCACACTTTGCAAGCTGATGTTGATCACGCACTAAAGCCTCCGCTCATTTTCTGACCCTTTGTAGCTCACACTGACATTCCTCTCTCATATTCATGCCTCTGTTTCCACTCGACTTGTTTTGCAGCGTTTTTTTTAACATAATAATAGACAGTTTATTCATCTTGTTGTTTTTACTAGAGAAGATGACTTCATATAAAGGATATAATTTGTGCAATCAGAGGTTGTTTTGCTAATTTTGACAGATTGTGACATTAGGCTACTTTACTTGGTAAAAGATAGATATGTGAGTTTTTCTATAAACAGGAATCTTTAGCATGGTTTTTCACTTTAACTTTTGTCTACACATCATCTAACAAATACAATATCAATTTGTCAATTGATAGACATTGCTGTAAACCTCTCTTTTTGCAGCGTTTTATACTCAAGGATGTGCCCAGTTCTGTTGTGGATTTGTTTGTAATCCTAGGAATGTTCCCTCTCCAATGGTTCTGCCTGCGATCACAGCCTTTTGCCTTATGCATCTGCCAGGTGAACCCCTTTCGGGAAATGTGGAGTCCCAACAATGAAAGGGCCCTAAAGCGTGCACGCTTCTATTTCTAGACATTGGTAGCCTGTATATACTTCCAAATGTCATTCTTGAGAAGCATGAGACCATCCGGAGCAATCACTGCTCTATTGTCTCAAGTTTCCCTTTCCCTGCCCAGTCCTCTTCATGTTTTACTTTTGTTTTCGAAGAATGCTTTCTTCTCTATCTTTAGCATTGTTTTCTTGCTGTTAATTTCTTTTACCTTGTATACTTTCTTTTTATTAATTCTTTGTGTCTTTCATATCATGCATACCCCCATCCCATTCATTTCCCATTCCTTCCTATCCATCCTCTACCCTTGCAACTTCCTTCCAAAAATAAAACAAAATCAAATTTAACAGGTTAAAAAAAAAAGAGGAAAAAAATTTCAGTAGAGAAGCTGTAACATAGTAAATCATGCAGGAAACCCTTTTATTCATATGTCCTTATGTGCAAGTGTTCATTGCAAAGAGTCATTAGTCTGGTTTGAGACCCCTGGTTTCTGCTACACTATCAATGCTGGGCTTTCACTGGGAATCCTTTTGGATATCCTGTTGTTGCCCTGTGTCATGGAGATGCTGCAGCTTTGGGTCTGCAGGACAGGTCCCTTGATGTACACCAGCAGATCATAGATAAGGTTGATATTGCATTGCCTGGTTCTGCGTCTGGATAGTTGCAGGGTTGGTCAATCCACCAGCTCTTCCCTGACTTCACCACCAGGGTAAGCGTTACTGCCAGCATTGCCCTGCCTTGTTCAGGCGATGAGAAAGGGGTGAGGCCAGTTCTCCTGCTCCACATCCTCAGCCGTTTGCTCTTCCATACCTACACCTTCAGGGCTAGCTCTACTATGTTGTCCAAGCAAAGTATAGGGGCCACTCTCCACAGTGCTGCAATTGGTGATGGGCAGGGTCAAGCTTTCCTTCTCTCTTGACCTCAGGGCCAGCTCTCTTACCTACTACAAGGGGCAAGGGGCAGGGCCCAGGGAAGGCATCTTTACCCTGCCCAAAGAGCCATAACGCAGATGAAGGGCAGAGCAAGATCTAGCTTTCTCAGGGATGGCTCACCCATGGCCCCATCAACAGGGTCATTTCTGTTGTGCTGCCCAGAAGAGCTGCAAGGCCTGCTTTCCTGAGTCATGCAGCTGGTTAATGGGAAGGTAGGCTCTACACCAGCTGGAGGCAGTAGAAGCAAGGGGGCAAGGGCATTTTTCTCTCCCTGCCACCACCGCATCTCATAAGAGGGAGGCAGCCTACTTCTTGCTTTTTTTTTTTTTTTAATCTATGGCTCTCTTTGCTAATGTTCATAATGTTACGTACTTAATGCTACACTGTACAAAGTCCTTTCCAAGCTCACTTCTCCGTTTTATTCACTTGCATGCTTCAACTACAAAGAACTCTTCTGACTTATATTTAAATAGGTCTCAGGTGCAAAACTATCTAGAGATCTGGGAGACTATAAGTGGGGTTTAAAGGAAAAGTGATTGTGTTTCAAGGTCTTCTTACTCCTGCCTCTGACAGCAAACCAATATCAACAGTTTTTAATGAGCTCATTTTCACAATATGGGAATGTAAAATGGGTCATACACTTACATTTTTAATCTCTTATCTAGTATTTATGCTGGAAGCAGCTTCTTTTCTTTTTTCTTCCCTCCTTCCTTCCATATATATATACATATATATGTGTGTGTATATATATATATATACGTTTCATATCACACACACACATATCCTTGAGTGATTTCTCTATTGAATTGTTTCTGCATAATGCAATAATTTGGCCTATGTTTTTGAATGTTCCAGTGTTCAGTGCTGGCTAGCCAAATCTTCATTCCTGAGCAGTGATGTGGTACCATGTAAACGTGTAAGAATATGTAGAAAAGCAAACTATTTGACATATGAAATCCAGAGGCAGAGAGGAAGAGAAATATGGAAAGGGAACAGGACAATATTCTTGTCAAAGCCACATTCTGAGTAAACTGTTTCCTCTAACTAGGCCAAATCTTTCTTTTTATTTTAATATTATACGTGCATTAGTATTCTTGAATGTATGTCAATGTAGGGTCACCACATTCCTTGGAACTGGAGTTACAGACAGTTCTGAGCTGACATGTCGGTGCTGGGAATTGAACCCATGTATTTTGGAAGAGCAAGCAGGGCTCCTAACCACTGATCTAGCTCTATAGCCCTAGCCCAAATCTCTAAATGGCTTTTCCAAGTACAAAAATTGGTATCATTAGAGGAAGTATGCAACTTTCAAGTAAGAATCTTCTAGAGACATTTAGATTCAAACTGTAACATCAATGTACTGACATCCACATAAGTTCATAGCTCCTATAAAATTCAAAAGAAAAATTACGTGTTAAAGAGGACTTTAGAAATATCTTTCTTTGTGCTTAAATGCCAATATCTCCTTAACCAAGTCAATCTCACAATTTTACCCATATTGCTGTATTTTCACACTTGCTCATTCCTTCATTCACTCTGTAGTCTGTGCTGGAAATATAATCTGAAAAATATTGCGTTATAATTCCTCTCAATTTATTGTACTTGGGAAATGAATATGCAGTACTGTAAAGACTATGTTTTCAATTGCTAATGGATCATGAAAGAAAGACACCCAGAGCCAGGTGGCAGAGCACATGATCTCATTGAATGGATGATGTATTTATGTCTTGCATAGCATCGAACAGTGAAAAATGCCTGCTTTTTGCAAAAGGCATACCATTGAAGGAGACACACCATATTAATATGCTGATAACATTCTTTACATCTAAGGTATTTGTTGAATAGATGGATACAACCTATTATTTTAATTGTTCTATTTAGTTTAAGAGCATAATCAAAAGTAATTTTGTCCTCTGCCTCATCCTGAGACTGCAATAAGCATTTAACTCCACTGTATACTGCTATGTTAGTAGCTTTTCAAAATTTCATATATAAAAACTGCTCCAGTCAGATGTGAATTTTGACTCTGGATAAAAGGAGTCAAAAGCAATCTAATTTGATTATTAGCATCATGCTTTAGGTGATTAGATGCTTCTTGATCAGAAGAGAGGAATCGACTTGATTTGACAGCCCTCCAATTTTGCTTTTACTTTTATTGATTCATTGAATTCAAGTTCCTCTGTTCAAGGCTTGCTCTTGAGAACGGCAATGATGGGTACATGTAGCCTAATCACATTTTATTGTCTGTCTTCTGTGTGTAACGATAAATTTCACTACTCAGATCAATTCTGTCCCAATTTCCTCTAATAGAATGTGACCCAAAGAAGACTGTTAGATTAAAAGCAGTTTCTTTTATGGAATGCATTCAAAGGAGAAAATGAGGGAGAGGCATATTGCCTTATCATTTTGGTTTAGATTTTATTCGAAGAATATTATCAAAATAATCAGTACTTAGAATAGTATGTGGAAAGCTAAGGCAAGAGGAAGAAGTGCTTCAGAGAATTCTATATACTTAGCAAATGAACTTACCATCAAAGCCAATGTCTTCATTTTCACACATTGAGAGTAGCATGATCTAAGGTAGAGAATGCAATGATTTTTAGGTGGATTCCAGTTATCTTTTACTACTTTTTCGTAGAGGGAGTCCTTCCTTTAAAATCCCAGTTGCAAATAAATTGTGTATTTTTCTAGAATACATAACTATATATTATGTTTCCAAATGCAAATCTTTTAGAATTATCTTTTCATGATTTGTATTTTGTATTCCTTAAGCCTTTGAATTTACAAATTCAAAGCACAATTTACTGCCAATGTGTTGGGTAGATTGTTTGAATTAGTATTGTGTGTGTTCCCAGAAGTCAATTATATTGTGTGATTTAGAGACTGTGGTAACTGGACCTAGATTGGGATATGCAATTAAACTCATTCTAACCTGAGTATCAAGAGAATTATTTAAGTATCAAGGAATTAATGCTGAGAAATGACTTTCATTTACTATACATAATTTTATGGATGTGGAAACATGGGATGAGATCAAATGAAGGTCATGTAAAAAGAATGACATTTATTTACATACTTTAGCTAACATGTTATTTAGTGAGTGTTGAATGTATACATTGAAAGAGAGAGAGTATGAGAAATAACAAATTCAGACTGATTTTAAAAATCTTGATGTAGCGTTTCAAACATGCTGATAATATTAAATGAACATTTTCTCAAAAGCACAATTTAAGTCCACAAAGAGACTCTTCTACTCTAAGAAAAGCTGTATAAAAGAGTGGAAGGAACTAAAAGAAGAAAAAGAATGAAATGATGAATTTAAAAGAAGAAAATTAGGCTTCAATAAATTCTGGGGAGGACACTTAATATAAAGATAATACACACACCTGGACTCTGGTGTTTTCTAACTTAGAATTTAACCAAAAATGATACTCAAAGTAATTCAATAATACATGCCACAGATAGTTTGAATACATATTATAACAAAAGTGTTTAGATAATGACCAATGTATCTTCTCAACCACTGATAATTTCTTCATGGCGAGACTATTTAAAAAATATTTCTTTCTAACTCTCCAATAAACACATTGCATTTTTCTTGTCCAGGATACCCTACACTATAAGTAACACACCTCAACTCTTTATTTTCAACTGTTTATACTTACTGTATTATCCGTTGATCAACCTTTTCTTATCCTTCTCTATCCTTAGCTTAATAACTTCTTTTTAACTCATTGTTTCTTGGAAATGAATTTTTAACAGTCATATTAATGAAACATCATATCTCACATATTAGTGAGCATATGCTGTACTTTTATTTTTATGTCTGGTTTATACTAATTATCTTGATGTCCATTTTCATCCACACTATTGCAAATAAAGGACCTCAGTATTTTTTGTACGGCTAACTAATATTGAATTGTATATGTTTACCACATTCATCCATTCATCAGTTAAATGATATGTCAATTTGTATTTTGTTAGTTATTGGCTAGTTACAGTATTCTTGGAGACATGTGATCAAACATCTACTTGCCCCAAACACGAAATCAACAATGAGCCAATGAAATCATTCCACCAAAGTACAAACATGGCAATCTAGTTATTCTAATAGGCTTACTGAAAGGAGAGTGGATGAGATTATTTATAGGAATGGAAATGACTCAAATCCATCTCCATCAGTCTAACATACATGTAGCATCTCATGAAGGCTGGAAATCTGAAGCAAATTGTCTAATATGTGATCGTTCACCAGGTTAGAGAGTATATGCTCTGATAGTTGGTCTCTCCCCTTCTTGGCAGCTTGGCTGGTTTGGGTGTCTCAGCAGTAGTGTTTTCTTTTATGTCCTGTAAGCTAAGGGCCTAGAGAACCTGGTCTGTTTCAGAACGTCCCAATGTGATCCCATTGTTTATTCCTGAGCTAAAGGGTTTTCCTGACAGATGGAGTGTTTCACCTTTCCCTGATGGGACATCTTGTATGTTATGGGACTTCTGTTTGAGAGAATGTTGTATCTCAGAGGAAAGAGTTACACAGCAGCTATTTTAGAGAGTGCAGTAGCAAACATGAAGGATTCCACATGTTCTTCGATTGAAAAAAAGTCATTATAGTTAAATTCCATACTGCCGGTATTAGTCACTTCTCACGTTGCTATGGTTAAGTGTCCTGACAAAAACAACTTAGGAGAAAAAGATTTCTTTTGGCACACAGTTTCAGAGTTCAGTTTATCATAGGCAGAGACGTCAGGGCTGTAGGTATTTGCTACAACTGTTTAGATGGTTTCTTTTGTCAGGAAGAAGAAAGCAATGAACCCCTGTCCTTAGCTCCCCATTTCCTTATTCTGTCTAAAACCAAGGTCATGAAATATTGCTGTCTACTTTTAGAGTGGGTTTCCACCACAATTAACCTAGTCCTGCCCATGAGGACAGCCACACCCAGAAGGCCTTTCCTTAAGTAATGCTTGGTCCTGTCGCACTGATAATCACTAGAAACAAACTATCACACTACCCAAAATAATCAGCAAATTCTGAGCAATCTCAATCAAAACACCAATCAGCAATTTTAACAGAAGTAGAAAAGCATATTTGCTCAAAATGAGTACGAAACCATAAACCTAAATATAAAAACAATCAACAAAAATTATAATCAAAACACTTTTAAAAAACTATCAAGAGAAAAAATAGGTAGTTCCAAATAGGAATTATTTAATTTCAAAACATATTAAAGGATATTGCATTGTTGTCATACAAATACACAGAGGTCAATGAAGCAGAACAGAGAACTATAGGGAAAACCCATAAATTTGCTGCCAAGTGAATTCCAAGAAAAATGTCATATAATCATAGGCATTAAGTAAAGGGAAACTTTTCCCACAAATACTGCTGGAAAATGAGACAGTCACATTTATAAGAAATCACTTATCAGTCACATAAAAATCAAATGCCCAAAAGAATTAGGTCTCTGATATGTTAGGGATGTAGTTCAATTGGTAGGGCAGCAGGCAGAAAGCATTGATAGCTAGCTAACGATAAGCTGACTCTGGTGGTAAAAGCCTGCTATTTATTTCAATTTACCTAGAACAGAGGAAGTAATCTCAAGGATCTAGGTCATCATTGGCTACATAGCAAGTTTAAGGTGAGCTGGAATAAATGAGGGTCTCTGTGAAGGAAGTATTTAAAATATGTCTAAGTATATGGCTCACTAGCAGAAAGCAATCCTAGGGTTTAAGCACAGCAACAATCACTCTAAAATAGTAAAAGGAAAATAAATGAATAAAATGCTTTGAAGCATCGTTATGGGTATAAAATTTTAGATGGACCACAAAACACGAAAATCAAAATTATGTTAAACTAAAGAGTCTACAAAACTCAACAGCAAAGCTGGCCAAACCGCTAGGTGAAAAAAAGAGTGTCCAGAACTCACACAAAAGCTGAGCCTAGCTGCCCACATCTGTGACAGTACAGAGATAGGCAAAACCCCCGGGCAGACAGGACACGCAGTCCTGCTTAAAAGAGTGAGTTTTAGTTCAGTGATAGACGTTGTCTCAAAAAATATGATAGAAAAAAAACAGATGATGCAACAGATGTTCACATCTGGACTCCACACATGCTCTGCTATGCAAACACTCAGACACGTATGTATACACCAGATTCACTTACATACCTCTCTTAAATATATTAAATACGTCATATATTAGGCAAACATTCTAAACATATACAAACTGATGATAAAATGATAAAGCTCTGGATCACTAATAACCCGAGAAATCTAAACGGCGATAAGATTCGCCTCATGCTAATTGACATAGTGGCGAAACACTGAAGATGACCCAAAAAAAAAAAGTCATTAACATTCTTACTAGGAATACAAATCAGGACAGGCAGTATGTATTACACTATGGAGGTCCCTAATAAAATAAATAAAATTATCATTATTTGGTAAGTATTAAAAGGGAGTGCTGTCAGTAAGTCGCGTCCTTCGCACTTCTGTGTTTATTATTGGTTTCCGGTTTTCTAACCCTGAGCCTGACAATGCAACTGCTATTTAATTGATGACATTTTAAAACTATCACAATTTTCTGTCCTCTCTTGTTTATGGCTCAAGATAAAAGACTCTGCCCCTTAGACAGGTAACATAGACTAAAAAGTTAAAGGTTTTGTGAAAATTAGTAAAAGCTCAGATTTAGCCAGAAGCTCTCAGTACATCCCACCTTTACAGTAATTTGCTGTGATTGACTAGTGTTTGTGTTGAGCTCTTCTGATTTAACCCGGTCCAATTCGAACAGAGGTTACCTGAGTCCTCTATAGTGGAGCGTAACTGGAAAATAAATGGTGAGATAATTATATGCAGAGACTTTAAAAGTTAATGGAGAAATTTATATCATTTTTGCAGACTTTGGTCATAACATTCAAAATTCTCATAATATTTCTTAAAAATAATTCTGGATATTTAAAAATAATACAATAATATTTATTTGATAATGTAAATTTAGAACATCAGCGATATTAAGAATGAAATATTAATGCCTTTCTTGAAAAATACTGGGTGACAGTTATTGAAAATCCTTGCATTTTCTTATAATTGTTCAGCTTGATATACATGCTGAAAGCAAACTGCTCTGCTATTGCAGATAATTTTCCAAGTGTGTATTCATCTTCAGCGTGTATTCTTTGTGTTTTCAATGTAATGAAATGTCTCAGAGTTCAGAAATTCTTCACCTGGGGCACTTTCGTAAGTCAACCTGTATGTCGACAAGTTTTTTTTGACTTAGTTCCCTCTGTATGCATTCAGAGCACAGCAGTCTACACACACACACACACACACACACACACACACACACACCTCATGCTTCTTAAACTCTGTGTACAATTTGAATTTCAGTGTCAATATCATTATTTTGTCTTGTTTTCAATGCTTTCACCTTTGGTGACCAATATTTTCTACCAATCATGCACTTTTGTTAAATTGTATGCATAATTATTGGGGATGAAAAGGTCTCAACACAAATATCAGACACTCTCTTTGTGTGAAGGAGCAGATGTGGAGTGAATAATCACAGACTTTGGAGAAACAGACAGGGATGTCATTGATCTGTTACTTCTGTACTGACTAGGCAGATAAGAGGTAGCAAGGAGGTTTGTACTTCATGGATTTATTTCAAGTAAATATACAACAACAGCAAAATTTGAATCATATTTCTGTAGACTTGAGTCATTTTTAGTAAGAAGTCTTCAGGGAGACAGCATAAGAGTGAGATGGTGAGGTTGTCGACCATAGACTTGGGATGTGTGATTATGTAGTCCCTGGTTCTGCTGAAAAACAAAAGAGCCAACGGTGTGATGATGATCCAAAGGTCTAAAGAGCAGATGCATTCACGTTTCATGAAAGAAGACAAATATCCCAAATCAGTTGAAGAATTTGAGAATTTATCTTTCCTGTGTTTGGTTACTCCTTGAACTTTGGTTGATTGTTGGGGTTACGCATGAGCCCATGGTAGACTGAAAACTTGTTGCTCCGTATATTGATGCATATTCTAAATTTTTCTAGAAACATCCTCACAGACACACACAAAAGTGGTGTTAAATCAGTTATTTGGGATCTCTTAGCACAATCAAATAGACAGGTAAAATTAACTATCATTGTAACTTAAATTTGTCTGTTTGGGATAATGCAAAAGAAGCACATTTATGTACAAAGCATCACTTTGAACTGTGCAATGCAGAGTTATAGTAGAGCATTTTACCCAGGTCCTAAATTAGAGACATCATTTTTCTGCAGCGGTTCTGTAGCTGAGTTGTTCTGTAGAGAGACTGAAGGCTGAGTTTCTATGTAACAAGTTTCAATCAGTAGAAAATATGTAGGTCAGATCATTAAGGAATGACATCTATCAATCCTGGAAATTTTTGGCTTGAAAGGACTTTTGAAGTGGCATGTATTTCACATGTAACTAAATTTCTTTTGGACTGTTCATGGTTCATAGTTAGCTATTTGTGAAAAAACTGTAAATGACATGGTATTTTTGCTTTTAATATTTATGCATCTCCATGTCAATGGCTGGAAAACCCTTAAATGACTTTATATAAATAAAAATAATTCAGCCTGAAATTAATTGTGGAGTAAAAATATTTCAATATGTGTTCAGTAATTCCTAACATATATAGAGGGTTATTTTATAATGCTAAGGATTATAATTTTTCAAATAACTACTTAGACTTTCATTCTTAAGATAAATATTATATATATATATATATATATATCATAAGCAATACTTGGCTGTTAGTTTAACATCAAGAACGCTATTAATATACAATAGAGAATGCACTTATTGACCAGATAAATTCAACTCTAGAAATCTCATCAAAAACTATGTCGTTGGATGACATGGAATGTCTAATTTATAATAATCTCAAACATCTAACCTCACATATCAAATCAAAATGGCTGCTTCAATCTGAAGATGACTATACAAACTTTGAAGAGGCACTTAATTTTTGCATGTGTCAATATACACAACTTGAACTATTCAAGACTGTGTTGTAATTCTTCAATTTTCAGTCTGAGCTTACATTATAAAGAAGTCAAACCTACATAGACAATTGAAAAGGTTTTGTGGTGGTTTTCTTTTTATACTGCATGAATTAGATAATGTAGAGGAACAGAAATTATTACTTCAGCATTACCCTCCTTACTTTCTTTTCTTCCTTCTTTCCTCCCTCTTCCTTTCTGTCATCCTTTCTTTCTATTATTACTAGCATTTTATTAGCATTATTATTGAGATAGGAGTCTCACTAAATCTTGACTAGATGGCCCCAAATAACTGAGTTCATTCCATCTTCATGCTTTACCTTCCCCGTAAATGGGACTACAGATACACAGTATTGTGCACAGCTTGCGTATTAATACACATGCTATTAAACAGAACCAGTTTTTCTGGGATACACTGCAATGCTGTAATGTGGAATGCAGTCTTTCCTTTACTCTCTATGCTAGGCCCTATTTAAACAAAACATCCAAACAAACAAAATAAAACACAACAAAACAACAGCAACAACAAAAAAAAATCTTGTTTCAGATGCAGCTTTGGAACCTGTGAGTTCTCTTGAGATTTGAGCTGTGCCGGGAATAGTGTGAAGTCTTAAAGACTCTGTGTAACCATTTTTGCTGGTTCAACACAATTTTTCTTGAGGCAATATGTCAACCCTGAAGGTCATGTCTAAATAAGCATTTCTAGAAGATTCTAGTTCAGCACATTAGCATTAGACTTTATCATAGTGTTGCCTTTTCTTTTATCAAGGGAGAGAAATGATCTCTCTCTCTCTCTCTCTCTCTCTCTCTCTCTCTTTCTCGCGTGTGCTCGTTCGCTCACTCTCCTTTTTTGGGGTCAGTTAATCTTCTCACCTTTGGGTCTGTGAAATTTTTCTGTACATAGCTAGACAGAAAATATTTTAGATTTTGCAGAACATATTATCTCTGTGGCAGCTGCTCAGCTCTGTCCTTACCATGCAAAAACAGCCAAAGACACTATGTAAATAATAATTTTAAAAGTCACTTTTGCTGCAAAAATAGGCAACAGATTAAATGTAACCCGTAGATATAGTATGCCAAACCGTGGTCTGATTCATTAAATCTGTGAATGCTTCATTTTTATTTACCTGAAATTCTTTGATTCTCGAGATTTGAGAAGGATTCATGGTGGAGGAACATAGCAAATGCACAACATTTTTTGACTTTATGCTTTATTATTTATTACAGACTAGATTCCAATATGACAAAAGCTGTCTATATTCTTGGTGAATCCTAAGTACAGAAACACATGTCTGTAAATCACTGTAGTCTTTGACAAAAAATGTAAGCCCAAGAAAAAAGAAAGCAGGAAAAAAAGCAAATAAGGCAAGAGTGTATAAGAAAACAGAAATATGAGAATCCACAGGATTTGGCCTTTCGAAAGTTTGGTGTGACCTTCTAGGAAGAGGCTGATGTAAAACCGTTGAAGCAGAAACTAAATTGACAATAATGACTACACAAAGTCTTATGTGGAACACAGACTGTTTTAACATGGATACATCCCAAATCGTGTGTCTGTTGAAGACCGTTTAGGAATAATTCAAGCTAGATCATATCAACAAATTATGAATATTCTGTAAGTTTTCTTGCTTCAGGAAATTCCTCCTTTAGTGAACACGCAGATATTGATTGAATTCCCTGGGCCACAGTTAAATTTAAAGTTGTGACCTATGATCTCAAATTGACTTCCTGACAATAATGATTAGGATGCCAGGATGAGCAGCACACATTTATTTATAATCTGTATGTAGCTAAATCAATGGCTGTTTTTCCCCCAAAGACCAAATTCTGTTGTTTGAAAAAGGATTTAATTAATATATTTCTTTTTGTCCACTTAATGCTTCTCTTGGAGATATAAATATACATTAAACTTTTGTAATAATGCATAGATTTAGAGATAATATTCAGGACTCATTACCCTGTCATAATAATGTGTATTCTAAAAGGAATTTTATACAGACTAGCTTGACAGGTGAGAAATTTTTCCTAACTTAATATTTAATCTTCTTAAGACAAGCTGCTCTTCTTAACTTTAAGATGAAAATATAAAAATTATAAATATAAACACATTACAATAGCCTTATTTTCATCATTTTTAATTACTATGTTACATTGACTAATTTATTTGTAAAATACTCTGTTTTCTGTTTCTCAAACTTTCACATTTTGGCCACTCAAAATACAAAAGTAAAAATGTTATCTTATTTGAATTTTAAATTTTGGACTGTAATTAATATTTTCTGTATCTGTCCACTCACACTGAGAGATATAACCCACTTTTTTATCTTAATCCTATTGAATGTCACATGGTTGAAGTTTTCCAAGGTTTTTTTGAGTTTTATAAAGAAATTTATTATAAATACAACATGTTATGGGCTTAAATTATATGTTTATATTATGTAAATATATTAGTATAAGAATAAGTTATAAACAAATTTATCATAAACATATTTTATGATAAAAGAAATAACAGGTTGTAAAGCTATATTATTACAATTTTATTTTTATTTAGAAACATTTTAGAATATTTCCAAGAATTTAAAATGTACTTGGATACAAGTTCTATCTATCTATCCTATTATTCAATGATTTACTAAATATTTCCAATATAAAGGAATAATACAAATAAATTATGACTCAAAAAACAGGGACCCACTTTTGTAATTTTCTAACTCATTTCTTTAGAGAAATATTTTAAGGAATAGAAAAATAAGTGATAATTTCTTTTTTGTTAGAGATAGCAACATGTAAATATAGCATGATGGAAGCAAACACAATTTGTTCAGACGAGTTGTTAATACAAGTATTTGTTTGATTCATCTGAAAGGAAAATTTGAGGTTTCTGAGTCAACTACAAATCTTTTTCATTCATTGTTTTGGTTATTATTGTCTATGTTTTCTTGCTATGAAGTGACACCATTGCCAGAGAGACTCTTAGAAAAGAAAGCAACTAATTAGTGACTTCCATATAGTTTTCAGGGGTTAATTCATCACCTTCACGGTGGGAAGCAGACAGCTATGGCATTGGAGCAGTAGCTGAGATCTTTACATTCTGATATACTGGCAGCTGACAGAGAGAGACATCAGCCACCATGGTATTTTGGAATATCAAAACCCATCTCCATGACACAGATCCTCTACAAGGCCACACCTGTACCAACAAGGCCACACCTACTAATTCTTCCCAAACAATTCCACTCATGGGCGATTCCATAGGTGACTCACCATTTAGAGATATGAACCTCTGGGTGTATTCTCATTCAAATCATAGCACAGATATTTTTGTATCATCTGAGACAAAGTCATAATAACCTATTACTTTTTTACTATGTTCACAAAGGAATTTATTACATAGATAAAAGATCCCCAAATGGAGATTCTTGAAGTTCTTAGGAATATGCTACATGCTGTCTTTGACCTTCCTTCTTGAGAAAGGCAGTCTTAAGAGATGGCAGGGTACCCTGCCCTGTGGGAAGTCCAAGGCCCTCCCCGCTTCATCCAAGCCTAGGAAGGTGTGCATCCAAATAGACTAGGGTCCTAAAAAGCCAGTACATGCAGTCTCAGTTCCCTATACTATGACACAAAAACTGAGGCCAAGTTGAAGGATGAAGGTAATTATAAAAAAAAAAAAATCCTGACACTTAAATTTCTTCTCAATTCCTAATTCCTGTACTGTTGACAGATAGGTGCCAAAAAAAAAAAAAAAAAGGAATCACTCATCTGAGAAAGAAGTAAAAGACATGATTTAAACCAGTAGCAATTTGGGGTTGGTCAAATTACAATGAATAAACTCTTGAATCTACTGGATGCTACCTTTTGGATATAGTAATGAATGGCAGGTGACAAGGAACACAGTTTAGAGAGACAGATATCAGATCACAATGGGCTAAGTAGTAAGTATCTGTCACAGTGGGAAATTGAGACTACAGCGGGAAAGGGGGTGTTGGGTTGGAATGATGAAAGGTTTAGGATTGGGTCTTTCACCAATAGGGAGCAACAGGAACAATGTTTGTCAGCATTTAAGAGCTGTGAGAAGCAGACTGAAGATGATCTACAGAAGCCACAGTAGAGAAAAACGGAGTGCTGAGACAAGACCCAAGCAAGTTGATGGTTTAAAAATGTGAGAGAAATGAGGCCACCTAGATCGTGTTCTCAGGCACTAGAACAGGTCCTCTGTAGTGATCCTGTCCTTGCTATGGGATGCTAGGAATTCAAGATCATGCACAGCTCAAATGAATTGTATGTTTCTGTTCTAAAATGGGAGAAGGGCACATGGGCACCTTTATATCTTTGTTGCTGTTGACTCCAAATTTGACCCCTTCCGTTTTATTTGAGAATCATTTGTAGCTTCACAGTTTATGCCCACAAACAGGGAAAGACTGTTAGCTTCATAAGTTGAAATTAGGAGTTAAAAATACTGAGATATCACTATTTATCCAACATTGTGCAGCTCCTAAGATAGGGTATTTCCTACAGAAAGACGTCCAATATACAAGGGCTGTGAGATTTGGCATATAATCTTCCAGACCAAAGCAACCTTAGGGAGCCACGGGCCATGGGCCAAGGCTCACTTCTACTTTGCTGGCTCTGCTGCAATGCTTATCTTTGGACTACTTGTCTGGAATACTTTTTTTTATCCATTCTTTTGACACCTAAGGCATTCCCATCATCATTATCAAATTCAGGTTATATGTCACTTCTTTAAAGGAACCACATTTTACATCATCAAAGAACACTGAAAATTTTCTCTTCTTTCTTTTTTTTTGTAGTTTATTGTATTTTTTTTATTGTGAAAAGGAGAAAAAAAAAGTTTCCACTTCCTCCCAGCCTCCCATTTCTTTCCCCCTTCTCCCACCCTTCTCCCCCTCCTCCCACCCTTCTCCCTCTCCCCCCACTCCTCTCCCCTTCCCTCTCCAGTCCAAAGAGCAGTCAGGGTTCCCTGCCCTGTGGTAAGACCTAGGACCTCCCCCCTCCGTCCATGTCTAGGAAGGTGAACATCCAAACTGGCTAGGCTCCCACAAAGCCAGAACATGAAGTAGGATCAAAACCCAGTGCCATTGTCCTTGGCTTCTCACCAGCCCTCATTGTTCGCCATGTTCAGAGAGTCCAGTTTTATCCCATGCTTTTTCAGTCACAGTCCAGCTGGCCTTGGTGAGCTCCCAATAGATCAGCTCCACTGTCTCAGTGGGTGGGTGCACCCCTCGTGGTCCTGACTTCTTTGCTCATGTTCTCCCTCCTTCTGCTCCTCATTGGGACCTTGGGAGCTCATTCCAGTGCTCCAGTGTGGATCTCTGTCACTATCTCCATCCATCACCAGATGAAGGTTCTATTCTGTAGCACTTTTGACTGGTGGTCCATATCCATCTTGCTTTCACAGACTGGAAACTTTTGAAGAACAGATACTTTGATCGATTATCTTGAAGCTTTCAGGACTCGCTACATATGATATTACAAAGTAGATTACTGACTGACTATATAAATAAACAATAAAACCTCTTTTTGTTTATATACTATGTTATAGAGTTCGATGGGTGGATTATTTTCTGCTACACAGTACTATATAGAATTAGAAAACATTGAATATTAAGCTCAAGTTTAATGCTAATTATATTAGGCATATAGTAAATATGATATGTAGTGTCATTAAAATTTTACAATGTCTGCTGCATGTGTTTTATTCAGTAGAAAACACTGACTTATTAAAGTAAAAATAAATGATATATTAAATTGTCATTTTCAAATATCTGGTGACTCCTAGGGAGACATGGACTGCGGTGTGAACTACAGAAAGAATAGGAATAGAAAAGCAGGGCAAAGAAACTCACAGAAATGAGTGACAGAGAAGAGTGCAGTGGGATTTACTGGTGGATTTTGGCTCCAATCTAAGACTGGGTTTAAGGTCTAAACAGAACCATTGTATCCTTTCAAAACTCAAATCAATGGGGAGTGTATGGCTGTAAAGAAGCTGTGAGTTCTAGGTGTCCTCTTGACAGACCCTCCCTTAAAAATGCATCTATATAACTTTTATCTTTTTTTTTGTGATCTAGAACACTGCTGTCGGATTCTCCTCTGTATGCTGTGAAAACCACTGGTTATTAAAAAAGTTGCTTTGGGCCTATTGCAGCATAGAGTAGGGCAATGTGGGAATTCCAAGCAGATAGAGGAGGCAAGAGTAGGCTGAGTCGAAGAGAGGATGTGTAGCCACAGACAGAGGAGACAGACACTGTAACATTGCCCAGTAAGCTACAGCCACGGTGATACAAAGGTAAATAGAAATGGGTTAATTTAAGATATAAGAGCTAGTTAGTAATATGCTTAAGTGATTGGCCCAGCAGTGATTTAAATAATATAGTTTCTGTGTGATTATTTCAGGAGTCTGGGTGGCCAGAAAATAAATAAGCACTCTCCCCCAAAAGGGCACCATCCTGCAATTAAAGAATAGCATTAGTCCTACTTTCAAATGAGAACATACATTTATAGAAACATGTAGTATCATCAGTTCCCTAAAGTTCTCACTCCCTCCCTTCCTCTTTCCTTCTTCTCGTTCTTCCTCTCCACTGTTTTCTGCCCCATTTCTCTCTTTTTTTCTTTCCTTGCTCCATACTCCCATCCTCCTCTTTTCTTCTTCCTTCCCTTCATTTCTTCCTTTATGCTTTCCTCCAACCGTCCATTTCACTTTCTTTTCTTCTTTCTCTCTCCCCACTGCCCTCTCTCCTTCCCTTTTCCTTTCCTTCCTCCACTCTGTCCTTCCATTCTACTCTCCTTTCCTTCCTTTCTTCCTCCTCCTTCCCCATTTTCTAAAACTTTGCTTCTTTCTTCTATTAGTTTAGAATAAATTTATTTATAGTTCCCAGTTTTAAAAATAACTTTTCCAAATTAAACATCTATGATACTGTTTAAATATTTAGTATTCTAACTACAACATATTTCTAAAACACATTTTTTTCTTCAAAGTCAACAAAAGAACAGTTTAATGATGAAGCTGGTAAGCAGTCTTTTAAAAAGTAACACTTGGAATAATCAGGTGATTCAGAAGTATATTTTAAATGAACTCACAGAATAATATTTTCCTTTCATAAATGTTGGAAGGATAAATGTGACAAGAAGATACTATTTAGAAAATTTAACTTTTTAATTAAGAGCTTCAAAATCTTTATCCTATTTCAAACTAGCTTATTTTAATGTTATGTTGATATTCAGATAAATGATCTAATTATGAATCTTTTGAATTGAATAAAGTAATTTCAGTCTTCTTTTAATCAATGCATCTCATGCATTCATTTCTCTCTGCATATTCTCGAAGATTTCTGGAGATTTTACAGATTTTTATCACTGTGGTTTAACTCTGTCTTCCCCCATTGATTAACATTCTTTGTCAACATTAATAACGCATTTTCAAAAGTCACTTTTAGATGTGCTTGAAGATATAAATTAGTACCACATGTAGGTTTGGTCAGAAATGAATAATTCATTTATAAAAACAAAACAAAAAGATTGCTTCTTGCCTTTGTCTAGTTATATAAATTTAATACAGAGTCAATGGAATTTCAATATTTAAGAAAAGAAACAACTAAGTTTTTTTTTATGTTTATTTGAGTCAAATAATTGCCTCATTCTTTTCTCTTTTTATTTCTTCTCTTGATAATTAGTCATTTGTATTCAAAGTCAAGGACATGCTCTTTAAATGTCCACCTTTTAAAAATAGGTAGGCTTGATTTTCAGTCACACCTTGAGATACAGAACACCAGTACCAATCAGACAAGATGAGTGGGAGGCAGCATAAAAGAGAACCTGGAAGGCTGGATTCCTTAGTTAGATAATGTGGGATAATATTTAAGTAAATGTCTTGAAGTTTTACATTTTTGACGTGCATATAAAAATCTTATTATTCAGAAAAGTATTTTTTAATTTTTTCCAAATAATCTATTTTATAGTATTTATATTAGTATTTAATTGATATTTTACATACCAATTCCAGTTCCCAATACCTCCCCTCCTCCTGCTCCCTCCACCTTCCTGCCACCCCACCTCCCATCCATTCCTCACAAAGGGTAAGGCTTCCCATGGGGAGTCAAAAAAGTCTAGCACATCACTTCGAGGCAGGACCAAGGCCCTCCCCACTATACTTAGGCTGAGCAAAGTATTCCTCCAAAGAGAATGGGCTCCAAAAGGTCAGTTCAAGCAGTAGGGATATCTTTGCCCCACTGCCAGTGACCCCTCATACTGTCCCAGTCATACAATTGCCACCCACATTCAGAGGACCTAGTTTGTCCTATGCTGGTTACCCCATTGTCAGTCCAGAGTCAGTGAGCTCTCATTAGCTCAGGTAAGCTACAGTGGGCATCCACATCATGGTCTTGACCCTTTGCTCATATTATCGCTCTTCCCTTTCTTCGACTGGACTTTAGGAGCTCAGTCCACTGCTGTGCTGTGAAACTCTGCATCTGCTTCCATAAACTGCTGGATGAAAATTCTATAATGACAATTAAGGTAGTCATCAAACTCATTGCAGAGAAAGGACAGTATAAGCACACTCTCCGCTATTGCTCGGGGTCTTAGCTGGGGTCATCGTGGTGTATTCCTGGGGATTTCCCTATTTGCCAATTTCTTGCTAGTCCCATAATGGCACCCTTGATTAATCAAGATATGTCTTTGCTCTCCCTTTCTGTCCTTTACCCACCTCGACAAAAGTATGTTTTTTAAAAAAGACTATTTGATAAATCTCTGTGGAAAAAGCAGTAATAGAGTGTACTGACTCAAGGTAGTTTTTATAAGAAATGGGGTTTGAACTCAGCACTTCAGGCAATAACAACTTTCTGTGGTCTCTTCATTTGTGCATAATTTATGTGTGTTCAAGTTTAGCTGTTGGACTAAAAATAAGGTATCTGTAAGACCATGAAAACGTAGATTCAACGGCTCAAACACTAAACTAATGACTTGTCTATTTAAAAATAAGGTATCTGTAAGAACATGAAAATGTAGATTCAACGGCTCAAACACTAAACTAATGACTTGTCTATTTAAAAGTATCCTAGTTACAGTTGTTGTGAACTCATAGAATAAAAAGAAAACTTTAAAAATTTCTATTTATAATTTGTGTGTGTTCATGTGTGTACGTGTGTGCATGCATGTGTGTGTGTGTGTGTGTGGCCAGAAGACAGAGGGGAACTCGTTGGGAGTTTTCTGTATCAGACTTGATGGCAAAAATTGCACCCTCAGAGCTATCTCTCCAGTCCAGAATCAAAAATGTTAACTAGACATGAGGAGAAATGATAATTTGGCTGTATTTTTTCACATTTCTTTTTGTTGTTTTTCTTTTTATATTAATATACTATGAAATGGGTTCAACTGTGACATTTCCATGCCTGCTTTGTGCATGTGTATGTGTTTCTAAGTATATGGAGAATACAAACTTTATCCCTTATAGTTTGATACCAAACAGCCACGAAACATGTAAAGCATTTAGTTTATATGTCCTTATTTATAATATTCTGTGTCCCTTTATCATGCACAATTACAGATAAAATGGTTAATGAAGAGATTCCATAATTGATCAGAAGAAGAAGCAGACAATCCCTTCTCCTATGTAGTAAATGGTTAGTGACTAGTCTCAGTGCACAAAGCCTTCCCATACCATCTTATTTGAATCTTTCCCAAATGCCTTGCTGAAATTCTAATTACAAAGTTGGTAAGCTACCAAGGTACTTCATATTAGGCCTTTATTCAAAACCAGCTCTTGTAAAACCAGCAAACCAACCACACTCAGCACATCCTGATGCTCTAATCCATTTCTACATCACAGAGATGTAAAATGTAGGTATCAGAAGCTGGCATACCCTTGGTAAGTCTAGTTCAGTAGTGCATTCAACTTACTAGTTGATATTTACTGCAACATCTCCTTTTCCTCCTATTCCTCACTTAAACCTAATCTTTTGTGGTCTGCACTCTCGACCTAAAGTGTGTTCAGTGAAGATGTTAGAAGTGTGTCATGTGAAAAGTATCTGATGCTACATTGTATATACTAATAAAATTCTGGGGAGGACAGACACAAGAGCCAAGAATACAAAGCTTTATTATTATCAGCCTTTGCCTCATAGCAATCCAATTGTTTTCTTTATGACCCTTATCTAAAACAAGAATTTACCAAAAATTCTCAGTCTACAGACCGTTTTACTTACTGTTAATGAAGTGTTGGAAATAATCTAGTATTTTTCTTATACTAAACAAAACAGGTATGTTCAGAGTAATTTTCTAAAATCCTCTCTTTAATAAAGGGAGTTTTAAGATTGTCTTTGACTATAAAAGAGTATATGCTGTATTTTGGAAGTTTCATTTGTAAAGATTTTGTCAGAATTATATTCATATAAAAGGCTCACATGTGATGTTATTATAGTAGAATTCAAGATAACTGAATCATGCCTTTTAATATTTTTGTGTTTTTGCAAATTTATGTATGTGAGATTAGCACCAAATAATGTTTGATGTATATCAGTCTATAAATTAATGATAAATTCATTCAGTCAGCCATGTATTTATACTTTTTTAAAGTCTCTTTGAAATAGTCACTGAACTGCTTGCTTTACTATTATAAAATAAGCACTATTGTTTAAATAAATACTTTAGCCTTATCCAAAAGGAATAAATATTTAGAACTCAAAATACGGACCCATCTTTAAAAACATATTTTATCTTTGCTCATTAAACATGATAGTTGTAATTCAAAACACCATTTAGCTATTTAAAGAATCCAAGAGCTCCTTTGTCCTAGATTTGGTAATTCCACAGAATTCTTGTGTAAAGAATATGATTGACAGCTGTGGCTGCAGCATATCAGATGAAATACTTGCTGCACAAGTGTGAGGACCTGAGGTTGAACCATTGGTCCTGATGTAGATACTGGGTATGTCAGCATCCTAACCTTCAACTCCCACACTTCAGGGAGGAGAGGCTCAAAGGGAGAGACAGGAGGATCCTCAAATTGCTGCCTATCCTACCTACGGGAAGTACTGAGACCCAAGTTCAGTGAGAGACCTTATTTCAAAAAATTAAGACAGAGTCTAATATATGAAGATGCCCTACCTTTACTTCTGACCCATGCGCTTGACCTCTGGGAAAATGTACACATATCCACATGCTACACATATGCATGCACATATTCATACACATACACTTGCACATATACTTGCATAAATTCATACATATACACATACAAGCAAATTTCAACTCAGATAACAGGAGATTAAAGTCACATATGAATTATAATACGAATCACCTAATGTGCTATAGAAAAAAAAATAATAGTTGATAAATAATCCCCCTCTGACTTTCAGACAACTAGAAAATTAGTTGTTTGCCAAGTCTGAGCCTTGCCACTAAAAACACAAAGGAAGAAGCTGAATGTGGTGTGGAATCTGTTTTCTCTGACTTCCATGACTGAGCTTAGCTGTTGACTGTGCTGAAATCTCCCTATGGGGAATCTGTAAGTCGCTTAATGGCTTGGCCAGTGGTAAGTTTGGTTCTACTCCAGCAGGCCATAGCAAATCCTTTTGCAAAATTAACATCCTTCAGTGCTAAAGCATGTCTACTGCTTTGAACATGTACCAGCATCACGGCATAATATTTTAAGGATATTGCACATTGAATTTGCTTCCAAATTTAGATATACATACACTTTTCCACTTCCATTTTTTGCATGTGTTGATGTGAGGATGATTTATAACAGAAGCATTATAGCCACAAAATAAATTGCCCAGCAAAATATTGCTATTACTTAGTTATTTTATTTTCATTCTGAACTCTATAAAGTATTGAGAAAGACCGTGTGTGTGTGTGTGTGTGTGTGTGTGTGCACAATAGCTTGAATAAATTTTTACTGTGGGCTTAACTGTAGCTGTGAGTAGTATAGATATTGTATTAGGTACTTGTCTTGTACATTAGTTGAGTTTTATGCTATAGCTATGTGATTAAAGCAACGTTGGAATTTTATTTGATAATGCAATATTACCAAAGATAAGAACTGTTGTTTCCCTGAAACCCTAGAACCCAAATTAAAGTAATTTTTCAAGGTAAAATTTCTCTTCTTTGTTTGCTTTTTTCTGAGAGAGTGACTTTTGTAGCACAGGCTGGCTTGAATTTTTGACCCTCCTACTGTCATCTCTCAATTTCTGGGATTATAGACATTCCCCCACATCAGGTTTTGTTTTGTAGGGAATTAGATTCTGTGCTTTGTGTTTGCTAGACAAGTACTCTACCAAGTGAGCTATACCTCCATCCCAAGAAGATTTGTAAAATAGACTACTACTGAGAATTAGAGGAATAAAAGCCAAATCTTTTCAAAGGAAAGAACTTCACTGTTTTGTATCTTTGAAGGTAATATGGAGGATAAAATAAGATCATTTTAAATCCTTCTTAAATGATTTCAAAGCTTACTCTTTTGAGACATAAGCTATTGTTTAAAAGGGCTTCAGAGGTCCTATACATCTTTCTCTATGACTTCTAAGACTTGTATTTCACTCAAGAAAGCATAAGATTTGTCACATGATGCTCCTAACTGGTGTAGGAGGTCCTTCTGTATTTGTGTTGCTTTTATTGGTTAAATAAAGAAACTGCTTTGGCCTTTTGATAGGGCAGCTCTTAGGTGGGGAGTGTAGACAGAACAGAATGCTGGGAAGAAGTGAAGTGTGGCAGATGCCATGAATCTCTGGCCTGAGACAGACGTAGGTTAGAGTCTTGCCAGTAAGCCACATTCATGTGGTGATACACAGATTTAATAGATATGCATCAATCAAGATGTGAGAGTTAGCCAATAAGAGGCTAGAGATAATGGGCCAGGCAGTGTTTAAATGAATACAATTTCTGTGTAATTATTTTCGAGCTAAGAAAGCAGGGCGGTGGGACATAGCTTGCCGTTCCCTAATACACCTAACCTTTATTTTTATCAGTAGCCCAAATAGATAATGGTTGACCCTTCCCTAAAGAACTGAGTGAATGATGAGGCTTATACATGTCCACAGAAAGTAGTATTAGCTGTTTAACTTTACATGTATACATTGAGATAGTTGTTCTAAATTAAAGGATTTTAATGTGGCACCTGCACTACCTGGAACTGTGATCAGGCAAGGGTCTGGGGATTAAAGAATACACAGATACAAAAGGGTCACTCTTGAAGCAAGAATGCCAATTTTATTGTGTTCTAGGACAGCTTATATAGTGCTCTCTTTGATTAGTGGCCACACCCTAGATCTCAGGATTTTCTACTGCAAACCCACCAGAAACCACTTCCTTGTTATCAGGTACTCATGAGGATTTCATGCTCAGAGCAGCTGCAAGCATAGAAAAACAAGTTGTTTACTCTAGCAGGCAAGGGGTCATAGAAAGTTCAGGGTCTGTGGGTCTGCAGCTCCTAACATTTTAAGACATCTAATTATCTCTATGAACACTTACAAGTTTTAGCTATTTCACACCAGAGATGATTGCCATACAGCATAGCAATATAAACTGTAGTGCGAATGAGGTACAGATATATTTATATATTAGAATTGTGATTTTACTTGTTGATAAAACTCCACTGATTTAACCTAAATATATGTCAGTGGTTATGATAACCATAGCCCCATCATTTTTTCTGCCTTTATTACTTTAACAAGGCTCACAAATGCGAAGAACTGCCCTTCTTGGCTTAAAAAATAGACAACGTTTTCCTAAGTTTGTCATCTTTGAATAATTTACTAAGGAGAAATTGGTGAGAAAAAGGCACACGAATCTCAGCAACTCCACTTTGAATGTCATAAACTTAAAAGGTTTCTTTGACTATGAGTAGTCACTGCACGCTAGAGACACAGGTCTGAAGAAAGTTAAGCATTCTGGATGTAATATAAGAATTCTCCATTTGAATCTTTGATTTGAGTGATATTGTCTCACAGAGAGAGCTAATATGGCTTTTCGTTTACTGAGGGAGGGAGGAAAAATGGTCACTGGGAGAAAGTCCTTGCTTTTGAAAGATCAAATGTGAACATTATTTGCCTGAGAATTGGAAATGATTGCTGATAACATTTTGTTCATTTTTTATTAAAAAAGAAAATACTGACTATTTCTGTTGGCAAAGGTCCTAGGAAATGACACGAAATACAACACACTGGGATGTGCAGACAAGTTCAGCAAAGTATGAATACATTTGCCAGACATGTTTACTCTGCTTCGTTATGTTATCCATCATTTCATTAACTGTTTCAGTATTCATGCTCTATCTGTTATGCATTCCTTAAACTTGGCACACCAGAAAATTTACTCAAGTACAATATGATAACTTTAGAAATAGAAAATTGGTATAAGTGTATTTTTTACATAGCTTCCTTGGCTTTCGCTGCACTCCTCTCTGCACAGACAATGGATTCAGGGTATCAAACCTAATAGAAAATTATAATTTCTATTACTAGATGACAACACAGACAAGAGAATTCATGTGTGTTCAAGCAATGCAATAGCCCTGTCACCATACAGCTATCCATGGCTTTTATATTTATCTCATTCATTTCCTAAGTTTTTACTGATCTTCTGTTTCAGATACTTTATCTTAATATGCTACCATGAGTATGATTAGAGGTAAAAAAAAGAAACCCATGATAAATTTATCATGACTATCATAGTTACTATCCAGTTTTTTGAAGAAAAAATAATTAAATTGTCAAAATTGCACTAATAAAATATATGTTGAAATTTAACTTATATCAGGGTTTTAACTAGATAAGAAATCAGGACACAGTGAGGCATGCATGTGTGAATCCCCTCCTTCCTAGTTCTTATATCCACCTTAATTTGATGGCATTAGCTTACACAGCTTTCCCTAGATGATGACATCGATTCTGGAATTAAGTTCTTTATGAAATAGTTTAGTATCTCTAAGTATCTGTATTTAAAAGACTTCAGAGGTTAGTAACATATCTTAGACCATAAAGTTCTTGCCTATAAGAAGGAGGACCTGAATTTAATCCCCAGAACCCAATGAAAAAACTGGTTACGTTGTCACATGAGGTTTTTTTTTTGTTTGTTTGTTTGTTTTTGTTTGTTTGTTTAAGGTTGGGGGTAGTGAGAGATCCTAATGAATGACACCAAAATTAAGGTTTCCTCTGACCTCCACATGTGGGCACAGTCATGTTCATGCATGTACATGTGCACCTTTGTCCCTGTGACTCCAGTTAGAAATGAGAACTCTTTCACATATCTAGGCATGAGGACATAGTAGTAAAATATCCAGGAATTGGAGTACTTGGAAGACACTGCCTCAGAGGTGGCCTTTATCATATATTTCCCACACTTTGGAAAAGTAAGGAAGAGATTATTTATTATTTATGCTATGCAATCTTATGCATTAAAGCAAACTGAATGGACTAGCTAAACACTTTGATATTTGGTTTGGTATTTTCAATATAGAGAAATGGTATCCATCATTCATTGAATATTCATGGATGAAAAATCAGAAAGTCCTTTTTCTCAGGAACATGAGAAAACTGAATTTCAGAGAAACCTGTCAGTCTAAAGGTGACACAATAAAAAGAAGGCTTGAGGGAAATCCTAATTTTATATTTTAATACTTTAAAAAGGGAAGCAGTGATATGTGTGAGTATTTATGTGTTTCACACATCTATTATGTATTATATAATATTTATTACATACATAATGTATATAATTTATGTAGCAATATATAAACATATATATGAAATGGGCTATAGACTTGGTTAAAATGAAAGACTATTCATAGAGTGAAAATTAGTCATATTTGCAAAATAACATGTTTAATTATATCTGATTATTGAATACAGAGCTGTATTTATAAGTCTACTAATGTTCAACCATTTTATGCACAGCTTGCCTTTAAAGTCAAATAACCATCAGGCAGAAGAGTTTATATTTGACATCCCTGAAGTGTTAGTTGATCAGTCATATTTCTTAGTTCAATGATCAAGTTGTGATGCTAGGTTGGCTCCTTAATAACTCTCTTTGGTCTACTCTTCCACAACATATTTCAGGTAGTGTTGTCAATGCAGAAGTTGATCAAAAATCTGTGTATATTTTATAAACATATGTGACAAACTCAGAATTTTAAAATATTTCAAATCAATAGGGGTGAGTCAAGAAAGTTATTGACAATTTACCTGGGAAACTGAGTGCCTGCACTGGGAACAACTCATTACATTTTGTAATCATTAAGAATTCTCAAGCTTATTTAATATCCAAAATCAAAAAGAAAATATCTGGCATTTCGACACTACTCATCAAAAATGTCACTACATATTTGAAAGTCTTCTCAGGTGAACATAATTTGCTTTCATACAAAATATTCTGGTCAGAATTTCCTGTCCTCCAAATCCTCCAGACCCTCTTCACATCTCTACCTACCCAATTCCACGTCCTCTTCCTCTCCCTTTAAAAAGCAATTTAATTTGGTATATCAGCTGAGAGTGTACCAAAAAAAAAAGAAAAAAAAACACATTTCAACTTGTCTTTCATCTACTATTTAGATGAATTACAAATTCCACATTTCTGAGGAGTTTTTTTTTTTTTAATTCCTTCTTCACTTTGTAATTAACTTTATTCAACAACACAAGGAACTGTTGCCTTGACGGACTTCCAGTGTGAAGGGGGTCTATATTTTCTTCGTGTGTGTTTGACATGCTACTTTGTATCTGGTCACTCGAGCACTATTCATTCACTTGCTTTCTTTTATTCGGATGGCCCCACGTCTGTTGGGCTTTTCATCTTCAAAGCCGCACTTCTCCATCAGATGTGACTATCTCAAGTTATTTGGTAATATAAACTTCAAATGCAAAGCTTCGCTTAAAAAATTACAGCCCAAGTCTTTCCTTGCTGTGAATGCACAGCTGTTTCTCCCACCCTGCTCCTTTTTCCTGTCAGGATCATAAGTCTGGATGGTGGACGCAGGCTGTTTTCATTTCCACCAAGCGAACAATCCAGGAAAAGGCACTTTGATGTATGGGAGGATTTTGGACACGCGGTGTGATAAAATGTCTTTTGAGGTTTATGTTACAGAAACTTTTTTTTTTTTTTTTTTTTTTTTTGGTTTTTCTAGACAAGGTTTCTCTGTGGTTTTGGAGCCTGTCCTGGAACTAGCTCTTGTAGACCAGGCTGGTCTCGAACTCACAGAGATCCACCTGCCTCTGCCTCCCGAGTGCTGGGATTAAAAGGCATGCGCCACCACCTCCCAGCTTTGTTACAGAAACTTTTAACTGTGCTCAGAGTGAGGCTGCTATTCATCACCAAGGAGTAGGGAAGGTGTCGGAAGTCATTCTGCTGTCAGGCATGAGGAAACCGTGTAGGCGTGAGTTCTGTGATTCTGAGTAAAATACGTTGGCGCAGCTAACATTTCTGGAACTGCTCCACAGAAATCTGAAGACAGACAGGAACAAACCCATTTAGGTGGGGTGGAGATATGAGCTACAAAGCTTTCTTTTCTCTGTATGCGCGCGTATGCAGGTTCACATGTTTGTGCGTGAACGTGAAGATGCAGGTGTGTTGTGTGTGGAAGCCTGAATATGCAGTTTTGATGTTGGGTGTCTTGCTTACTAGCCCTCCAGTTTATCACTGAGGCTGGCTTTCAGTTGACCTAGTGCTCTCTCATGGGGTCGTCTAGCAAGCCAGGGGTCGTGGGCAGCCTCTGACTGCATCCCCAGGGCTGAGAGTTCTAGGTACCTGCTTATCATTTATGTGGGTTCTGGGGATCTGAACTCTCATCCTCACACTTACACTTTACCAACTGAACCACCCTCCCAGAGTGCTTTTTTATTATTTAAAAAATCAAACAAAAAATTTCTCTTCATTTAGGTAGTCCATAAGACAGATGATCTCTGACTCTGCAGTTCAATAGTTCTTAGCACGTTGATGGGGATTTTACCACTATTACCATAGAAGTAGTTTTGTAAATTAACTACAAGATGAAATGACTTTCTGAACATTGTTTTCCCCTTCCATTACACTATGCTTCTGCCTCACGGCAAGCAGCTATTTGTCTACATTCTGTTTTCAGTTCCATCAACTCCTAGCACTTCTTTCTTTCTTTCTTTCTTTCTTTCTTTCTTTCTTTCTTTTTATTGAGAAAAGGAAAAAAACAAGTTTCTGCCTCCTCCCAGCCTCCCATTTCCCTCCCCCTCCTCCCACCCTTCTCCCCCTCTCCCTACTCCTCTCCCCCTCCCTCTCCAGTCCAAAGAGCAGTCAGGGATCCCTGCCCTGTGGAAAGTCCAAGGTCCTCCCCCCTCCGTCCATGTCTAGGAAGGTGAACATCCAAACTGCCTAGGCTCCCACAAAGCCAGCACATTAAGTAGGATCAAAACCCGTGCCATTGTCCTTGGCTTCTCATCAGACCTCATTGTTCACCATGTTCAGAGACTCCTAGCGCTTCTTAAACTGGAAATATCTCATATGTGATCTGCTGCAAAGGTTTCTTTTCCAAAGAATAATATTATTGAATTTGATACATATCCCAGCATTTATCTGTACTCCATTTCTTTGTATTATTTAATAATATGCCACATGTCTTTGAAAACAAAGTGATTTTCATTATACACACAAAAAATTAAAAGGTTACTTTTAAAGGCAAGGATAATTGCATATGAGGTCAATGTATTTTTCTTGTATTACAAACATTGGCCTTTTGAATGACAAACATAATCTCTACTTGTCAGAATTATCATAATTATCCAGTTGTCATTATTATCCTAATGTAAGTTGAAATGGCCATTCATTTTTAACAAACCGTGCCACTGAGATTTGTTTCTGATAGTTGATAAAATGAAAATTTTTAAAAAATTAATTTTAATTTTCAATGTATTAAATTATTTTATACTCAAAATCATTATAGATATACTGTGAGTTGTAGATAAAATTTGCTTTTGTTTAAGAAATCTGATTTATATAAGTAACATTTTTTTAAAAATTTTATTTGGACTTTGTCTCTTAACAACAAGAGTTCCCTTGGAACGCCCTCCCATAGAGCAATTATTGTATGTCCTTGTATTCCATCCAGAGATGGGATCAGTAAATCAAGCGAATTATGATCTCACTCTTGAACAGGCTACTCTGTGCTGTCACATTCATTAGAGAGGCATTAAGGCTTGTCAACCAGCCATTAAACTCTCTTAGCCATAATACTACTCAGACTCTTTTAAAGTAAACTTCTATAATTTTAACATTCTTTTTAATAGCAATATTTTAAAATGTGAATTTTCAACTCACCTAGTCCAAATTATCTGGGCTAAAGAGGGAAATTCAAATATCTCACTATAGACATATGGAATTACCATTCATAAAAATCAGAAAAGAAAAAGTTGTTTCATTGGCTTTCAAGGCTATGATTACACACATTCAATTGGATAGTTAATCATTAACTTTATTTGACAATAACATTAACTTTTATAATTGAATAGTCAGTCTCATCAATGTAGACACTGTTAGAAAGTAGCAGTTAAAGAAAAAAAATAGTTGGGAAATAACCTTAATAATGAGAAAGAATCTTGCAACCACCTGGGCCATGATTTAACCTTGGGATGGGAAGGCATAAAAAAGGGCAATACCGACAGTGTCCTTTGCTTTACAGAAGCTTCTCAGTCTCAGGAGGTCCCATTTATTCAATGAGGTCCTTAATGTCTGTGCTGCTGGGGTTATACGTAAGAAGTGGTTTCCTGTGCCCATGTGTTGTAGAGTACTTCCCACTTTCTCTTCTACCAGGTTCAGTGTGTTCGGACTGATATTGAGGTCTTTAATCCATTTGGACTTGAGTTTTGTGCATGGTGATAGATATGGATCTATTTTCATTCTTCTACAGGTTGACATCCAGTTTTGCCAGCACAATTTGTTGAAGATGCTCTCTTTTTTCCATTGTATACTTTTAGCTCCTTTATCGAAAATCAGGTGTTCATAGGTTTGGGGGTTAATGTCAGGGTCTTCTATTCGATTCCATTGGTCGACTTCTCTGTTTTTATGCCAATACCAAGCTGTTTTCAATACTGTAGCTCTGTAGTAGAGTTTGAAGTCAGGGATGGTAATGCCTCCAGACGCTCCTTTGTTGTATAAGATTGTTTTGGCTGTTACTAGACCTGGATGGAGGTGGGGGTTCCTTGGACTTCCCACAGGACAGGGAACCCTGATTGCTTTTCGGTCGGGGGGGGAGGACTTAATTGGGGGAGGGGGAGGGAAATGGGAGGCGGTGGTGGGGAAGAGACAGAAATCTTTCATAATTAAATAAATTAAAAAAATATACTCTATATGGAAAAAAAGAAAAAAGATGGTTTGAATTCAATAAAAAAAGGGCAATACCTATATCATAAACATCATGATGTGTGTCTTGATATGGGAAAGCATTTGACCCATTTTGAAAACTTAAAGAAAGTGTAAAGTGAAAGAATAGAAAAGGGAACCACCATGTACAGAATGGCAGAGGTACCAGACTATCAAAGATTTCCCTGAAACTAAGGGGATATTTCAATTTTTAGTGTCTTTTCAGTGTTGTGCTTATTTAACCTCCATCATAACTCTCCTAAAGTTCACTCACAAAACACTTATTATTCCTTGTCTCAAGAGTCAAGTTGCAGGAACTATGGCCAGTATTCTCCAGACTGGAGCTAATCTCCGAAAGAGACTGGAGTCTTAAAGTGGCCAACCAATGATCAAGCATGTACTTTTATAAATACCCTACCTCTGAAACAAACAAACAAAAAAACTGTTGTGATATGTCCTTCGTATGTTGTGAATATGTTTTATTACCATTGGTTAATAAAAAAGCTGATTTGGCCAATAGCCAGGCAGAATAGAGCGAGGCAGAAAATCCAAGCAGAGATACAAGGAGAAGAAGGGAGAGTGAGAGAAGACACCAGCAGCTTCTGGGGAAGCAATATGTGTGGTAAGAAGCCACGAGCCTTATGGTAAAATATAGACTAATAGAAATGGGTTGATTTAGTTCTGAGTACTAGTTAATAATAAGCCTGATCTAATAGGCCAAATGGTTTGTGTGATTATTTAAAAAGGGCCTTGGAATGGGACATGAAATAAAAAGACTCCGTTTACATAAACCCCACTCACTGAACATAAATTTTTATTTTTTTATAATTTTCTTTTGTATTACTTTAACTTTCATCTTTGGTGTTTTCATTTTTTTTTGGACCTTCTTTTACAGCTTCATTCAGTTTCAATCTCACTGCCCTGCACTCACCCCACTTAGCATCCATTCCTCTTTTCAACTCTGTAAACTTAGGCCTCCAACTCAGCATAGCGCAATGTCTTCTTCATCCCTATATCCAGACATTGAAAGAGGGCTTAGAAGACATGACTGCAGTTCTCTGGGTCTTAACTTCACTAAATAATGTTGCTCTTCACACTCACCAACAAAATGTTGAGCAGCAAATGAGTTCTCAGTCTGCCAAGTCTCCAGTCTCACAAGCTGTCATTTTAGAAGTTCCTGGCACCAATAACCCCATCTCTAGCTAATCCAAGAATCTATCCTCTAAGAAGATACTTCTACTTCATTTTTCTTCCATCAAACTTCAGTATCAATCTATTTCCTATCCTCTAGAAATATTTACGGCCACTTAGAGTTAAATTTCTTTATTAGACTTAATATTAACTTCTAGTATATCCTATCTTAATCCCTAGTGCCTGTCTACTTTATTTGAAATTTTGTGGTTTTTTTTTTTGTTGTTGTTGTCTTTTCTATGGTAGGGGCTCAAAATGCAAGGCAAGTGCTCTACCAATAAGCTATATTCCTAGTTTAGAAAAATGGCTGTTATATATATAATGGAAGGATTTGGAATGAAGAGGATAAGGAGCTTCTCTGATATCTTAGTCGTAACACGAGGGCCGGCTTGTTGGGGTTTCCTTCCTGCCCGGTACCCCACAGCTGGCAAGCCCCAAAGAAAATCATAAAGAGAGTCTGCATTAATAATAAACTTATAGGCCCATTAACTCAGTCTTCTTATTAGCTCTTGTAGCTTATATTAACCCATTATTCCTTATCTATGCTAGCCACACGGCTCAGTACCTTTCACAGCCTGACAGGTTACATCTTGTTTCTCGGTCGTCTGGGCAGGAATGAGATGGGCTTCGTTCTTTCCATCATTCTCCTGTTCTCATCGCCCCGCCTCTACTTCTTGTCTGGTTGACCTGTCTATACTTCCTGTCTGGCCAATACAGATAATTCTCCTGCAATAGTTAGTCAGTATTCTACTGCTGCAAAAAGACACCACAATAAATTTTGTAAAAAAAATCACTTAACTTTGGCTTGCTTACAGATTCAGGGGTAGTTTAGTCCATTGTCATCATGGTGAGGAATGTGACAATATGCAGGTAGACAAAGTCCTGGAGAAGCAGCTGGGAATTCTACATCTGGATCCACAGGCAGCAGGAAAAGAGAGAGCTTATTTGGACTTTTGAAACGTCTAAGCACAGCCCTAGTGACATACTTCACCTGACAATGCCACACCTACTCCAACAATGCCTAACCTCCTAGTTGTTCTCATTTAATGCCACTCCCTGATGATTAAGCATTCAAACATATGATCCTATAGACGTCATTATTGTTTAGACCTCCATATCTGAGATTTGTGTCTCTCTCTACAGTCATAAGAGGTTCTATGAGGATAGGTAGACTAGACACAGAGGGTAAATTGATCATGAAGTCTGAGGCTAGAGTCACTTGACCCCAAATCAAAGGTTGACAAAGACACTAGAATTGGAAAGAAGAAAGAATGGGTTTCTTTGGAGCCTATAAAAAAAAAAAAGCATCATGACAACACTATCGATTTCAGCTAGTGATGTTTCCTGCACACTTCTCCCTGACTGATCTATGAGAGAATAACTTATGCCACTTTAAACTACCAGGCTTGTTATCATTTATTACAGCAGCAAAAGGGGAAGTCATGCAGTGTTCAAAGGACTCTTCTTTACAGATTTCCACCGTTGTTGGACTGACTGACACAAACTTTTACAGGCTTTTCTTTATTTTGATCCCTAAAATTTAATGTGAAATCAATAGTCACCAACATTGTTCTTTCTGAGACATAAATGATGTTTGATGTGCTCTGTGAAAATTGCCTCTCTTCCACATTTAACTGAATTCTTGTGATGTCTTCCAGGATTTCTGTTTCTTTTAGTAAATCATGAGGACTTTGAGATAACAGGTAGTAGTGGCGCTAAGACTCACGTCTAAATATTTTCTTTTGCTTCTGAAAGAAAAGTAGGCACAAAGTTCAAATCTTTCATAGACGTGACTGCTTAATAAAAGACCCTGGTGCACTTCTTGCATATTGTGAAAATCCACTCTCTTTCTTTAAAAAACTTTTTTGAGATGATAATATAATTGTAACATTTCTCTTTTCCCTGTTTCCCTAATTCTCCCATATACCCCTGTTGTGGGTGGTTCTTCTGCTCCTCCAGCCAATAGCCGCTGAGATACCAGCCCATTGGGGTGTGGTTTCTCTCCCTTTAAAAAAGCAGCCACTTCCCTTCTCACTCTCTCTTATTTCCTGCTCCACTTTGGCGACTAGACTCCCTTCCTAATTGCGCAGAGGGCTGTTGTCTGGGATGGTGATCTGTAAGTTTTTTTCCCCTTTAAATAAATAACCATTCTATTAATCCTAATTCTAAACTGGTGTGGGATTGTTTTTGATTTATGCCTTCTCCATCTGGCGCCCAAGGTTTGGTTTTAGGACCTCTCCTTCCCCCGATTGGCTGCCTGCCGCCAGTTTGCCAGTTCGGCTTGCCTCCCTCAGCCGCGGCCTGTGCCTTGCGGCCTGTGCCTTGTGCGTGGAGCCAGCAGTTTAATATAAATTATCACACAGTGAGTTCCCAGTAGAACATCCCCATTGTCTCAGTGTGTGGGTGCAGCCCTCGCAGTCCTGAGTTCCTTGCTCGTGCTCTCTCTCCTTCTGCTCCTGATTTAGACCTTGAGATTTCAGTCCTGTGCTCCAATGTGGGTTTCTGACTCTGTCTCCTTTCATCGCTTGCTGAAGGTTAATATTCAGGAGGATGCCTATATGTTTTTCTTTAGCTGGCCGGGTCTGGAAAAGCCTGGGATAAAACCGGACTCTCTGAACATAGCAGACAATGAGGACTACTGAGAAGTCAAGAACAATGGCAATGGGTTTTTGATCCTACTGCACTTACTGGCTTTGTGGGAGCCTAGGCAGTTTGGATGCTCAACTTACTAGACCTGGATGGAGGTGGGGGTTTCTTGGACTTTCCACAGGACAGGGAACCCTGCTTGCTTTTCGGGCTGAGGCGGGGGGGGGGGGGGGGGGGGGGGGGGGACACGGGACGACGACAACGTAATTGGGGGAGGGAATTGGGAGGCGGTGGCGGGGAAGAGACTGAAATCTTTAATAAATAAATAAATTAAAATAAAAATAAAAAAATTATCACACAGTGGCTTTTCTTGCTGTAGTTTTTTTATATTTTCCCTATAGACACCTCAGATTGACTTCAAGTCCCCACATACCCTATCATTTGCCCCCCCCATGTGGATTTAAACTCCATAGGCCCACGTAGTCTCTGCCTGCCTGGTTTGCTCTTTTCTGAGTCGTTTTCAAATCTCCCTTGCAAGCGCAGCTCTTAAGCAGCGTGAACCAGAGCACATGGTTGCCAGTTGCCAAATGCTGCAACCCCTCAGGGCTACTCTGTCACCTGGAGGCATACACAGCTTCCCGGTTACTCTTCTCTACCCCTGGATTCTGGGTTTATGGTTCCGTGTACAGAATTGATTCAATTACATTTACTTTGTTGAGCAACTTGCATTTCCCAGTTTTTAACAAATACTAGGCGGACACTGAAACAGGACCCCGTTTTCGTCGTGACCTGGCAACAGCGCCACCTGCTGGATAATAGGTAATATGGCGGTTTTTGTTTCCAACACAAATTTTACTGTTTTGTTCGCTAATACAAATGGGTCATATCATGCAAGGTTTATATGACTATGGGAATAACTTAATTTACTGGTTACTAGGTTTCAGTATTCTTTTGAATATTCTATTATTTAGGAAGAATATGACACTCCTAAGAACCATACAATCTTTACTAGAAACTCAGGATTCAAAAGAGACAATAATAAAAAGACTTGAAATGCTTGAAGAAATTATTGGAGCTGATGAACAGAGTAAGAAGACACAAGGACAGGATACAATGCCACCACCAGCTATTAGAACTGGCTTACCTATGGTTTTACCGACATACCCTGTGAATTATTCTGACAAAGCATCAACTTCTAAAGGCTCAAAGGGAGTCAGAGAAGCTAGATGGATGCCAATAGCAATGAATGATCTAAAAGAAATTAAGCAAGCTATTGTTAATTTTGGCTTGCACTCTAGTTTGACTAGACTCCCTTCCTGATTGTGCAGAGGGCCATTGTCTGGGACAGTGATCTGTAAGTTTTTTCCCCTTTAAATAAATAACCATTCTCTTAATCATAATTCTAAACTGGTGTGGAATTGTTTTTGACTTACACCTTCGCCTTCATACCCCTTCTTGCTCTTTTTCACATCTATAGCCTTTTAAATAATTTATTAAATTCATATATGTATCTACACATATATACATATATGTAGATACCTACACAAACATATAAATACAACCTGCTTACTCTGAATAATTGTATGATGTTGCATATGTTTGGGGACTGATCATTTGCTACTGAATAACCAATTCATGTGCTCTTCCCTGAGAAAGATTAGATGCCTTCCTTAGATGCCTGTAGTTCTTTGTGTGGGACTGAGGTCTTGTGGTCTTTTCTCACTATATTTTAGCTTTTCTATTGTTGTTGCTCTGTAATGTGAATTCTAATTGGTCTTAATAATAAAAACTCTGAGTCAGATTCAGGGGTCAATGCTGTAAGATCAGAGAAGCAGAATAGCCAGACAGTAGTCCTTAGCTCTACCGAATCCTCCTATCGAATAGGGTATCCTGTATCTAAGAATCCTCAGATTGAATGTTGCAAGCTCCTCTTTCCTCCTACCTAATATTCCTCTCTCTATCCAGCCATATCAGTCCCATCTCCACTTCCCTAGTGCTGGGATTAAAAGCCTGTGATCCTAAGTGCTAGGATCTAAGGCCTGAGATCTATTTCTTTTTTAGACTGATACAATCTCACACAGTCCAGGGTGGCCTTGAACTCAAAGAGATCCATCTGCATCTGCCTTCTGAGTGCTGGGATTAAGGGTGTGTGCCACCACTGCCTGGCCACTATGGCTAACTAGTGTGGCTAGCTCCATACTCTGATCTTCAGGCAAGCTTCATTTGTTACAGCACAAACAAAATATCACCACATTATTCTTGTTCATCTCATTCTTGGGCAGTCATGTTGGTAAAACTTTATAGGTTTAGCTATAAAATTATATTGCAAGGAGACAAGCTCACAGTGAACTTCTGATACTCTAGCTTCCCATGTCTGAAAGGCAGTGATACCTGATTTTCAGATGCAGGAGTGTTTTACATCCTAGGTGCTCTTTTGAGGATCAGCCCCAAGTTACTACCATGATATTTTTGTTTTATGAAGAGCTACAGGTTTTATTGGATCAAGAGAATGTATTCTAACAAAGTGGGAGTCCCAGCACAATTTCTAGACCCTGAACACCACTCTGATAGTGCTCTCCAAATAGTGAGTTCTTGGGTTTTTCAGATTCCATCAGTTTTCATATAAAAATAAATGAGCCTTGTAGAATCTTCCTAGCTAACTGTGTGTATTAATTATGTTTCACTCTTGAGATGAACAGTACTGTTCAACATCCTATAACTAATGCTAATTAATGAAAATTGGTATTGATTAGGGGAAACATGAATTACTTGTAAAGCTACTCCTGGAATACTTTTCTGGAATCATTCTTATAAATCATAGCAAACCATCCATATATGGTCAAGGAAATAAACATCATTTAAAAAATACATCAATCTGTTCTTCCTGAATTAATTAATGTAAATTACCTCACAGGATATTAAAAAACACTCACATTTCTAGCTTTTTTTTCTCTCTCCTTTTATGCACTTCCTGCCAAGTTTTAGACTGTCAGTCAAAGAGAGTGCCTGTCGCTCAGTGTTAGCTGCCACTCATGGCTTTCATGATGTATGATATTCTCAGTCAACCTGTCCATTTTCATTTTGCTTATGAGACCCTTTCATTTTCAGAAATATTTACTCTCAGTAAAACCCTTATAGAAAAAACAAACAGTATGTGTATGACTATATCGTTGCCTTTTTATTTCCTCAATTTATATAGTCTCATTCTTAAATTTGTATACAAATGAATATCTTTCATATAGATTCCATATTCTTCTTTATACTTTAGGTATATCTTTTCCTTTATTTCACATTATGTTTTTATGACATTTTACATTTTCTGATACACATATGAATTTTCTTAAAGGCTTGCACAAGTTCCTTTAAGTAACAACTTGAATAAAAGGCCAAACCTATTTCTGTATCTTTCCAAACACATAAGATTCATCCTTACAACATTAAGTGACTAGTTGTTTAGAAATTGACAATGAAATAAGTTCCTGGGTGACTGAATGAAAGGAAGAAGTCCAAAACCAAGTAAAAGTTTGTTAGTTCACAGGAATAAAAAGGAATATATATATATATATATATATATATATATATCCAAAAAAGTACTTTGTTTTGGAGAGTAAAATAGATATTCATATATGTTATGATAAATATTATTGCAATTGCAATGTTTAAGACTGGAAAAGTTATTGTCATTATATTCTTTGAGTGTAAATTTTATGAATTTTAAAATTTAAAGAATAGCAAAACTATTATTTTCTTGAACATTATATATGTGATCTACTGTTGTTTCAAATAGTCCAATATGCCAGTTTTTTAGTGTAGAAAAAACTGATGAGGATAATTTCTGTATATATGGTACTGTAGTTGCTAAACTCAAAGAATCACTGCCAAGCACTACTCAGTTCTAAAGTGATTTTTAGTCAAAATGTCATAATTCCAACCAGTTGAGGAAAAAAAGAGAGGACATCTAATTCTAAATATTTGGACAGCACAAGTTTCTTTTCCTCTTGAAGCACCTCTATCATCTTTATAAATTTGGTTTTAAGGTTGTTTTCTTGTGCTTCCACTGTTTTGGAATGAATATTCAGGGTTTGCTGTAGTAAAATGCCTGATGACTGAGCTCTGATGGTGACATGGTGTCCTGGCAGCTGTTAACTCTGTCCTTACACTGCATCTAAGCATCTGAGCTTGGAGTAATTGTAGGTCTAGGTGCTGATTTCTGAGTTTGTCTTTGTTGAATAGATGTTGTTCTTTGCTTTCTATTTTCTCTCTGATCTTCTGGCTGAGGTAACTTATGTTTGAGTAGAGGGTCTGTGCCTGAGTTAATGGTTGGACTTCTGATGGCAGGGGTGGTCTTGGTAAACAATGGTGCTTCAAAGGAAGTTGGGATGCTGGAGTTCTGGGAACCGGCATGGTGTCTGGTCTAGTCAAGGGTCCTCTGGGGTTCTGGGTATCTATATTGCTTCTGATGGAGCAGGGAGCTAGGGATATGGGTGCCTGCATGGCCTCTGGTGGATCATGGAGCTTCCACTGAAAGTGTGGGCTGGAATAGGATAACAAGGAGAGGAAGAACTGTTGGGGTTCATCTGGGCATGTTGTGGAGTGTTAGTGGTCCAAGAGAATGGTGCTTACCTGGGGATCTAGGTGCTGGCATGTCCTCTGGTGAAACAGAGGTCTTCCTCTGGAGAACCAGAAGGAGTTTCTGATGAATGATTCCACCTGATACATTTATTTCTTTCATGTATCTTTATTTGGCTGATTTTATTTTTTTTCAATGTGCTTCCATTTATGTTTTATTCATTGTCAAATCTACTATGTCTTAGACACCATTGGGCTGAGAGTAAAGACTGAAAGACACATAACTCAGTGCTGTTGACAAATATTATTTTGCCTTTTTTTAAAATTGATTTTATTGAGCTATACACAAACATTTTTAAAAGGCTACCTGTGGACCTATGTTCTTATTTCCCTAAGTTATAAAATATAAACACACAGATCTGCATTACAAAACTTAAATATTAAGGATCTTATTCACTCTGTGTATACATTATACACTTTTTGATCATCTCCCAGCAAAGTATTTATGTTTTGTTGCTGTACAGCCCCTAAATTGTTGTTCCCAAGAATGGAATAATTTCATGTTTTGGAAAATATGTTTGTTTAATGAAAAATTAGAATATATGAAATTGATATATTGAATTTTCAGTGTATTATCCTGTTGCTTTTCAGAATAACCTTTTCTAAAGTTTCTGGTCAATAATTGTTATAACCTTGGATGTGACTGCGAACCTGATCTTGTCAAACCTTGTTGATTTATTTGTTTTAAAACATTAGCAAATCATTGCATCGAGGACTGTCTGGACCATAAAAATGTAATTTTATTCAACCTATCAATTCTATAAAACAGTTTCCACTGTGAACCATGATGCTAGAAATATATATATATTTCAATTATGCTCCCCCAGAGGCCAGTAATTATTGGAAAAACAGTTAACTGGTTTTATAGTCGACCTTTGTCTGGAAGTTCGTTTCTGCAAGCCACAGTCTAATCACCCTGGATTACAGGCCACATAGTGAATACAAAATTGATGCAGAAACTGTGGGAAATATACTCCAAATCCCTTTATTTGCTTGTACAAATTGTAGTTTGTTAAACACAGTAAAAATCAAAGCATTCTTCCTTTTATTTTATACCATTTTGACTCACTTAAGAATATTTCTATTTTTGTGGGCTGTTATTTCCTTATTTCCCTCTCCATCTCCTTTCTTCTTTTCTTCTGTAGTAGTTTTAGGCTCCAGTCAGTCTTGGTTGATGTTGTCCTCACTAGTGGGTCATTGATTATGTTGCTGAGATCTTCCATCTACGCAGTACATTAAGTCATAACCTCCCAATGACCATGACAGAGATTTTCATATATGTTTTCCATTGTCCAGAGCATTTTCAGTTCCAGTTTAGTAGAATGAGCTTTATCAATGATCCTGATTAAAATAGTCTAAGAACTCTCTCTCTCAAGTATATATATATATATATATATATATATATATATATATATATATATGATGTGTGTTTTTCTGTGTGTATGTGTGTATTGTTTTAAAATGGAGACAGATTCTAAGATACACTAATAAAGTTTATTCTAGAAATTGACTCTCAAATATTTTGGGAGTACACTTCCTGTTCATTATCATTTAGTGCTCTAATTGCTTTGATTTATTAAAATCATCCTGTAAGCAAATACAGCAATCAGATTTCCGGGATTTAAAATATCCGTCTTTTATAGTGATCATATTTATAAGACACAAATCAATAAAAGAAAAAAAGAAATTAAAATGTTTGATCTAGTTTCAGATTTATTTTCAATGATCAGATTTAGACTTTAACATTTGAAATATTCATTATTTTCTATGTTAATGTATACATATTTCTAAACACAGTCTGAGAGGCACATAACCTGGTAATTGATTTATTTTCTTACCTTAGGTTTGCAAAACAAATATTTTCAAGTGTCACACATTGTCTCCATCATCTATTTCTATTACCTCCTTTGAACATTCTGGCAGCTTTTCCTATTTTTTGATTCACCTTTGTTTTAAACTATCATATAAATCGTCTTCTGCACCCATCTTTTGTGACTTAGAGATGTACACTACTTCTTATCAGTAATAGCTGCGTTATTGGCATTGAAATAGAAAAGGTAATTCAAATTATTTCATTGAATTGTATTATCACTTTAACTATACCAATGACTTTTCAATGTACATTTAACTCTCTCCAGATTTTATTTCTATATGTACTGTTCTCATACAATGTGGATTCTCTGTAGGTCTGAGGAACCTCTTTACCTCATTTAACTAAAATGGGAAACCTTGATAGCTAATTAGTTTTTCTCCTGATAATTATACTGTGTATATCTTTGTGTCCTTGCTTTTTTATTTTAGTATAAACCCTGAGCTCTAGTCAACAATGACATTTTTTAGCCATTTCTCTATGCCTGCTTAAAGGAGTTCAGTGTTAGTTGGTTTTTATGACTTTGTTGCCAGAAGCAGAATGATCAGGTTGGGGAAATTTTTCTATTGCCTGGAATGGTCTTTTTGTTGAATTCTTTCATTTCTGCTTTTTTTTTTTTTTGTAACTTTAGCTTCAGTTTTATCAGTGAAAAGCTTTGTATTTATTCTTCTTTACTATTGACTAATGTGTGGACCTTGAATACAATACATTTCAGTAACTGCCTATACATCCAGGGGTTTGTCAAGAAAGGAGAGATGATGTCCCTTGAGTTCATGGGCATTCTTTATTGAGTAGAGAAGATGAAGAAAGACATCAAGGAAAATACAATATTTTATATTTACTAATTTGTTCAATAAGTCTTCTTAATCATCAATTACCTGCCAACATTAAAACAAAATGAGGAAATAAAACAAAGCATTTGTAAAAAATATTCATAGGAAGGCAATGTTGTTGTTACAACAACAGAGTTCAAGGGATAAGGACAATATTCATTTATAGATAATAGCACTTCATTCTAAAAGTAAAAGAAGGAGTTTAGCAGGCTATGAAAAGAACTAAAGAAATGTTTAAAAACTGAATAGTCCTAGGGCCAAGTTGATGTGGCCAAAGGAATGTGTGCAAAGGTCAAATTGGAAGTAGGCTTTTAAGTCTTCCTACACTGTGATAAGGATAGTGGACTCTATCCTGAAGCCTCTAAGTGAATAGCTGCAGGTTTAAAACAAGAGTAAAATTCTTTTTAAGAGATTTTATGAAATAACATATGATGATGAACATCAGGCCAGAATATTTTGATGGGAATGAGAGCTGACCAAGTTATTGACAAATGACTCTGGTGTTTACTAACCTCCAGAATTTAATATTTATTAAAGAATCAACTCATGTTATTTGTTTCAATGAGTGTATCATAATGTTATTTGTTATATGAAGGTACTAATGCAGGACAGCTGATATACCAAAGAGGGGAGTGAAAGACAAAGAAAAGAGAGTCATTGGTGAAGGGTCCGCCACATAACGATGCAGTGCCATGGTGAAGTCTTTGTCGTGTAAGGATGCAGTGCCATAGACCCGTTCATTGGATATCTGGAGAAAAGATCCTGGATATTAACTGACAACATGATTTCTTCTAACGAATTTATTTCTCTACATATTTCCAAAAATATCTTTTATTTATTTTATAATTTGATAGGGAAATGCAAGGTTTATGTGGACAATGGATTTGTCACAGCAGATTATAATAATTACTGTATGTTTTGCCTCATGCCACCAAATTGATTACATCCTATTATGTAGACAACATTGTAATTAACTGAAGGGACAAGTTTTCCAGAAAACAGGAACAATGACTTTTGTTTTGGTTTTGTTTCTCTCTCTACCTGTGGATACATGCCTACCCAGAGAGAAAATACATAATGCTCAACGTTTGCCAGAGTCTCAAGACTGGCTTGAATAATATAAGTGAGCAATATTCACAGGAACCTGTCACATATTTCCTTGACATGAAGACATAAAAATGTTTTTATAATCTAGATCAGATGTTAGTAAATAAATTTACCCAAGGTAGTTCTTAAAGTTAGTTGTCTAAATGTTTGATTTTTAAATTTTGTATGCATTTGTGTAATGTACCAATTTTTTCATAACAATTACTGATATCATACACTGCAATAGAAGGTGCCAGATATCATAAAAGCAGTTTCATGACTAACTCATTTTATTTTCACATTTCTGTCACCATTATACACGTGAATAAACATATGGAGAACTCAATATGCCTGAACCATTTAACTATGCCCTATCCGATTCTAAACTCGGCAACACTGCATGGTAATTGTTAATATTGTTAATAAAAATTCTGTTTCATATGGCTATATATTAGTTCATTCTCACGTTTGTTTGTGTACCATTGAGTTCTGTTTGTTGACAAAGGTTTGGTTATTTGACTATTTGGTTATGTGATAAGTGAGCAATTATCACAATTATAAATTCAATACCATTGGATCAGAGAAGCTAGTGTTTGGTCAGGACATTGTTTTGTTTTGCAATGTCATGTTGAGCCTTTTCTTGGAAGAAACCAGAAAGCACCCCTCTCTGTATCCTCGAATGGAATAGAATATAAGAGACGTCTATATTGTCTGTTGCTAAGAGTGCATTACTCACAATTGTGACGTCGTCAGTATTATGACAGTAGTGACCAGCTAAAGTCCTCACCTCTGATATAATTAGAGTTAGAATTTTAACACAGGGATTTTGGACAACAAATTCATCTTTCCATAAGGAGCCCATATCTACAATTCTTAGGTTATTTTGATAATTATACAACTAACATATTTGCATTTTAGCACATTAGGGTTTATTTTCCTTAATGAAAAAGGTTTCTAATAAGTAAAATATTTGTCTAAATTATTTTCCACCTTGACAGGTAATTAAGAGTGATGAGATAATATTAGTGATTACAAATGTGTATGTGTGGATGCTGTCAGGCAAACTTGATGTGTTTCCCCCCCATTTGTACAAACGTTTAAAGGTTTTTGTTAAAGTTCTCACATATTATCATTGCAACTGATTAGTTTGGTGACTCTCTATCTGGAAAAGCGGCCTTCTTTGGTGAAACTTCCTTGAAAATATATGCTCATGTCACTCGTAGCTCTATCTAGTTCGCAGAACTCAGCCTTACATGTTTCTCACAGAGACACAGCATTTTGGCAGCACAAACCACTTCTGTGGATTTGCAATTGTCTCTCTTTTTTCTACTCCCTCATTTTATTTAATGAAGTTGACAAGTATTAGGAAATGATATTGCTTCATAGACTACAATTGACGCCAAGTACAATAAAATTGATAGAATAAGTTTTCATATATAAAGCATATTGAATATATCTTCTCCATTCTTTTCTTGTAGGAAGAATTTTCAATAGCCAGAACTACAAGACATGAGCAGCATTTCAAATAATCCTCTCAAAATATTTAAGGAGGAAAGTTGATAGGTGTTTACAATGTAGAATCACCCCTGTTTGTGAGGAATTTTGGCACAATGATGTTACAAATTTGTTCAGAATTGAGGGAGGGTGATACATAAAGTGATCTGTACATTGAACCACCAGTTAATCAGTGAGATATATATATATATATATATATTACTAGTAGTAATGATAGTAGTGAAAAGCCTCTCTTCAAATAATTTCTTTGTTTGGGGCATCTGTTCCAATAAAACAGGTAGACTTTGATAATTACTGAAAATGACAAGTAGAAAATTCCTAAATAAGCATAAATGTGTATTTTTAACACCTTCCTGTCATTTAATAAAAGCTGAGATTTGGGATTATATCAGGAATATTGTCTTGGATCTTCATTATTTAAAGGTTTAATATAATATATTTTATTTTGAACCTAAAGATTCATCATGTGCACTGAATCTAGGCAATTTGGAGATAAAGTGTAAAGTAAAACCATTACTATTTACTGCTGTTCTCAGTAGGAATTTAGAACTTAACAGCTTAGCCAAAGTACCTTTCTAAGTTGTTGACATTAAATGGTATTTAAAATATTTGAGGAGGAAAGGAGTGGTGATATTTCATTGTTACAGCGCACTCCATCCTCTTTTTATGTTCATTCCCAAGATGTTGTGTGAGTGCACTTTCTAAGAAGCAGCCTCTGCATACTCAGGGAGACTGGTCTAGAACTGATTTAAATATGGGTTTAGAAACTAGATATAATTATTGGATGTTTTATAGGCAGCAATTATAATCATGCTTTGCGCATTCTAAACCATCTAAATAAAACATATAGTGTAATGATTGTGAAAGGTTTTTATTCATAATTGTGTTCTTTTGTAGTAAGAAGGAAACTCACCTTAATGCTCTGAAGAAAGATTTATCACAGTGACCTTTCCACCAGCCACAGATTTCTTTCTCCAGTTACTCCTTTTGTGATGTTTTTACTAGAGACATTTATTTCTTCATTTTTAAAAGAATAGTCTTGCTATTTCATTTGAGAGTTATTGCTGACACTTAGGGACCATTTCTTGAAAACAATCAGGCAGTGAACAAACAGTTTAGATGTTTTAGTGATGAATGATAGTCTGAAACAGCATTTGAAGTCATATAGAACTTAAGTATTATCATTTAGAATTTTCATAATCATTGATGTTTACTGACATTAACTCATGCCTCTTGAGTTCCATTTCCCCTCTGCCACTGGTTGTTCCATAGTGGAAGAAAGTTTTACATGTATGAATTTCAAATCCCCCAGCATGAAAATAGAAACAAGGAAGATACGTGATTATTCAGGTTTTACTACTCTAGAAACAGTGTGTATTAATGGTGTGAAAACTATGAATAAGGGAATTCATCTATTTGATCCTTTGCTCAACATTTAAATATAACTAAAAGAACAATTATATGAAAATAATATTGCTTGAAAACACAGAAATGCCTTTAATAAGGCCAACCTAATATGTTACTTTTTTTTTTCATTTTTCTTTTGGTTGATTTTGAGACAGCATCTCACTCTGTAGTGAGCCTAGTGATTACTCTGTTTCCCATGCGGATCTCAAACAAGCGGCAAAATGTCTTCCTGAGTGTCCCAAGTGCTGGGATTATAAGCGTTAGTCACCATGGATGTCACTTTCTGACGCTAAGAAAATGGTGGAAAACAAGTCAGGATCAAATACAGCTCATAACTAAACATTTCCATTGCGGGGCTTGTTTAAAATGAAAAGCCATCCAGACTTCCCAGGCACAGTAGCAAGGAGCCTTTGGATGAGGTAGGTTGTGATATAAACTTCATCTGATCCATGCAGGATCCTTGCTAGATTTCTGGGCTCAGTTTACTAGTTACAGGTTTTATTACACATCTAGGATATGGCCACCCAAGTGTCATAGCAAACTGGCAATCGTATCTGAGGAAGATGGAAAGAGAGACAGGATTGTTCCCATTGGAAAGGTCAGTGGAGGAATAAAACTAAAACTTGGAAGCAGTCAGGTAGACATTACCACTCACTTGAGCAGTTTCATCTAGGATGCTATGAAAAGCATTAAGAGATGTGACCGAAGGATGAAGAGAGCAAGAACTGGGCAGGATGCTCTAGGTAAGACTTTCTAAAAAGGACAAAAATAAATGGTGCAAAAAGAAACAGATACGGTTAGAAAACCCCTTTTTTCATCTTTTTCTTTTTTACTTTCTTTTAAATTTTTAATAGCATTTATTTGAGTATATATAATCTATATATTGTATATGTGTGCATATATAATTACATATAATTTTTACGTAATAATTATTTTTGTTATTGTAACAAAAGAAGACATAAGTTTGAGGAAACACATTGGTGAGAACAAAAGTGAAGTTGTAGGGCATAGAAATAGAGAATAGGTTCAATATGCATTACACTAATATATAAGAAAATACTCAGGACTTCAGTGATAGCTCAGCAGTTAAGAGACTAACTGGCTTCCAGAGGACTCTGGTTCAATACTCAGAACCGACATGGCAACACACAACTGTGTGTAGCACCAATTCCAAAGTATTTGGCACTGCCATAGATACACATGCAGGAGAAACCCCAATGTACATAAAATAAAAATATTTTTAAAGAAAATATTTATAAATATATGAATAAATAAAACTGACAAATATTCAAATTATTAACAACAATACATAAATTAAATAATTAGGGAAAACATGCTACTTCCCCAATTATCTATGTGGCTCGTAAGATTCAGCTGATTGGAGATACTTGATTCATGAAAGTGGAGGTATGCATAGTTATAATCTCTGAAGGTGTGTGAAGTCAGACTGTATGTATTGGAATAAACTTTGCAGAAGTTATTAATTGTATATATTATATATTTTATATATTCTGCAAAGTTATTATATATATATATATATATATATATATATATATATATAAAACAATGCAGGGTAGCTGTGAGTAGAATTTTGAGTAGAGCTTGCAGAATGTATTTTAATTGTTATTGTTTAATTAAAACACAACAACATCATTTACCCAGTTGCTATCCTCCATCCTATTCCATCTACATCTTCAACCCCACCTTCTGTCTTCTAAACCTCTTGCCTCCTCTTCTTTAGTCATTGTTTCATATACATATAAAAATAAACATAAATAACACCTCTGGAGACCATTCAGGGTTGCCTGCATGCATTTTTCTAGGGTTAAGATCTTGGAATTGGATTTTTTTTTTTAAAAAAAAAATCAGGATCCTTCTTCCTGGGAAAGAATAAATCTCATTTTCTCAGCTGTACTTAATTGTTTGGAGCTCTTCATCTTGGGGAGTTGCCCTTGAGATTTCTTCCACTTATTCTAAGATATCAATTAGTGTCAGAATTATTCCGGTCTTGTTTAGGCATCCATGCTGTTGAGATTTCATGGGTGTGGTTTTTCTGCAATATCTAAAAAGCACTGTCTTATAACTGCCTTCCATGTCCTCTGTCTCTTAAAATATTTCTGTTCATCTTCCTTTGGATTCGGTTATCGAGTCACTAATTGGGTCTTCATAGCCCATGGTCAGTTATGCTCTTCATTTATATTTGTGCCTTGTCGTGCTGGTGTCTTTCTGCAGCAATAATGAAGTTTCTTTGATGAGGAGAGCTTCACTTCTCTGTGGTTATGAGGATGATTACTTAGAATACAATTGAAATTATACTAGTATAGGGAAGTGGTGGTAGCAGGCTCTTCTCTTCGATCTATTTTCTCACTAGTCATGTATAGCTGGCTAGGTATATAGTACCCAGCCTGGTTTCCCTTTTGTTCAGCTGGCCTTGTATCTAACTAGATTGCTGTTGGTTACTGCCAAAAATGAACGACCCCATTGCACCTTTAGGAATGCCTTGCCACGCTAGTCAACACTGCACTTCATAGACATCACAGCTGATGGTTTTCCTCCCTAGGCACTTTGCATATCAGCTTCCAGTGCTATGAAAACTAGTACTCAGAAAGGAGGCTATCAGGTCAGTTGCAGAAAAATCCTCCAAATCCTATGTCCATTTTCTGGGAGTTAACAAAAGGAAACAGAAACAGACTATATGGTCTGGAGAAACTTTGGATTTTTTCGCCCGACAATTTGAAAGGAGATGTCTTGAGTGTGGTATTAGAGGGTTGTTTGGGAATTAAGATGGGGTCATTTCAGTGTGCTCACTGCATCAAACTGAATAGAATTCAGAAAGTCTTTCTCAAGATTTCTGACATGTATTTTAAAATGAAGCCTGAAACAAAATATTACTTATTTCTAAATGTTAAAGTTTATAAAGTATGCACTTGATATGATATAAGCAATACTTATTTTTACTTTTTCTAAAATGCTTCTACTACATATGTACTTATTAAACATACAAATAACATCATTTCAGAGTTCTTTTCAAAATTTGGAGGAATGGATATTTTGTAGATATGTTTCCAATATAACCCCACATCCCAAACAACAGAAATGGTATATGGAAAATTATTGTTAAGAAACAACTTTATTGTAAAATCAATAGAGCCTTTGACTTGAAGTCAATTTGCTTAGAGTTTTATATGGCTTTATTGATTTGAATCATAAAAGATACAAAAGAAGATACATTGTACAAGTTCAATAGCATAAAAAAGAGAGAATACCTGGTCAAAACCTCAAAGGTTAACTCATTGTGTTTGTGAGTACAGAAGTGTGTGAACAAAGTAAATTGCTTCCTTTTGCTTTTATTTCACAACACTGTAGACATCTGCAGCTTGTCTGCTTGCTAGCATCCACCAGCGTCTGCCCCAGTTATTCCTTATGAGATGGACACTAGAAGCTACTTCTTCAGAAAGCAGTAATTCGCACCCCAGAGAGCTGAACATAAATGGAGGACATGCTCACTCTGACCTGTAATTTAAAAGCTTGACTAATGCTTTGGATCCTCTTCTCTAGATTTCATTTTAGTCAGTTTATTTTCTGACCTGGAGGAGGGGAACTTATTTACATTTATAAAGAGCTTTGGCTTTCATGACTAATGGATGTTAATTGCTGTGACAGTGACATTTTGCATCTTACCCATATTTCTAGGATAACTTTTATAGGAAAATCTTTGAGAACTAAATTGCTAGGGCTTTTAGAAAAACTAAAGTATACTGCTTTCTAAAAATAGAAAATTGTTGCTAATATATAATTTATATCATATGGGATCTAAGATTTTATTTATTAAATTCTGTATTATTAATCAACAGTTATGAATTTTAAGGCAATTAAGTAATTACACAAAGAATAATGAATTATTCTGCTGGAATGCTCAACCATCTTGTCTTGTGTGGTGCCGGTCACTCTCAGGAAGTATAATTCTTTGATTTAGAAAATAATATTTAGAACTACTGGTTTCCCTCTGATAGTATTTTATAGATGCTCCGGTAGTTATTATAATCCTTTTTAGTTGGTTCCACTTAGCATGTTCTTCCCTGTAGGACATTTTAAATCTCATTATTTGGTAGGAGTTCAGTTTATAGGCAGATGTTTAACGAAATATTTGAAATATATTTGGTCTCAAACAGAGAAACCTTGTTTATCTACCATGTCCAGCTGCATGCAGCTCAAATCCAGAGAGAAAGTTTCAAATTTAAAAGTCATACAGAAAAAGTAAAATAAATTAAATGTGTTCTACTTCAGGATTAAATAACTAGCAGTCGATGAAAAATAGTTAAAGGAACTGTATAACTTTAATATTATGTACCCAGAATTTAAATATTTATGTTTCTAATCGCTTTTAAAATTGTTAAATATACTATGAAAGTCTTTGAACATAGTAAAGATTCCCTTGTTGGTAAAATTAATTGATAACTACTACAAAAGATGTGAAGAGAAATCATGCTTTTACTTATTTTTAGGAGTATAAACATTTATTTTCTTACTTCTTTGCTCATAGGATGACTGTCTAGCTATCAGAAATTAAAGCGCACAACTTCACAATAAAATGTGGCATCTGCTGTAGAAATTGGGAACTTAAACATTATGTGTTGGAAACAGCTCCTCCTTCCTGGATCTCTTCCTGACTGCCATAGTTTTATACTTCTAGGTAATTAGATGTGAGTGAACTTTTTCTGATCTGATAGAATCACACGAAACATATCAGAAGGAGTGTAAGTTATTGATGTGCAGTTCAGTATAGTGATATTTTATTTATGTTTTTAATAAATAAAGCTTGCCCGACGATCAGAAAAGCAAAACAGCCAAGCCCTGAGAAAAGTCTTACTTCTACCAAGGCTGGGAGACTGCAGACAGAGCTGAGCCTCTATCTCCTACCTTCTTATATTCCCCTTTAGTACTGGGATTGAAAATGTGACTCCCTAGTACTGGAATTAAAGGTGTGAGCCACCACCACCTGCATCTGTTTGTGCATTGATCTTGTGTAGCCAAGATTGGGCTTGAGCTCACAGAGGTCTATTGGCCGCTGTCTCCCAGATTCTGAGATTAAAGGTGTGTGACACCACTGCCTTGCTTCTAGTGGCTTTACTTTTACCTTCTGAACTTCAGGCAAGCTTTATTCATAAAAAACATAAATGAAATGTCACTATAGTTCAGAGTGTTTCAGAATTAGATATCACCATATTTAATTAGCATTGTTCATTTTTTGATGAAACCATTATTTTCAATATTTTATTCTCAAATGAGACATCAGACAATATTTGTGTAACTTATTTTGTTGAATCGGTCAAGTAAGACCTTAACCTCATCATTTCAAATGCATTTTGAAAAGCAAAACAAAACAAACAAACAAGCAAAAAAAAACCCAGTAGATTGTTTGCAACAAATGCGAGCTCATATTTTCATTCATTGCACAATGAAATTGTTTTGTTTCCTCAACACTGTGCGCTGTGATGGAATCGAGGTGGGTGAACACTCTATCGTTTACTTTTCTCATCACCATACCTAAATTCAAGGCAAGAAATAAACAAAAAAGAAAAGCTTTATTTCGCCTCACTGTTAAGGGGATAGAGTCCATCAGGCCAGGAAAGCCACGTGACTGGAACGGCTTATACCTGACAGGGCAGGACCTTGCTCAGCTAGGTGGCTCAAAATGTGTGAATGGGGTTAATGCAATTACTCAGCTGGCCTTTTCCTGTTCCTCTATTCATTTAATCTGGGTCTGGAGCTAAGGGTTTGATGCTGTTCACACGCCTGGTGTGTTTTTCCTTTCTGACACTGCCTTTACAGACATGCAACTGAGCCCTGTCTGCTAGGTGATTCAAATTCCAGCCAACAGGACAGTAAAGAAACTTTCACAAACACTAATACAATGTTATTATCTCTATTATTAACAATATTTGAATGAAAGAGTATATAATTTTTTGCCATTACAATTAACATAGTCTTTTCCAAAAATCCCTCCATAAGAAGTATTCCAAAATAGGCTCTCTGCAACAGAACTTGGTAGGCAGCAGGACCAGGTGGCATGATTACAGGTCATATACGTGACCCAGACTGCTCTCCTCTTCACCTGAGAATTCAGATGAAGGACTTGATTCAGAATCAACACTTCTGTGTGCTGTCACTCAAATGTTGCTTTGTCTAGGTCTATGGAATATTCTAATCCAGGCCAAATGGAGACCTGATCCTTGCCTGCCAAGCTCATTGCAAATTATTTGTTTCCTAATGTAGCACAATGCTAAAGAGATTAATGGACTAAAAGAAACCTGCCAGGATCAAAATTAAGTATCATTCATTACTCATAGGTGTGTGAAAAATTAGGTCAATGCAGAGTTTAAAATAAGGTTAGTATTTTAAGGTTAGTGTGTAGTAAAGTTTAAAGTAGTCATTTGATGAAAAATATAACATTTCTACTCTATACCAGGAATCATGTAAATAGAAACATTAATTTGATGAGGTAAAGTATGAAGTGGTAAAGAGAATAATAAGATCACACATACAAGGAAACATCACTACATTTCTATACGCAAATCATCCCACTTTGCAAACAAATGAGTCTAAATACATTAAAACTGCTTTTCTTAATGATGGCATTGTTTATGTATATGTAAAGATTTTATGGATATTTATATTTATATTTCAAAAAAATTTAAAAGCTGTTTTTATAGTTTTAATGTAGTTAGACTCATTTGTTTGCAAAGTGGGAAGATTTGCGTTGATATTATATTTTAGAGAAAAGTACTTTTTTGTCTTGTTATGAATAGATGAACACAATTATATTTTGGCATGGTTTGATTACATCAAAATTAAAGGACAAAGGCTTTAAATAAAAAAAAACATACTTTATTTCTTTGGATGTTCCCATTCAGAATAGATATTTTTCTCACTAATTTACTGTATTTGAACCTTAAATAATACTCCTAAAATCTAGAAATTTTCTGAACAGTATTGAAGCACCTATTCAAGTCCTTTCTACTATGCGATACAAAGATCTTATTTTTCCATGTAAATAATAACTAAATCCAATGGCTTATGCCTTTAATCCCAGCACTTGGGAGACAGAGGCAGGCAGATCTCTGGGAGTTCGAGACCAGCCTGGTCTACAAGAGCTAGTTCCAGGACAGGCTCCCAAACCACAGAGAAACCCTGTCTCGAAAAACCAAAAATAAATGAATAAATAAATAAAATTAACATTTCATAGAGTGTTTTGATAGAGTAAGAATGTAATTTCTATCTTGCCAAACATTGTGGGACTACTTTTAACCTATGTTAATTAATTTAATATTTGATTATTGGGAGGAGAATGACACCATTTCACACAACAACTGGAGCTAATGGTGACCAAAAGACTATTTAGGACTGCTGATGCAATTTAGTAACAGAGTGATTACTTAACATAAAGTAGTCCCTGGGTTTACATGAGTTACATGGGTTAATTTCCAACACATACACACACACACACACACACACACATGCGCGCTTGCACCCAGAGGAAGGGTACACTACCAAAGTAGGAGGTAAATATCATCTGGAGTCTCCTACAATCTCATTTGTAATTTATGAAATCTGGGCATTCACTTCAGTTCAAGTAAATGTAATACTCCAGCATACTTTTGTGTTAGATTATTATCAGGAAATTAAAAATCACTAATGAGAAGCATATGGACTTCAGCCCCTTATGACTCCCATTGCTAATAATTAAGCAATATATATACATACATACACAGTTACTATTTGGGTAAAAGCAAATAAACCAAATGCAATACAGCATAATATAAGGCACGATTGATATAGCATGATGTTGATAAAAAGATGAAATCATGCCAGATGGTGGACGTGCATGCCTTTAATCCCAGCACCCAGGGGACAGAAGCAGACAGATCTCTGTGAGTTCGAGGCCAGTATGGTCAACAAGAGCTAGTTCCAGGACAAGCTCCAAAGTTAGAGAGAAACCCTGTCTCAAAAACCAAAACCAAAACAAACAAACAAACAAACAAAAAGATGAAATCTTAAAGAAACACATTATATTGGTTTATGCACAAAAATATTTTTAATGTTCATGTGTATATCTATATGTGTTGATTCAGGGCCTTTTGTAATGGTGAGTACCTTTAATCCCAATCCTTGAAAAAATGATATCAAGAAAATCAGGAGTCAGTGGCTCACAGGGCATCAATGGAATACCATGTTGCTAGAAGAATAAATAAATAAAAATAAAAAGTTCACATAATTTACTCAATTTGAACTGTAATAACCAATTTATTCATTTTATTTACCTTTATTATGACAATGTTTAGGTACATTAAAATTTATCCAACATCATGTTTCAACAGGAAACTACAACTCAGCACTTTGTTAACATCTTACCTGAGATATGAAAAAGACAACAGAACACGCACTAACGAGGATATAGTGAAAGGGGAAGAAATCTGCGGTGTTCCCTAGGGTTTCTATTGCTGGGATAAAACACCAAGCTAAGCAGGAACGGGTTTATTTGGCTTACTCTTTTACAACACAGCTCTACATTGAAGGCAGTCAGAGCACCAACTCACACAGATCAGGAACCTGGAGCAGGAGCTAAAGTAGAGACCACGGAGGGGTGCTGCTTACGGGCTTGCTCTTCATGGCTTGATAACCCTTCTTTCTTATAGAACAAAGAATTACCAGCCTAGGGATAGCACTACACACAATGGACTGGGTTTTCTTTCATTAACCTACAGCCTAAATTATCACACTTTAAATTTTTTAAATAATGAAAAAATCATCATGTTATTTTGGATATTAGATATATAGCATTGCTTTAGGTAGAAGAGTAATTACATTACTATAATATAATCATGGCCAGAGGGTAGTAGCTAAACTCTAAGTTCATATAACCATCAAGATAATTATTTTTTCATTTTCATTTCCTATTGACATATTAATTGTAGGCGAGTGGCTTTCAGGATGATGTTCAACAGACACATACAATGTGAAATGATAAAACTCAGCGTGCTTCTTTCCTCCTTCTTGACTTCTGGTAATCACTAATTCATCTCAGTTTATTTCTGGTCAGTCTATGCTGTTCATGCTTCTGTGTCTGGCATTAGTATAATGCCCTTCAGTTCTCTTTGTCTTTTACAAATATCAACACGCTCTTCTTAGTGCCTAAATAAAATTTTGCTGTACACATATTTAACTCACATTATTTAGCAACTTATCTGTTGAGGACATCCAGACTGATTCCATAATTAGTCATTCACAATAGTGTTACAGTACACACGGCAGTGTAGACACTTTTTGACCCACTGATATTAATTCTTCAGAGTTAAACAAAGAAGTCAGACGGCTGAATCATTTCATAAAACTATTAGTTCATTAAAGAGCTTTTGTATTGTTCTTTATATCCCTTAATTTACATTTTAACAAGGCTTATATGAAAATTCTCTCAATCGCCAATACTCACCTGCATTAATTTCTTGCTTCTTTAGACAATAGACAATCTAACTTGGATAATGTGCTTGGTATTTCAATTTGTATTTCTCTAATAATTGATAATATTGAGTAGTTCATATTCTGTGACTATTTGTATTTCTTTTTTAGATTCAGTAAGTTTGATTAAATTGAAATGTAAATCCTGCTGTGTGTCATGAATCGAATGCTTTTTAAATGGGAGTTCGAGACCAGCCTGGTCTACAAGAGCTAGTTCCAGGACAGGCACCAAAGCACAGAGAAACCCTGTCTCGAAAAACAAAAACAAAAAAAAAAAATTAATGTGGCTGAAAGAGGAATCCATAACAGATATGAGAATTTTTTTTTACTGTTTATGCCTTCAGTCACTCATAGTTTGAACAAGAACATTAAAAGATGCTTCTAAAGTGTAGTCGCGATTGATCATCACATGATCAGAGCTGAGTCAGTAACATCACTTGTGGCAGGACCAAAGTCCTGTATCTAGGCGGAACAAGGTACATGTCCATGGAGGACTGAGGTGGGGAGAAGGTCGGGGAGAAGGATGGGAGGGAGATGGAACTGGTATTGGCATGTAAAATAAGCTTGTTTAAAAAATAATAACAAAAAGAGAAAAAAAAAAAGAACTGAGTTAGGTTTCAGGCTTAGGAAGTTACAGGTAAAGTGGCCAAGACAGTTACCTGTAATAGAGTTTCTTAAGCCCAGCCTCGAATGTTCTAGAATGTGTTGTAATAACACTGTTAGAAGTGCTTTGGAGTACTTTAATATTTATAGCACTTGTCTTTGAAGAATTAGTCCCATATTCTACAAAATGAATTCTCTAATATGGAAGAAAATTTTGACACCCTTTCTATTAAAATTAGATAGATTTAATTCTCCGAAAAGGTATAGAAAACCTGGCTCAGAGAGACACAAATATAATTCTCCCTTTAAAGGATATATAACTGTTTAAATTCAGAAACTTTAAGAAAATAAAGTTGGTGGAAATTTTTACCATAAAACTTTAGCGACTCTATTTATTTGCATTTACATGGATTGTGACACGGCTGTTACTCCACAGATGCTGCTTTAGAATGCAAAGATGTGAATAAAGAGAAAACTGAAGTAAGGAATCAATTACAGCAGAAAACAAAATGCAACATGTTTAGAATTTGGTTGTTAATTCAAAATAATTCAACAAAATATCTCTTATGTTCCGAAGGGTAGATATGGTAATAAATATACAGAGATTATTTCAAACGTAAGTTAAATGCTGCATCAATGACTTAAATAGTCCGATTAATATTGTTAACATATTAGGTACAACACATTTTGGATGACAAAGAAGGAACAAAAAGTAGAGTTTATTTATTTTTTAACTTTTATTACTAGTTTCCTACAGAGAATGATGGTTAGAAAAGGCTCTGGGATATTTTAAATCAAATTTTATGCCTCATTCATAGCATTTTGGCTTGAAATATATGCCGTTTTATTACTGTTAATGTGTTCCTACTTAATACTGAAGGATTAATAGCCTAATAGGACATGAGTCCAAAGAAGCGATGGTCTTGGCTCAGCTACAAATAAATAGCCACAAGAAAAACACTTGTTTATTTTTTTTTATTTGTTAACCTGATTTTTATTGAAGACTGATTCGAGCAAAATACTTGTCAATTTGGTGGTCGTTTGGTATTCTATAAAGCAATATTTCAAAACGGTAGTTTTTGGAGCCTTAAGTATATGACAAATTTATATAATTCATGGCAAGCATGGCAGGTCATTTACTGAGAAAGAATTAAATGAGAGACCATGGCAATTATAGAAGACAGAGCTGGTCAAGATCATCTGTTTGAGTATTTTACTTTATTTTATTGAATTTCCCTTGTCTTATGTTCATGGAATTAGCCAGCAGGGGCTGCTCTTAGCATTTCAGGCAAGCTAAGTTTCTGCACAGTTGAATTATGCTATGCTCTAGTTGTTGGTGTAACTAAGGTATATTGAAGTTGGTGAACAACCTGTGAAAATACAGTCCTTGTCTTGTTTGGGCTAATTTTGTTGTTTTCCTTAATGCTTTGTCTTTAAGCCTCCAATATCTGCAATCCTCACATGTTAATTAAAATGCCCTTTCCTCCTGTTCATCTTTATAAATATTTTATTAGTACAGATATGCTAAAGGAAAGACAATTAGAGACTTTGTGTTCAAAAGATAAAGTATATTTTTAATAGAACCTGCAAGGAAGAGAAAACAGAGTGGAGCTTCCTCGATCCTTGTTTCAAATGGAAGCTGACTCTCTTTAGGGCAGTTCTTAATAAAACACAAAACAACTAAGTTTTAAAAATTGTACGATTCTTTGCAGTAGGCTATTGACAAAACTAGATTGTGTGAAATGGCTTTTGGGAGTTTATGTGAAAAGATAAGGAGACATTCTGTGTATTAGAATCTGCACAGAAGTGATGTTTTTGTCAGATGTTAACGTCACCATGTGTATTATAGAACTCAACTGAAGATGGGAGAACATAACCCTTCTCAGCTTCTAAATTACACTCTGATTTTTTTTCCAGCCTTGCTGCTTTGTGTCTTATTTATGTATTAGTCTTTCTGGAAAAGCTCCAAATTGTTAAATAAATCATGTCTTATGATGTCTAATTGTCATAACTTCTTAACTAAGGAGGTCGAATTACTTATGGTAATGTTAATGTTGCTCCTTTTATTATTCCCAACTAAGAAACACGAAGCTGAACAGGTATCATTAAGCCTTTCTGAGTGACCAAATTATATTTTAGATTAGGTTTCCTTTTAAAAACCCTATTGAAGGACACCTCAAGGTTACTTTGACACAGATTCAGTCTCAACAGTAACTACAGTATTTGTTCCTTCGCTATTGTATACAGCCATGCAGGTATTCGCTTCTGGCAATCTTGTGTGAAAGGAAGTATTAATAGGGTCCCCTAGAGATGTGGGTCGCAAAAAGCCTCCTGAAGCTGCAACCTTTAAATATAGTTTCTCATGTTGTGGTGACACTCAACATTACAATTTTTTCTATGACTACTTCCTAACTGCAATTTTGCTACTGTTATGAATTGTAGTGTAAATATTAGGTGTCCCCTGTGAAGAAGTCGCTCAACCCTCAAATCGATAGCTAACCACAGGTTGAGAACTGCTACCCTCGAAGAACAGAAACAATAGAATGGATAAATTCAAATAAAGATTAATTAGATTGTCATACACAGTGTGTTCTGGATAGTCTAGCAAAGGTTGTCTAATATGAGAGATGCTAAGGACCAATAGTTGCTTAGTCCATGAGGCCGGATACCTCAGCAATACCAGTCTGTTGTTACTAGGAGTCATAGTGGTTCAAAAGAGCCACTATCCTTCCATATCAGAAGCTCTAGAAACTGGATTTTTGTAGAAGTTAGTTTGATTCTGTAAATAACCAGCTTAGCTAAAAGATAAAACTATTACATTTTTATTTATTGTAAGGGGAAAACTCATAAAACAGAAATGAGAAATCCAAGCTCAGCTGTGTGGCAAGAAAACCACACAGACAGGGGGCACCTGGGCCATGCATACTGTTTTACTCCTGGTCCCAGACAGCCACACCCTATCTTGGTCCCACATCTTAAAGATAATTGATTGACAAAGATTCCCCATCACCTTCCCGTTTTGTCAAAATAAGAACCATCCAAACCCAATACTAAACTATATACAATAAGAAGAGATATCAAGTATAAAATTACAACCAACATAAACAATATTAAGCAAGGAACACAGATAAATGTTTTAATAGACATTTTATTTCAAAGGGGCTAAGTCTTGCATTGGAAATAGGGAATGGGAACTACAATTATCTAATCTCTAACTCCATGGAAGGCCTGAGAAGGGAGATAATAATGCTTGAGTAGGCAAGAAGTACAATCAAGCAGCTTTCAAAGAGAACAGTATATGACGGAGAGAACTGGCTACCTGAGCAATCACCCAAAGTCTCATTTGTAATGTTGAAGCAAACAATTTTGGCTAAGGCCTAGTCTAACTGACAGACCATTTTCAGAGCCATGAAATTTTTAAGAGCTGTCTTACCCTGCCTTGGCAAGGTTTGGCAGTACTTTTCCTGGCGTCTTGCTTATCCAGTCCAGATACCATGTAATTTGTCAGTAGTTGAGGCATGGGCAGTGCCTTGCCCAAAGGCCAGTTGTGCCCAGAAGAAAACAAACTCACAGTGGAGTGTCTTCAGTGATCAACATTCTCTCAGAATAGATTGGTGCTGTCAGGAACAATCATGTCTCATTTCAACAGAACCCTGTTATTTAAATGTCATGTTCTATAGATCCTTGAAGCAGTTGAAGGTTACCTATCTAGGCTGAATACAATTGCTGTGTATCTAAAGAACCTAATTAATCTGACAATATATATATATATATATATATATATATATATATATATATATCATATAATACCTGTGTAACTTAAACACTAAGACTTTGTATCAGAATAATCTGTAAACAAATGTGCAGTAAATGAAGACAATGGCCTCAAATGTAAACTATGAGGTAAGAATAATATATAATGCAATATGAAAATATTGCATATAAAAAAGTTATATCAATATACAAAATGTCCTAAACAGAGATAGAAACATTCATGTATACAATCTGACAGAATAACTTTGCATAGGTGTACAACTATTGTAAACAGAAATAACAAATATAATTTGAATTGTAAGGCACATTGCTTTGGGGAAGGTCCAAGGCCCTCCCTACTATAGCTAGGCTGAGCAAGGTATCCATCCAAAGAGAAAGGTTCCCATTAGCTCCAGTAGACTGTTTCATTGATGTACCCATCATGGTCTTGACCTCTTTGTCCATATTCTCGTTCCTCCCACTCTTCAGTTTGAGTTTGGGAGCTCAGTCCAGTGCTCTGATGTGGGTCAGCATCTGTTTCCACCAGTTTCTGGATGACGGTTCTATGGTGAAATTTAAGTTGTTCACCAGCCTAACTACAGGGCAAGTCAAGATTGAAACCCCTCTCCTCTATTACTTAGGGTTTTTGCTGGGGTCATCTTTGTGAATTCCTGGAAATTTCTTTAGAGCCAAGTTTCTGCTAACCTACCAAAGGGTGAGGTGATCCTTCAGGGTTCCTGCTTCATGAAAGAGTCTGCTAGATATTCTACAGTACACAGAAAAATGTCCAGTCAAGTTGACAACCGAGATCATCAGAGGCAGAATGAACAATTATAAAGACAGTTTAGGAAATTAAAATTCTAATTTGAGAAGATATTGTTCCTGTGTGTCCAATTCAAATTCCATATTATACACATTGTCATTTTAAGTAAAAATGATGATGTTCACATTATATAAATTCTCCTTTTTTTTTTAGCTCTTTTCTATACTGTTGTTGAGCTGAACTATAAAGTTAATACGTGTGTGAATAGTAACTTCTCAAAATTGCCTTGGAAATAATTTGAATCTTATTTATTTTCATGTTTAGATTATTGGTAAAAGATTTTTTTCTATAAAGAAGATTTTAAGAAATAAGCAAATACTTATTTGTTTTGAATGTAGTGTTTATTCATTTATTTAGCTACCTAAGATAAAAATCAGGTTTTCAAATGGCAGAGGAAAATGCAGTTTACATATCAAAGGTTATTTTTTAGTATTTTGCAATATTATTCAAAAACATTTGGGATTTAGAACGAACAACTCTTCTGGCTTCTATTATCACAGTTTTTCTGCTGACCTGACTAAACATACTGTCCTTTTTGACACATGGTGTGAGTTATGACTGATATTTTTTATCTGCCCAGAGTCAATTTGTTGCTGGGAAGTGGTATCAAGCAAAAAACAAAACAAAACAAAACAAAAAAAAAAAAAACAAAAAAAACAAAATGTGTGTGAAATTCGGATCCTTGATCTTGCTATGCTGCAGATCTTGGATTTCTGTACCAACACCAATGAAGGAAAGTAAGGATTTGATGCTTCTCATTGGGTAAAAATGGTTGACAATGATTGACCTAGACTTTTGAAAAAAATTCTATATTATAAGCATCTTGGCTTTATATCTGCAGCACTTACAGTTGATTAAAACATAATTTCCACCTTTGATTGTCAGAGAGTTTGGAGATTCCTAAAAATTGATGGCAATAATCACAGCTACACAATCTGACTTGGGATGTAGTTACTTTATTCTTTTGACATTAAGATGGCTAATACAGGTAGATCCACTCCACCTTGACAGATGATCAGGATATGCAAACATACCTTTTCTCCCTCTTTTGTTATAGGAAGTTATCTGGGGAGTGGCTGCATTCAGCATATTTGGTCTAACGTGGCTTCACTGCCTAAACAACAAAAAGATTAATGACTTAATGTCTCAAAGTACTGAAGCAATGTCCTTTATATCATGTTAAAGACGTTTTTTGTTGCATTCTTCTCCCTTTTGTATTGGTGTATGAAAGTATATGGAAAATTTAGCATAGGCAATTTCTGTATTTTCTGGAACTCCCTCCTGGTACTATTCTACATTATCTGTTTTATTATTTTTTTTTCATGTCTTAATACTCCTTACTTATTTTTCTGATCTCCACGGCCCTACCCTGGCTAATGTTATTTTTGTCAAGGCTGGTCCCTGTCAGAAGAGTGGTTGTTTAGCATTTACAAAGCCTCAGATTAGCCCCCAAAACCACATACAACAAGCAGAGCAGTGAGTTTCCATGCACCAATTACTTTGGAAATAGAGGCAAAAAGCAAACAAAGAACAACAACAACAACAAAAAAAAAAACAGGATTATTCTGCAATACATGATAAGTTTGAGGCTTCCATAGGATATAGGATATGCACTGGTTTTGAAGATTGCAGACTCTTTACCTTCTTCTTTGTTAGGAAGATTATTTTACTTTTTTGTTATTGTTTCAGTTCATTTTACATGTAATTTTGTTGATTAAATAAATAATAATGCACCTCCTGTCCCTCCAAAAATCTTAAAAAATGGTGGTCACATGCTTATACTACTGAATGTTTACTGCACATTGAAAGGGCTGTCTTACTGAGGACCCTGAGCAAGGGGAGAACGAGAAGCAATATATCAGGATGTAAACCTACACCATGGCCTTATGCCAACATACATTAGCTCTTCCCAGCAAGACTGCGTAAAAAGGCACAGTTTGTAAAAAGGGAGAGGAACCTCCATTGAGAGAACTGCAATTATAAAAGCATCTATTTAGGTGAGATCCAAAGCCTCCTCTACACTAGTACCTTCTCTGCACACATTTAGTTTCTTTCCATCTTTGCTTTTCCAAATTTGGCTAAATAATCTACACAATCATCTTTTCATATTCTACAGAAAGCTTTCTTTACCATGTGTATTTAGTACCAATCTCAATGTTGGTGTATTGAGCTATTCCATTCCATCAATTTAATTTCTCTTCTTTTGCTTCTTGTAATTTATTAAAAGGCATGGCATCCTCAGCATTTTGTCTGTTGCACAGATTAATTATGTAATTAATTATAACAACAATGTTATACTCTAATATCTTAATAAAATGCTCATTAGAGACATGAAACCTAACTTGATACAATAATAAATAAATAATTTATATTGTCTGCTGCTAAGCTGACTCAAATTTTTCCTAACAAATAATATGGTATAAATGAATTTGCTCTGTGTTATCTATTCTTGTAGCCCTTCATACTTCCTTAGAAAAATATTTTTAGAAGTTTCTGCAATTGAACAGATTTTGGGTAAAAGAGAATCTCTAGACCTTTGTTTTTCTTGCCTGAGTGTAAGCAAAGCTTCCCTGATTTAAGGACTGGCTATTATAGTGAGTCTGTAAACCCATAGTTTCTGTGTTTTTCCCTATGACTACCATTTCTCTCACTCATCTTCACAGCTTTTTAGATAAGTGTTCTTGAAATTTCCAGGTCTTTGAAAAATGAAGCCATGTTCTTACTCTTCTAGAAATTCTCCCAAGAAGCTGGGATTTATGACCTTGGTCTTGAAAGCTGCAGGGACCTGTCACCTTCTTATTTCCAGTAATCTTTATCTCACCTAACTGTTGGGGAAATGGAACCTTGGTGATCAAAGCATTGATTCTAACTTTTTGATTGATAAGGATGTTAGCACAGCAGCAGATGGTATTGGCTGTTGATGCTTTATTTTCAGCTTTAAAAGAGGAAGATCATACACTGAAGAATAAAAGAAAATACTTTGAGCATTTAATTCCATATTGTTTTTAACGAAAGGACTGGCATGCATCTGATAGGTAAAACTTTTCAGTGTATAAGGCTCCAACCCCAGAATTATAGCATATTCATTAAGAATAAGGAAGCTGCATAATTTTCAAATGGATATCAAAATGGCTTTGTGACCCATGAGCTATCCTTTTGAGGGCAACTATTTACTAAATGGATAGTGTAAATTTAATTTTCTGTATTGAATCTCAATTGTTTAAAGTAAGAAAGACTTTTAAATGATGAGTTAAACAGTATTATCTTGCAATGAAAGTAAGACATGGAAAGAAAAATTGTTTGGCAGAGCCAAAGCTAATCAGCCTCAGAGATTGGAATTGGAAGCCATCTTCTAACCTCTGATATCATATGTGTTCTAATTAGTTATTCCCACATCTGAAGGTTAATCAAATGCCACATCTCTTATGTTGATAACATGTTTCATTTATTCTCACATATAACAATAATGAGGATGATTTAGGATAATTTGTTCCCTTATGAAAAGTGTTTCCCTTCCATTTTGAGGTGCTACTAAGATGTGGGCTTTGGGGACTCTTCCATGTAAAATCCAGGGTTTGAAGATTCGAGCATATTACTTGCTGTAGTTACACCCCCCTATTCGTACCCTCTCTTTCTGTCATGTGCTCTCTGACCCTTTAGTGATCTATTCTGAAAGTACTTCCTTAAATAGGGTAAAAGAATCTACTCTGTATCACCTGATCTGAGACAAACCGTAAGCCCCGTACCTATTTGCTTCTAACCCATGGCCACACTGATTTTCTAAGTGAATTTAGGTTACTCTAAAAATGTCTAAAGGATTTACGTTGCTGACACTATTTCATTGTTTGAATTTTCCCTCAAAATTTGGCTGACTTCCAATATAATCAAAGCAATTCTTTTGACTTTGGGGTGTGTATGTATGTGAGTGTGTGTTTCTTTTTTGTGTGTATAAAGGTGCATGTGTCAAGAACTTTGGGCACAAATAAAAGGCAGAGGTCCCTATTAGGTGTCGTTTTTCATTCTCCATCTTCTGTTTTTGTTTGTGTGTTTGAGATACAATAATGTACTGAAACTGCAGAGCCCTTATTGGCTAGACTAGCGAATATCATGTACCAGCATCCTCCTGTCTCTACCTCACAGCTCTGGAACTGTAGGCATAAACTGCTACTCCTGGCTTTTTACTTAGTTAAGATTTTAACTAAGGTTTTCTTTTGTCTAGCAAGTATCTTAGCCACCAATTAGTCTTATAGACCATCTGCTGACCTCTATGTAGATGAACTTATATTCTCCTGAATAACAACAAAATGGTTACCTCAAAGTAACTGTTTTAAACTTGTTGCCAACTCATGGTGTGATTCTATTATGAACAGCAAGAAAACATATTTTAATAATTATATCAGAATTTTTAATGTCTATGTATATTTGGTACAATTTCAATTTACACCTGAATGTTAGGCAAAGGGTGGGGCACGCCTTTAATCCCAGCACTCGGGAGGCAGAGGCAGGCAGATGTCTGGGAGTTCGAGGCCAGCCTGGTCTACAAGAGCTAGTTCTGGGACAGGCACCAAAGCTACAGAGAAACCCTGTCTTGAAAAACCAAAAAAAAAAAAAAAAAAAAAAAAGCTGGATGCAGTGACAGTAGACTAAGCTGACGCATAGGAATGTCATATGACACAATCCATTGGGTAATTACACCTGCTCTAACCTTATACTCCATATACTGGGAAATGATCCAGAATCTTCTGAAGCTAGAAAAGAATTCTTTTCTTGATTTGATCTTTTAGCATTCATCCTGCACCTTCTATTGACCAAACTTGACTTGTGCCAGCTGGCATGGGAATTACCAGAGTCCTGCTTCAATAGCACAAAATAAAAGCCATGAAATACAGATTTGGAACTGAGAAAAAATAAATTGGCCGCACATATACCTGTAAAAATTCCCTGTAAAAAAGGTGATCAAATGATATACACAGTTGTTCACTGCTCTTTAAAAACACAGTAACAGGACACAGTGCTTATCAAACAGTCTCTGCATAAGTACTAGACTGTCTCCAATTACCAAACATTCGTTCCTCCTTTTTTTTCTCCCCCCAAATAGGTTCCAATTACCTGTAGCCAATTTGGCCATGATTTTACCCTCTTTTAAAATAGGTCCACCACTGCAGAAAATACATGATTGTGTTTTAAATAAAATATGTTTTTTAAAAGGAAAAACATCTGACAAGACACTAAGAACAGCCCCATTGCCACCCTGGTAAAAGAGAGATGCCAGCCAGCAATCACAGGCTGCACATGAAAGACGTGAGGGACAGGACGAGAAGAGCAAAAGAAAAAAGGAGAAATGGGAAAAGAGTGGAAGGGGCAATGGGAGAAGGGAAGAGAAGTGGCACCTGCAGTAGTGGGTGGGGCACTCAGTTGGCCCTTTTCTCTGATCACAAGCCCTTCACATGAGATTCCTGACCTTCAGTTCTTTCTGACACTTGAGTGTCCTTTTTTGTGTGTCAGAGACTTGGGGGAAAATGAAGGATTAACATCTTCACTTTGAGTCAGAGTGTTAATTAAAGAGTATGCATGTAAAATCAAATAATGAATTTTTTAGCTGATAACAAACATAATATAAAATTCCATTTACTGGATTGTCAATTCAATTTGGATAGCTTAGAATTGTATATATATATTCTTTTTGATGGAACATAAAAGTACCTGGCATTTACAGGTTTATTTTTAAATATTACCTTTTTTGTTCCATGATTATTTATCTCTTATTTAGATCTTATGAAATATTTTCAATACTTGACTGAAGTAAAGTGTAGCTGGATAAAGAGTAAATTTACATGGTTTCTGGATCAAGAAGGTTTAAAAGACTGACCAATCCTTGTATCTTTTCTTTTTTCTTCAATCTGAAGCTTTGAAATGCTTCATTGGAGGATACTTTAGGAAAGATAAAGTCATTATCTCAAAATAAGCAGAGTAACTTAAGTGCAAATAACTCTAAGCAATTTTTCTGTGGCTTATCTCTTTAAGAAAGAAATTATTTGATAGTGTAAAAATTACAAATGTTTGTTGGTGCTTCGTTCTTACAGTACATTGTTGGATTGAGCATTTCTCAATTTCATTGTTGAAAATTAATATTGGGGTGGCATGTATTCCATAAATTATGTAAGATTATGTTAAATGCAAACCTTGAAAGACCCATTCAGCAGCTCTGAGTAGGGAGTTAGGGTTAGTTTCAGTTGTTTTGTGCTCCTTCACAAGCTCTGTTCCCCTATGGTGCAAATCCCCCATGTGCACAGGATAAGCTTACTGTCCATTTGCCAATTAAAGTACTGGATAAAGTATGTGGGCACCTATTCCATCTGTGGGTCTTTCCTTTTCCCTTTCAGGAGGGTCTTCATTTGGAACATAGAAGGCAAACCTCCTTACCAATTCATTTGCCATGTAAATGTTACATAGTTAGGTCATGCTAACAAATTATAAAATGACTATCATTGCTCTCCAATTTAAGTGTTTTTATCTCCCTGTTCTCTTCTATTCCTGACTACACAACTATTGCCAAAAGGGTTTTTAGGAAAGAAAAGCAATGTGGGTTTCTGGAAACTCAAACACTGTTTAAATACAATAATGACATTGTGTAAGGTCAAAAACATTTAGCATGGTTTGATATGAAGAACCCAGGTTTCGGTATTACTTGACAAACTAATTTCACACTATTCCTATTTAATCTGTTTGTATATGTGTGTGTACATATTTGTATATATGTTCTCATATGTAAATGTGGACATGTCCACACCACAGCATGGATGGGGAAGTCAGAAGACAATGTTGGATATCAGTGCTTGTCTTCTGCAGAAGCACTAGGCTTACACTCAGGCATGGCACTTCTGACTTTGCATGGCTTCTGGCCATTGAAACTCGTATTCCCATGCTTTCATGGCAAGCAGTTTACAATACACCGAACCATCTTCCAAACCCCGAGTTTAGTTTCTTTAATCTTTAATTTACTCTCATATACTTTGGAAATAATAATGTTGGTTTGAAATTAAAGTGTTATATCAGATACATACTATAGTGTTGACTTAGGACTAGTGATTAAAACATGGTATCAATATATGCATTGTTTCCTCGCCTAAAATAGTGAAATAATTACAAATATCAGTGGAAAGTAAAAGTTTCCTTTCCACCCTCTTGAGGAAAAAAAATAGTGCTTTGGGAGAATTCAACAAAAACTGAGCTTCATGTCAGGCAAAGGTAGAACACTTCAACCTGAGTACTTAGGAGGCAGAATCAGGCAGAGAAAACCTGTCTGGAAAAACAAAAAACAAAGTTTCTTCTGTATTTGATGCTAGAGATTAGCATTTGTTTTAGACATTTATAAATGTGCATTTTAAACATTCAGACCATTAGAATTAATGAAGGAGTTGAAAGCAGAAAATACCCAACATAGCTATTTTACATAATTGTCTTTGAATATTATAAATTGTACAATTTTCTAATGAAGATTGTTGTATGGCATCAAAATAGTTTGTTGAGAATATTTCCTGATCTCCACAACAGAAGAAATAGATCCTTTAATAAATATCCATTCATTTAATACAAAACACAATCCAATGCTGTTTTATGTCAATGAAGTATTTATTCAATTAAAAAATTATCCCTGTGCATTTTAGTTGTATTTCTACATAGGGGAATCCATTTTTGAGTTTTTTCTTTTAATCCTAGAAAATTATTTGTAAGAGGCAACTTATTTTGAATAAATTTCAGACATAGAGTCAATAGTAATTGTAAACCACTACCTTTCAATCAGACCATGCATCTCCTCATGGATCATGTTTTGGAACTAAATATTAGGCTCACCTTGGAGGAGCGAACTCCAGTCCTGATCCTACTGTGAATCTGTAAGCCTTGCTATTTCTATGCCTCGAAACACATTCAGAATTTTCTCCTTAAAATGTCTTATTTTTGAACATATATGTCCTTGTAGAGATCACACAGGGCTCAAATAGTTGAAAGTATTGCTCTTGGGAGAGAGTCTGAATGCAGAATTCATGCCCCAAGTTACTACATGACTATGTAGCATTTTCCAAGTCTGTCTTGAGAGTCTTTAAGTAGCAGGGATGGATAGAAAATGCTCTGGGATTAATCAAAGCAACTAAATTTGTAGCTAAAAAGTTAGCATTTCCATAGTAGCTAGCTATTTTAGTCTTTGTGAAACAAAGGCAGTAAGCATGGAAAAAGGATCCTCCTGAAGAGACAATTGAAATTGCTCTCTTTAATGCATGAAACATTCTCAACATCAGTCACACACTAAAAGCTTTTGTCAGACCTGTTGATTTTAAGAGCTATGACAAAGTTGACAAGTTGAAAGCATCTGTCTAATGATGTCAACTACCTCTTCTACCTGCTTCACGGAATTGTTGTGAGACCTGAAGAGAGATAATGCATGCAAAATTACTTTATGCGATGAAGTGATAAATATAAAATGCATTTGTTCAATTAATACTGATACTGTATGCCTACGACATGCCAGTCCATGTCTTAGACTCTTAATGGCAGACTACACTTCTTACTATTTATTAATTCATTTCACTCTTCATGTTAGGTTAATATCTATCTGTCTATCTATCTATCTATCTATCTATCTATCTATCTATCTATCGATCTCTCATCCATCTTAATTTTCCTTAAATCTCGTTACTGTGGAATGTGTAGTGTGACATGGTGAGTCACAGTCTACCTTTGATCCATACACCTTTACTTGCAATTAGTCAATGGTCTGGTTTGAGGCCTCTGACGTCTACTATTCCCTTACTTCTCATACCTCAGTTGGATCCTTCTTGGATCTGGTTACTGCTCTGTCTTGAAGGTCCTACAGCTTTGGATTTACAGGTCTGGCCCCTTCACAATCTCCAGAACGTAGTAGGTGGGATGGGTGTTGGGATGGGCCAACTCATAGCTCTAGTTCTGGGCGTGGGTGGTTGCTATGGTAGCCATGTAGGAGCCACTGGAACCACAAGAAGCTGTGCGATGCTGTGGGAAGCCATGTAGATGCCCTGTGTGGTGGCAGCAAGGACAAGAACAGCAGGAGAGGAAGCTAAGCTGGGGCAAATTGGAGCTGGGAGTGCTAGTGCTTCTCCTAAATCCAGGTGGTTAGGTTTGGGTTCCAATTTTATTTCCCCCAAGACAGGGTTTTCCTGTGACTTTGGTGCCTGTTTTGGAACTAGCTCTTGTAGCCCAGGGTGGCCTCAAACTCACAGAAATCTGCCTGTCTTTGCCTTCTGAGTGCTGGGATTAAAGATATGTGCCACCACCGCCAAGCCAAGTTTCTAAAACCCAGTTTTGGCCTAGGATGGTGGAGAAAAAGCCTCAGGCAAATGGCTCTTTTGTGTATTTGTGCCCCACGTTGGGTGCCATTTGTAAATGGAGACTGTTTTCACTTCCCAGTGACCCAGACCTGAATAATCACACACACACACACACACACACACACACACACACGCACGCACGCACGCAAGCACGCACGCACACACACACACTGTTTGGCTCATGGCTCAGATGTTTTTCTAGCTCTTTTCCATCTTCAACTAACCCATTTATATTAATTTGTGTATCGCCACAATGTTGTGGGTTATGAGTAAGGTTCTGGCATTTTTCTCCTTTGGCAGTTATACGACATCTACCTAACTATGCCTTCTTTCCTCCTCTATATCTGCTTGGATTTCCTGCCTTTCTATATTCTGTACTTCCATGGGTCAAAGCAGCTTTATTATTAACAAATAGCAATAAAACTTATTCTCAGCATACAGAGGGGAATCCCACATGAGGCGGTAGCTGGGTTAGTCAGTTCATAAGCTCTCCCTCATGCTCAGCACCAGGGTGAGATTTCCAGCACTGCTCCAGCTAGTTCACAGTAGACCGTTGGGAGAGGGACCGGTAAGCCTGTTCTCATGCCCACAGGGCCAAAGTACCAGCATCCATACCACTGGCTCCAGCTCTACTGTGTTGCCTAGGAGAGGTGCTGTGCTCATACTCCCAAGTGTTACAGCCAGTGAGGGGTAGGGCCAGCTCTCTTACTCTCATGTTCCTGAGGCTAGCTCTCCTATTTTATGCAAGTGTCAAGGGGCAAGAAGGGTAGAGAGCACCTGTCTCTCATCCATGCTACCACATGGCAGAAAAAGGTGATGGGGTCAGCTCTCCTGCTCTCACTCCATTAGGGCCTGCTCACCTTCATCCCTGCCAAAAGGGTCAACTGTACTGTGCTGTCCAGGTAAGGTCCAAGGCCTGTTTTCCTGAGTATTGCAGCCAGGGAGGGGAAGGACCAGCTCTCTTGCTCTCACAACCTCAGGGCCAGCTTTGATGGCTGCCACAGGTGGTAAGGGATAGGGTGTGGTCATCTCTCCCTCACCAGTGCCACTGACTGACAGACTAGTAGAGTCATGTGACCGCATTGTAATGGCTGTATGTATCCTCAGGGGACCTGAGAATGGGCATTCCTTACAGTCATAGCTGATTCAGCATGGCAGATTTGCTGACAACACTCACTAGCAAGGATCTTTGAATTGAGTGTGCTCTGATCTCAAATCTGAGCTCTGCTTGTGTTTGTTAAGCCATTTCTGCAAACCATTTCTTAATAGGTGAAAATCTTTTTTTCTCTTTTAAGTAATTAAAACTTGAACTTTTAAAAAGAAACCTGAATGCCCCCCCCCCCCCATCTCTAACTTATTGCATGTTCAGGTAATTTCAACAACAAAGAATCTTTGTTTTGCATTTTATCTGGACAACACTTACTCATTTTAATTAGCATATTCAAAGGAAAGGAAATCACAAGATCCAACTGAGAGGATCTCCATGTGTTTTTTCCCTAGAGAATTAGAACGTAATGCCTGTTCTCTCTGTTGCTTACTGTGCCTTGATTACTGTATGTAAATGCATATGTTCTGCAATTGGAACATAACCCAGCATGGCGAAATTAAATTAAGTCAACACCTGATTTCAATCTAGTTTCATGCATACTTTGTAGTAAGAACCCATGGATTGTTTAAGTATGCTTTTTTTCTATTCTCCAAACTATTGAAACTTTATACAATTTTGACTACTTTACAATATTTCTTCCAGAAATATTTATGCTCTTAATGCTTACATTCTTAGTACTTTATATGAGATACATCATTAACATTTAATGATTCTATATGTGTTCAACAAAATTTCTTCATTGAGATTTCAATTTCCTGATCTTAATATTCCAGATTATATTTTTGAACACATATGCTAAGCATGCAGTATTCTTACTAAACTTAACTTGATGCTTTTTTTTTCATATTTCTTACCTTCTTTGAAGTAAATGCACTCGGAAAATCCGTGAGGTTTTTGTGTTGTTGGCTTGTTTTTTTGTTGCTTTGTTGTTGTTTAAATCGAGAACAGACAAGGCCACCTCTCTCCTGTGTGCCTCCTGATGTTCTTCTCACTTCATAACTCTGTAACCCTTAATAGGAAATAGGTATCTCTGCTGCCTTAAGTCAGATCAGTGGAATTAAAAAGGCCAAGTTCAATGAGCCAAGCACTTTCAGGTGACTCTCCAGTCTTCCTCACCCAGAGGTAGTGGGGAAGGGGAAGGAGGAGGAGAAATCACATGGCAGGGACAGGGACTAAAATACCCTACAGGCACAGTCCAGAGTCTTTAGATTTGGGGTAGGAGCCTGGACTTTTGGTGGTCTTTCTGAGAGGGATGGAGTTTGGCAACTGAGACGGAGCTTCCAACTGAACAACCCTCTCTTGGTTTCTTGGGCAATAGGGTACTTCCTTAGTTTACCCTGTGTCTTCCTTGATTGCATATACCACTTAACAATGATATTCCCAACCACAGATTTGTTTTTCTGTTCTTGTATCTAAAATTGCAGACAAGTTTTGCTTTCGCTATTGCTTTGTTTTTACAGCTGGATTCACAGTAACTATATTTCAATTTTCCCACAGAAATATTAAATAATAATGAATTTTTAAATAGTTGGTATGCAGCTAAGACTCAAATATTAATTATATAAAGCCTTGAGTAATTCCAAATGCACATAGTTTCATTACAAGTGCTGAATACATGTCTGTCAAGAAAGATATAGGAAAAGAATGATTTTGCATAGTTTCTCAGAATTGTTGCAATTTAATAGGGTATACCAAACTAAACTCTGCCTGCTGGGTTTTCTCTTTGTTGTATAGTTTTGATCATTGTACATGTTTAAATTTCATATTGAAATGTGGGTTTTATACATTCTTTCTATGATTCAGGGAAAGACTGTGAATGCTTGTAAATGCTGTAGTTTATATAGTGTGAGGAAAATTGTGACAGATAAATTCCAAAGACCATTCTTAAAAGCTTCATAGTCTGCCACTGGCTCTGTTTGGATATTCACTGTGGAAAAAGCTATACATTAGAAGATGCCCAAACCTTTAGGCCCCTTCATATTGGAAGTGTCTTGTGTAAGTGCCACACTGAGGGCCCTGCCAGGGAAGACATCTTATCCGACCATGCACGTGAGTGAGTCACAATGGGTATACAATTCTTGTAAATCTTCAAGCCATGACCTTTAGTCAATATTAGTTGGCATTTGCTCTCTACTGTGAGAGAGACACAAACAACTAAGCCAATCTCTTCCCAAATTTCTGTCTTACAAAATGGGGGCAAATATAAAACAGTTGTTTGAAGTTACTCTGTTTTAAGGCAACTTATTACACAGCAAAGCTTGTAAGGGAAACCCCCAAGCCAGAATCAAAAGCTTAGCTCCAACTCAGTTTTCATGTTTCCAAGAAAGTTGCTTTCCCTTTTCATGCCTTAAGCTATTTGTTGCAGTTAGTAGTAACACCTTATCTTTCAAAATTGTTACAATTATAAAATTGTTACAATGTAAATATAATTCTTACCATTATATATAAAATTGTTATAATTATATCTTTATACTTTCAGATTCCAAGATCTTTAATTTTAATCTTTGCAACTATAGGTTGAAGGTTCAGGGGAGAGTTTTCAGATGTAAGAATTTGGATCCAAAATGCCTTCTGCAGTCTGTATGTCATAGAAACTGAGACCAAGAAAACTTTATATAACCGTCCATTGCATTTATTCCAACAACAGTGAGAAGTACACATGAGATTAATGAAAGCAAATGTTTCATCTAACTCTAGGATCCCACACATTTAGACTCTTCTAACATAACGTTTATTATACACCAACTATTAAGTCAAAGGAGGAAGTAGTGGTGTTAGGACACCTAACAACTGTCGCAAACAGAATACTGCTATAACGTGTAGCAGAAAATAAAAAAAGATAGCATCTTTAGAAATGAATAGACAAATCATGATTCAGATCTGGAAGTCCATTACAAATGGGTGAGCAAGAAACAGCATTCTATTTTTTCTTGTTGTTTCTATAAGGTGAAAGGTGATACTGAATACATAATATCCAACTGTTAACAGTATGTCTGATGCAATTCCGGAATTGGGACAATTATGCTGACATTCTCAATGGATCTTTTCTTAGCAACAAGTTTGGGGTGGGGGTAGTAACTTCTAAATAGGCAAGCTCTCATTGGGATAAATGCATAATGGGACAATTGCTAATGATTTGCCATAAATCACTGCTAATATTTGTCATTGCTCTCTGGTGGGTAATTGAACACTCTGAGAACAGATATAGAACTAGAGAACTTTAGACTATGTATCTTGAATCTAGTATTGACTTTCTGAGTGACAACAGAAAAGTAACTCAGCTCATGTTTGAGGAATGGAAGAACTTCGTCAAGGTGAAACAAACACTTTATACACTTTAAATTATGGAAGGCGTTTATAAGAAGATTGATTTATCAATGCATGGAAAAACACAGGGAACACATGTATGATAAATATAGTGAAAAATTATGTTAGCTTCATGTCAGAATAGTAATGTTTAAAGATACAAAGATACTCAAAATAGTTTAATTAGACGTCTTTTGGCTCATTTTTCTTTCTTTTTTCCTTCCTTCCTTTCTTCCTTCCTTCTTTCCTTCCTTCTTTCCTTCCTTCCTTCCTCCCTCCTCTCCCTCCCTCCCTTCTTTCTTTCCTTTTTGTTTTCTTTACTTCTCTGTTTTGTTTTGTGACAGTCTCACTACAAAGCCATAACATACATGGTACTTACTATATAGACCAGGCTGTCCTTGAACACAAAGATCTACCTATTTGTGACACTTCTTTGTTGGAATTCAAGTGTGACTATAGGCATGTGCCACCACACTGGTTGCATCTTCTTTTCATTAAAACCTCTGCATCAACAGTTATGGCACAACCTTATAGGAAAGGATTCACATTCAGGATATCTGTTCAGTTAGCATGATATTTTCAGTTATTTTATAGGGACAGAAGATGTTGATACCTCTTGATACGTTTCTACCCAGGCAAAAAGCCAGATCATACCAAATTAAAAACTGATAAATGCAGGTTTACTGGTCATGGCAACCGGGAGGGTTCCCATGTGTTAAGGAATGGGGCCAGAGAAATTGCCTACCCAGGCTAAGGCAGGTAGATGTTATAAACCTTGGGTGAGGGGTGATAGCATACCAGGCAGGAGCTAGGATTGTCCACAAGTTTGGCCAAAAGCTGGATCCCTGGGAAGCCACATCCATTCCATTCTTTTATTTAGAGTTTTCTTAGCTTAGGTGGGATTGAGGGGAATACAGAAGACTGGGTTTCCCAGCTTGTGCAAGGAGGAGCAGAGTTTCCAACTGAAAACTTTTATTCCCTTTGTTATTTAAAAGTATAAAATATTTAATTCTTGTAAGTGTTTTAAAATTTTACAAAGTGGTGGGAATTGCTTTTCAGTATACCCATAAAATTATAAACAAATAATGGTTCATAAATTATCACATCACATTTTCAAATATAACTAATAAATATCATGAACATTGTAATATAAAGTATAGAAGTGACATGTTGATTAAACATAAAACATTATCAACTAGAAAGTAAAAATTGAAATCAAATTTACTTTAAGATAAGCAAAGAAGAAATATACTTTGTTTTGGTTTTTCTTCCAAGTTCTCCTTTGGCCCCCTTTAGCATAGAAATTAGCATAGAATTCAACACAGAATTTCTATAGTTTTCATCATTTCTTGGTCCTTATCAGAAAGGCTCCTTCTCTATCAGATGGAAAATAAAACACAAAAACCTCTCTGATCAGCATACAGCAAATAAAATGCTGGGATTCTTATCCCTAAATGGAACATCCTACCATAACCCTCCCTTAAGGCTCAGGGGTCATGGATGAAGAGGAGGTAGAAAGAGTCTAAGAGTAAGATACTCTAGATTATTATCCCCAAATGATAGTACTATTGTCAGCAAGGAATAAAATAACTAAGAGCCTTAAGATGTCCATTCAGTATTAAATTTATTTTAATTCCATGTAACCTGAAAAATAGAAATTGATCACTCTTATCTCAAGCCAACTGGAGATCTATATAACAAAAGAACTTGCTTTGTGTTAAAATAAAAAGACACTCATCAAAGGAAGTGTCATTTTACATAGTGTTTTGCTTCATTTTTACTCATGATCTTTTCAGTAATTTATTGTCTGAAACTGCATTGCAGTCTTATAGCCATGTTCCAAGTTATCACCAAAGTTCTCTCTCTCTCTCTCTCTCTCTCTCTCTCTCTCTCTCTCTCCGTGAGTTTGGAAGCATCTGGTCTACACAGAGTTTTCATATGAGAATCATCCAATCCTCCTATCCTACCACTGATAAATGAATCCCATTGCTTCTTAGTAATTCCAGAAATTTGCCTTCTTGTTTTCCTATCGTGAAGCATATTTTTCTTCTAAAATTGCATACTTCATAACACTTTGGCATGTTGTGTTCTTAAAAGGCAAAAAATAAACAAATCACCAATATTAGAAAACTATGAATGATGTGGCCAACCTTAAATATCAGTTCTCCCTTGCTGTGAGAAAAAAAATCTGCAGAATGAGTAACTTTCTAAAATTTTACATAAATAAAGTTTGATAGAAACTAGCAACATACACTAACATATGAGTTAGTTAAAACAGCAGAATTTCACACCATATAACCCAGACAATTATTATAATTATTAAATATTAATATACCAGTTTATAATGGCATTACCGTAAACAATTTGATTGCTTAGTAAAACTTAAACAGAGACAACAAAACTAATTTTTAACACTAAATAAATCCATATAAATTGATCAAGTGAAGAAAGTTATCTATGTAATATTCCTTTATTGTTGATGGTTATTCAGTAAAAATAACTTTGATAATTTTTGCTTTCAGTGCATTGAGTTATCTAAATTTACTGTATTAAGGAACACAATACCTGCCGCGTACCACGCCCCCGTGTCTGTGCTCTGTGCGCTGGCACCCAGTTCGGGAGCTTCGGGCAAGGGGGCTGGAGGTTAAAATACACAGACACACACTGACAGAGAGACAGCGACACGGGTCATCCTTGAATTCCCCAAGAATGTCCCCTTTATTTTGTTTAGGGGCATATTATATAGATAGCAACGCCCCAGCCAAACCCACCAGAAACCACTCTCCTGCCATCAGGAACTCCTGAGGGTCTCGTGCTCAGAGCAGCTGTAGGCACTCAGAACAGGGGATTACAAGAAATTCAGGATCTGGGGTCTCACTGCTCCCAACAAGTGCCCCTCAAAAAAACTCAATCTGATGAGAAACATTTTCCGCTTTAAGTATGGCCTCCACCCTGGCTGTATGTTATTTTCTCCATAGCTAACCTCAAGCACAGTCATCTTTTGTTGGTAATCAAATTATTTGTTTATCTTTGCTAATTAGAGACCATGATGCTCAGAAATATGTTAGAATCAGGCTGTGAGAGACTGTGTTGATTATTCCTGCGTGATGATAATGATGATGTTGATGATGACCATGATCATGAATATGATGTTGATGATCATGATTATGATTCTACTCCAGGACCATGATTTACTTTAGTATGTCATTGGTCATCTGTAAAATTCAGGACTCTATATTTGACCTATATTGGCTTATTCTATAAATATTATGCAAACTCTAAATGATTCAGAATGCTAACAAAAGGAAATATGATACTAAACAAAAGACAAAAAGACACTCAAAACAAATTATTTATTATTGTGCTTATCATCTCCAATCAATAGTTTCTTTATGTGTTTTTTTTTTAAGACAAGGTTCCTCTACAGTTTTGCAGCTTATCCTGGAACTAGATCATGTAGACAAGGCTGGCCTCGAACTCACAGATATCCAACTGCCTCCGCCTTCTGAGTGCTGGGATTAAAGGCATGTGCCACCACCGGCCGGCTTCTTTACATTCTTTAGAGTGTCACTTGTACAATTAGCTCTCCATCTATTACCTCCTTGCTGTCCCTGCCCCTGTAGAAGAAACCCCGCTAAAATTCACCAGGCTCCTCCATTGTGTGTTGATGTTTGCACGGAAGGGACAGGTTGTATTTCATGTATTCGTCTTGCTTTAGAAAACATCAGCTAGATTAGTTATTCATTTCTTCCACAGTCTGGTGTCTCTACACCGTTATTCTCTTCTTCATCTTCCATTTTCTAATGAGTACTAGAAGCTTCCAAGGAAGGATATGGTCATTTATTAACATGGACTTCACTCCTCTTAGTATTGTCCATATTTACATTTCATTCACAGCTATCTATAATAAATATTATGATATGAAATTATTGCTAAGGCACAGCTATCTTTTCATGTGCCAGCAACAAAACATTTTGCTTCATTACTTTTGATCACTATTGTACTAAAATAATAAATCAGACATTTTCACAAGAAAATATTTTCATATTTTCTCTATTTGGTTTATTAAGCAGGTGTGAAGCTGTGTTGGTTGAACATTGCAAATCAACACTATATTAGAACTCTGGAGGTCTAACGTTGAGCCACTGGCATTCTCTCCCCCTTTTGCCATGCCTTACTCAGAGATCTGCTAATTTAAAGTGCCATTGGAAAATGCTGCCTCTCATCATGGCATTGCCCTTATTTTCAAGATAATGATGGTGAGGAGGATGATTAATCCATTATGAATTTATGAGAAAGAAACACCTGGCACACTTCCATAAACAAATAGGTTTCCTGCAGGTTTAAGAACAACTGGGAAAATTTCAAAGGGTCAGGGCGTTCCATGAGTAAAGCTGTCTTCACAGTTTGACTTCCCCCACATGCCCGTCATTCATAAAAATGCACCACCAATACCCATTTATTTATTTGTGCTTTTTTGCTTATTTTTTTTTGTTTAGCAGAAAATGTGGCAAATGCTGTAAAAAGACAAAGACTGTAAAGAAAAATAAAAAAAATAAAAATAACACCATAAACATATTGAAAAAGATACTTTAAACATGTATCTTTTAATCATTATTGTTAGCTCCACAATGAACATACCATTCAACTGGAAATTTTATGAAGAAGAATGTTGCAACTGAGGTTGTTTTAAGCCTTTGAATCAATAGTAACAGTTGGTGTGAGCTCTGAGCTTCTTACAAAGATACTCCCAAGCATCTTTGGCTGCTCTTCCTGACCTCCTTTCCTGCTATTGACCTCACTTCGAAAGGAAATTTTATTGATATGCCTCCACATTTGAAGGTTTCTCAATTCTAAATTAACATGGCAATGTTTTTGTGGCCACTTGTTATAGCCTGTATCTTCCTGCCTCGTTTTCTTTAATTGCAGATGTCTTTCATGTGGTAGGATTCACAGCATATGCTGCCAAATACTTGGGGGCAAAATTATTTAATAAAATACCTACATGTCCAAAGTAAAACACTATACGGTGCAAAATTTAACTAGATAGTAACAGTTAAGATACAAAAACAGAGTGAAAATACTTTATTGTGTTTTTATAGACCTATTATATGCTTAAGTGATAATAGGTAAAAAAATATTATGATTAAATAGCTTCTTAAAATTAATGTTACCTGCTTTTTTGTTCTTTTCAATGTGACTATTAAAAACATTTAAATCTTGTATGTAATGGACATTATATATTTTTAGATAGTTTCTACAATTTCAGATCTTTTGAACATTCATTTCCGTTTTAAAAATTTTGTCTTGCACAATACAGTTCTTTACAATTTGAGGCCTTCATTCCAAAATAATCTGCATTCCAACAGAGTTCTTCAATATTGAAACTAAGCAAATCTCAAAATAATACTTATGAGTCACAAACATGTAAGTTCAAATTAAAGCTTTCCTTTACTTTATTAGTGTTTAAGTAGCAGTATTAATCAAATTTAAAGGAGCTGCTTTCCTCTCAGGCCTGGCATGAATCAAAGCCATTGTCTAAAATCATTATGTGCTTTCTGTAAATCTTCCAATTTCCTTAAACAACAGTTAAAAAATGACAGAAAGATGCACAGTAGAAATGAGGGGAAACAGAGAAAATAAGTAAATGTATTTAAAGCACACATTTCTTTTAAAATGTTTAATGTGGCAATAGTGGTTATTAATTCTTTGGATGACATCATAATCCTCACTCTAAAAGAATAGTAGGCAAATATTCATCATATCCACACATATTATAGATTGCTTTCAATATACTCTCCTCATCAGAGAGTTAAAGCTGCTTTCCTAAGGCATATGACTTTCTTTTTGTTAAAAAAAAAAGAAAAGACAAGCAAAATGAAGCATATTTGTTCTTAGTGGTATCAAAGTCTCCAACCTCGGGTTCTGTGGGCTTGATTCCTACCTAAGCTTCAGAGGGCAGACCTATAGTATGATATTAATATCACCACTTGAACTACATTTTTTGTAATTTGAAGTGGTCCTTACAGTCCATACTAAAATATTCATCATTTGGACAGAAAGACAATGGTTTTTTTTTCATGATTCTATTCATTAGTCATTAAGCAGAAATGTATAACAAGATCTCTTCTAAGTTTACTCTGTTCTCTCTTCTCTCTAGCTCTGTTGAGATATCAGATAATGCACTGATCACGGTGGTCAAGGCATTGAGATTTACTAGGTTCTAATAGATGTTATAATCTGCATGATATGGCCATCTTCCAAAGTGGGCATTACTAGCTCATGTGAAAAATATGCACTAATTCTGCAGGATCCAATCATTTCCCATTTTCACTAGTAACAAGGCCATGTTCCTCACAGTCGATGATGTATATTTAAGTCAACCAGTAACACACAAAAAATATTGAATTAAATCAGTAGTGAGATAAGCCTGAAATGTTTCTGTATGCTCACATTTTTCCTCTAAAGTTCCTAACATTTTCAGTGTGTTTGAATATTCAGGAACACGCAAAAATCCTGTGTCCCTACTCTGCTAGAGATCATAACAGACCATATGACCAACATAATAGTAAACAAAAAAAGAGTTTAGAGAAAAGACAAATTTTTTGAAATTAAATATCTACTTGACTAAAACACATTGCTTCTGTGTAATGAGAAATGAAAGGTGATGGATGAAATGCCATGGCCAAACTTTCAATCAATAAGACCACACAGTATTATTCGCACCCTCATTACATCTGCCTCGAAGGTTTCTATATTGTAAGGCACTCTATTCTTTTCTTACATTTTTTTCTTCTGTATTTTCTTGAGAAATGGATCTGTGACTTCATGAATTCTCCCAAGGCTGATCCATCAGCTTTATTAGAAAGGTTTTATCCTTTCCTTATGTATATTACTTTTTTATCTGGGCTTAATGATATGATTTCCATATGTAGATGTCTTACCTTTCTGCTTGGTCTTCAGTGCTCCTTCATTAACATATGCCATTCTCCAATTATTATTTGGATCTCATTATCTGTAAAGGGCTACAATATGAAGGATTTTTTTTTCAAGACTGATGGTGTTTTAAGATCTTCTGGCACACTGAATTTTCATCTGTGAAAGAAAATTCTATCTCTGAGTCTTATATTCTCATATAAATGCCATGTATCATTTGGATATTTGTAGGGTACAGGTGTTATATTTTGACAATGATTAAATAGATATAACAAATGAGCAGTCAAATTAAACAAACACTGAAACTGAGGGAAGGATACAAAGAATTTGGATTTATTCTGTCTCTGAGAAACTCAGAGTTGGGGAGGAAAATAACAAGACTTATGTGCTCCCAGTGAAGAACCAAGGCTGTGAAATTTGCCCTGAAAGTTACTGTTAATGGAAAGTATGGAGAAATATTGATTTCTTTTCCTTGGCTTGGTACAAATATACTCATTTTTAATAGTAATCAAATGATTCAGTTATTTCAGTAGGTCTTGGAGTCGTTGAATAATTGAGCAAGCTGTAGGTATGTTTGCATTCTAAAACACAAAACTATTCACATCATATCTCTTCATTGAGATGAGACAGCTTTATCCAGAAGTTAGGACATACAGCTTACGCTGTAACTCTAGAATTTAATAATCAGTTTTGGGTTTCTACTGTTTTTGTAAATTATTTTATAGATATTGGACTATTGTTAAATCTCTTATTAATAGAACAACTAGTGCATTATATTTTCTGGTTTTCTGTTACTAGCATTGTTTAGAATACCAAAACATCAGAGTTGTTTGAAAGATTCTATTTTAATTCTTAGAAATATTAAATATATTTTATATGTTGACTTATGCCATAATGAATCTCAGTTTAAATATATTTTTAAAAAATAAGTTTTTAAAATATTGATATACATAATTATTTTGAAATAGTTATTTTTAAATTCATTTGTGTAGCTCATCAAAATCTATTAAATAGAGACTATGAACCATAATAATGATAAGGGACAGGAAAGAAATTCAGTATAATATCAGTAAAGAAGGAGGGTTTATATACTTATGAAGAAAGATTAGTTATCTTTATTTGATATCAACTTACAGTTTAAAAAAACACTGTATTTTATGGCAGGTAATGTATTTCTTGCCTATTTTGCATTTTTAATAAATAAGGAAGTCATTACAATACAATATCTTATTTTTCTCTTAAGAATGAATAGTTATAAACAAATACTTCTACATATGGCTGAAGATTTGATGAATAATGTCAGTCAGTGAGATGACTCATACGGTAAAGCACATACAACCCAAGCCTATGCTGAATTCTGAGAAGCCACAATGGAAGATAGAACAGAATTAGCAGGTTTTTCTAACATCCATATGCACACTCTGGCATGTGCATGCTTGTCTTCACACATACACATCACACACACACACACACACACACACACACACACACACTAGGATAAAACAAAATTTAAAACTTTAAAAAGTATTTTATGACTAGACAGTATTTAGTATGAAGACCCATTTTCTGTTAGAAAATATGTTGTTTTTAATCCAATGGATCATTGGAATAAATCAAGTTTACTTCGGTCTAGTTTTATTGTTGAGAACAAATCATGGCAAAAAACAACAAAAGAACCCCAAATTCATCAAAACATTATTTCTTTAAAATGAAGAAAATCTCTAAATCATATTATGGCTATTAGATTAGGAAACAAATTTTCTCATGTCTTCATGTGGCTATGGATATAATTTCTTTGAACACCAAGTACTTAAACAAATACATATGACAATAGAAACAGCTTTATTGCTTTGGACATGCTTATTGCCATTCTGCATCTGGAATTTATATATAATCACTTGCCCATAAAGATGGCAAGAAAGAAACATTAATTATTTTAAACTTTAAAATGTTTCCTGCTTATCTCTTCCATACATTTAAAAAAGTTCTCCACAAATATTAAAATATTACTGGGCAGAAAATTTATGATTAAAATCTAAAATTATAATTTTCAGATACTCACTTTTTTCCTATTTTTCTTGAAAGTTTGTTGTCTATAGTGATAGATTATACAGTTTTACCATAATGGTACATAAAACACTAAATATAAAACTTATTAATATCACAGGTTTTATTCTTCAGAATCAATGAAACTTAGTTGCAGCTGTAGCATTAACATTGTTTCAGTGGGAAGTATTGATGGAAATTATTGATGCTTTGATAAAGTCCGTTTTCTGAAGTATATTGACTCTATTTAATTATTTAGACATTATGTCTTTAGATTACTTTTGAAGCTTAAGAATCTAAATTAAAAGAAATCTAAAATTTGGATAGGACAGTTTTTATTGTTGAAATGAAAAGAAGAATAAATTATGTGCCTGTGTTATAGTTTATAGCTGCTACTGTTACCTGCAAAGAGAGTGTTGCTCAGATTATTTGAGCAAATAAAAGGAAGATCTAAACAAGTCACAGCCATATAAGTAGTGTAGAGCAAGGAGGCATTCTTGCTACCCACTAGAAGCATCCTGAGTACTTAATATCCTTTAGGGAAATATGCAAATAAGGACTTGCAGTTTTTTCTTATGATCTGTGTAAATAAGTGATGCATTTGGCATTACATTGGAAGAATGATGCTTACTCGCAGTGTATGCAAAGTAAGTGCATTGTCTTCTCAGCCAAAGAAGGGCTGTTAAAGTGTACATCTAATTTTTAATACATAGCATCTATAAAGGAGTAACACACAGAGATATAATTCTCAGGGAGGATCAAGATATTAGATTTGGCTATACTGCTGCTTCTAACATTTCCAATAACCTTAGGGAAACTTTCATCTCCAATAGCAAATTATAATATTAACATAAAATTATAATATTCAGGAAAGATTCCTGACGGTCACTTACCAGCTGCCTTTTCCCTGTGGATTTACATATCCTGTTGATGTATTGTGAGATAACCACTTTACAGCTGACTAGTTCAGGGTATCCGGTTAAACATGAACAACTTCTTCATTTCTAGAGAGCCAAACTAACATTCCTTTAGTTCTGTAATATAATCCTTAATTAGAAATGAAGTTTGATTGTTTTAACTACAAAACATAAAAGAGCCCTGCACTACATCAAGACCTTTAATGGAAACTAATGGAATTTTTGGCATAAAATGGTAGAATTAATTAGATCCAGCAATGCACACTGTTTAACTGCTAGCCTGCCATTTTATACTGATTTGAAGTTATACATACTTAACAAAAGACATTGAGTTGATTGCACAAAGGGGCTGAACACTCTTTTCACATTCATTGTGTAACTTATTATCCTCTGTGAAAAGATTATTGACTTTTTGTAAGGAGATATTATGGAGAGAAATGATTGCTACCAGGATGACTTAGAATTATGTATGAGATAAGTAATAACTCTAATTTCTCATCTGCTGAATAAATGGCTTTAATTTTAAAATACTAGGTGCTGCATATGAGATTTCTGCTGAATTGAGCACAATTTCAAAACCTGGCTCTGAAATGTTATGGACACTGGAAATAAAATAAAACAAACCCTCATATGTATACATTAACTGGATATTCTACATTGTTAATGCTGTTTCTTAAATCTACTTATTTCTTAAGATTAATCTGAAAAATATACACTAATGCTTCTATTTCTATGGTAAAGAATTTATTATATTTATGAGGAAATGATAATAGTTTAGTATGGAGAAAGATACCTGGTAGAGCTAAGCCTCTAAAATTTTCTTGTTTGCTTTTTCATAAGAATTTCTTTTCCATTATTGTGATTTTCTGTAACCAAGTGACTCAAATTTGCCTTATTAAAAGTTAATAATAAAACATGGATTTGAGGGTGCCCCAGGTGTACTTTAGGTCAAGCTTGATAACTCCCATTGTAAAATGTGAGCATCTCCCTAACATATGATTTCATCCCTTGTGTTAGACAAGATTATGCCTTGTCTAATGTGGGAACAGTGAGTTCTCACAAAAAGATCATAAAAGGGGTTGATACGTGACTTATCAATATAAAACAAACCATGAGGATAGTCTCTTCTATCAGTCATATTCCCTAGAATAGAAAACATGGAGCCCATGTACCCTTAAATATATGTTCATGTATACATGCATGAACATATATGTATATACATGTTGGTAATATATACATCTTTATCTGTATAAATAGAAAGAAGTAATTTTTACTATTATTTACTGATTTTCTTGAAAAGTATTTTTACATCAATAAGCTGCTTTTTATTTCCTAAAACCAGTCTAAACTAGAGTATTCCTTAGGACAGGAGAGGAAGCATGGTGGTTAAGAACACTTGCTGCCCTCCCAGAGGACCCACATTTGATTACTAGACCAACCTTTGTCTTACAACCAGCTGTGTCTCCAATTATAGGGGATTCAGTGCACTCTTCTGGCCTCCATAGGCACTAGGCAAGTATGTGTGCACAGACATACAGGAAGCAAATTACCCGTATACATGAAAGAAAGTATGCTTTACGTGTAATTTGAATTAACATGTGAAAACACAAATGTGTATACATTTATACATGTATATACCATGAAGTACCTTAACACACGTATGTATTGCTTCGTCAGGTAAAACATACGCACCTTCTCAAACAGTTATCACATCTTCAGTGGAAGACCCAATTCACAGAAATTTCTTCTCACTTTTTGAGAAACAATCCCTACCTGCTGTTATTCTATTGTGCACTATCTAATTATATTCCACCACATGGCTTAGTACCCACTGGACAAATATTCTACATACTGGCTCTCCCTGGTCTCTGGTAGGCACTGCTTTCTTTTCCATTCCCATCAGAAATATTTTGCATATTTCACATAAGTGAGTCATGGAGCTTGACTGAGAAATGTCCCCCACAGTCTCAAACATTTGAATACTTCATGCTTGGTGCTGCCCATCATGGTTCAGCAGTCATGGCATTGTTGGATGGTGTATGATGCTAGAATCAGGCTTTCACTGTTTAAAACTATCACAAGTCCCATGGTTCTCTCTGCTTCCTACCCATGGTTTGCCATATATGCTCACAGATGTCCCTTCTGCCATGTCTGCTACCAAGATGAAGTTGAATCCCTATGGGGCCCCAAGCCCAGGGAAAGTGTGTCTTCCCAGAAGTTACCTTGTTCATTGTGTTTTTCACAAAGAAAGTGACTAATATAAATGTCAATCAATACTTGCCTTTTTGTGCTTGACTGACTCTGTTTACCATACTCTTTTTGTGTGATTCTGATATATGAGAGACAGTAATCACATTTTAATTGAACAAATAATACTTATCTTGTAACTTCCTACCAATCTTAGAACTTCAAGAGGTGGGAGTAATTCTAAAAAAGGCAAAATTACCACTTGAATAGTGGGAGAGTTTCATGGCCAGTATGAGAAAAAGACAGAGTTGAAATACAAGTACGGAGAAAGAAGGACATAAACATAGAAATTCTTTGAACTAATTCTAACAGCCTCTCTATCTCCTCCCAGTCTCCCAAATCCATTGTATCCCAAGTTTTTTCTGGCATTTCTCTTTCCCTTCCAGCTTTGGCTTGATTAACTTCATTTCCATTGCAAATTTCAGAAGGTTCTGTTTTCCATTGAATCTTCCCTTTTACAAACAGAATTTCTAGATCTATGTCCTTGCTTGTCAGTTGTTCCTACACTTATAATTTTATGTTTAGTAAGTTGTGGTTTAATAATTTCTGTCAGTCATTTTTAGCATTTCTTCTAAGAAATTTTGTAAATTATGTGCAAAGAAGATACTTGTCATTATAATAATTATTATTATCATATGATAATTATTATTATTTTGGTCTTTTGAGACAGGGTTTCTCTGTATAATAATCCTGGCTGTCCCAGATCTTGCTTTGTAGAGCAGGCTGGCCTCGAACTCTGAGAAATCTGACTCCCAAGTGCTGGAATTAAAGGCATGTGTATCATCACCATCTGGCTGCCATTATTTTTTAAATGTCTGGTTTTTGTAAAGATTTCTACTTAATGGCCAATAACCCTTTATTAGGGTGGAGGAATGCTTCTTACTAACTGAAACTATTCTTAGTTCACATAATAGCCATGCTCGGAACATTGACTATTAATTGTTGTAGGGTCATCTTGAGGTATAAGTAATTGCCCAGTGGGTGGCACTATTGTGAGAAGATTGGAATCTTTGGGACGTATGTCAGTAGCTGGCAGAAGTAGACTACTGGAGGTCGGGTGTTGTCCTGTGTGTGTGTGTGTGTGTATGTGTGTGTGTGTCTGTGTGCGTCTGTGTGTGTGTCTGTGTGTGTCTGTGTGTGTGTCTGTGTGTGTGTCTGTGTGTATGTGTGTGTGTCTGTGTGTGTATGTGTCTGTGTGTGTGTCTGTGTGTGTATGTGTGTGTGTGTCTCTGTGTGTGTGTCTGTGTGTGTGTGTCTGTGTGTGTCTGTGTGTGTCTGTGTGTGTGTGTGTCTGTGTGTGTGTGTCTGTGTGTGTCTGTGTGTGTGTATGTGTGTGTATGTGTGTCTGTGTGTGTGTCTGTGTGTGTGTGTCTGTGTGTCTGTGTCTGTGTGTCTGTGTGTGTGTGTCTGTGTGTCTGTGTGTGTGTGTCTGTGTGTATGTGTGTGTGTGTCTGTGTGTCTGTGTGTGTGTCTGTGTGTGTGTCTGTGTGTGTATGTGTGTCTGTGTGTGTGTCTGTGTGTGTGTGTGTCTGTGTGTGTGTCTGTGTGTGTCTGTGTGTGTCTGTGTGTGTGTCTGTGTGTGTGTGTGTCTGTGTGTGTGTCTGTGTGTGTCTGTGTGTGTGTGTCTGTGTGTGTTCACTCGCCAAGTCTACTAAGTGCTATCCATAGGTGCATGGGAACTGCCCACTGTAGCAAAGGAAACTTACCAGTAACCATACCCTCACCATTTCTCACCATACCTTCACAAACCCCCACCATACCCTTAGAGAAGATGAATGACTCTCGTTTCCTAGCGGTAGACTTCTCTGATCATATCTTGCCCTACTTCTGGCTCTTGGTGCCTTCTTGTCTGCCGAGATGCAACATGTGCATGTGGCTGTTTCCCGCTCCTGCTGCCCCAGATTAGGCCATCCTATCATGTCTTCCTTATCAGAAAGAGCCGAGTCCACAAAACCAGCCCCGAGTATAAACCCTTCCCTAGAGTCATTCGCCTCAGAAGTTTTGGTTGTTATAGCAGGAAAATAATACAGAAGGTTTATAAGAAGGAATTCAATTGAATTCACTAGCAGTGATTTAGGAATTGGGTACTTTAATGTTTGTTTTCAAAGTTACCTTGGCAAATTTGTGTCTATGCACCATGTCTATCAACAGAGTTAGAAAAGTGAGAGAAGTGGACCCCAATTCCGTTTATTTATTTAAATAAAATCAAACAGCAGAAGTTTTACCATTGTATTCTTTTATGTAACATGTATTTTTTTTCCCAATTTGTATCTTTTCCATGTATACATAGTAATGTCCATCTCCATTATTCTACCTTTATTTGACATGTTAACTTTTTCTTAATGATGCAGTAGGCAAGGTATTAATAAACTATTTAGAAAAGGTGGAATTATAAAGATCTGGGCATTGTTGACAAGAAGGCATGCCACAATGACTTAATTCTGCAGTTGCATGAGAACAATTATGTTTACTAGATCAGAGAACTCAGGTAGCGATGTTGCCTCCAAACTTACTTCTGGAAATTGTGTGTAGTGTTTTATGAGTTATTTTTAAATTAGCACACAAAGCAATGTGTTTCATTGTGGTGTTTTCATAAATAGTATGTCTGTGTATCCTTTTCTGTACTCCCCAACAAGTCCTTCTGCCACTCCAGTGGCCATCTTCCTCTGCCTAAGGTCACTCATGTTTTCATGTCTCATCTACTTTTATCCACATTTTTCTTATAATCTCTTAAGAGTCCCTTTTTCCATCCTTCCGTCTCCTTTTATACGCTTTTACGTGTCACAAAGTGATACTCCCTAAACTGTTAATCTATTTCTTTGCAGTGATAATAGTATTTTTACTACAGATCAAAACCAGGGCTTTGGTTATGTATGGCAGGCAGGCACATTATGACGGGGTTTCATTCTCAGTCTTCAACCATCTTAACAACAAAACAATAAAAACAAGGGTGGGCAGTCATCTTTAATTTGTGGGCCTTATGAGAAGTGGCTGGCTGCCGTCAGTTCACAGCCATGGTGGAATATTTCTTAAATTTTTTTCTTATTCTTTCCAAGAAGTAAGGTTTTAATACCTTCCAGAGGCTGTACGAATTCCATATAGAATGATACAATGCACAACCCTAGCATGCCAGACAATAGTTAACTTCTTGTGACATAAGTATAAAGGTTTCTTTTATTAATATAAGCACGCTAAATTTTACTCAATACTCATTAAAAGTGGCAAATCAGATGCATATTTCTCTCTCTCTCAAAAGTCATAAAGCTGTGACTTGCCGGCCAGCCAAAGTAATTAGAGATTTGGATAGCATATGCAATGACTTCGTTTTAAAAGATCAAAATGTCATAAAAAAATCCAAGACATTTGGACTATGGCTAAAGCTGCCTTTCACAACAATTTGAAGATATTTGTTATTTGTTCAATAAGTATTTTCACAAACCATATCTTATTTGCCCTGTACAACAACCCATTAAGGAATCAGCATGGTTTCTATGCAGCGGAAATATAACTAACTACCCAGGAAATGGACCTAAATGTCAGTCAAAAATAATCTAATATCGACAACAACTAGATTTTAAGAAATTGATCACTGAGCTTCTTGTTTAAACCTGTCCAGGAATAGCCTAAAGAACATGCTTTTCTTTATCTCACCAACCATCTGCCCTTTTCCCCCTAGAAGGTTCTAATTCTATTGTTAACAAAGCAGAGGGAGAACTGAACGTGGCAGGGCTCAGGAACTGTAACTCGCATAACTGAGTGCTTCGAGCACAGCAGGAAAATGATATTAAAAATGAAAATGGACTGGGGAGGGACTTTGGGAGACAGGAAAATGACATGCCTTAGTGGTGTGTCTCCACTTGACGTAGCATGTGCTCTGGAAACTGCTTTGACCTAAAAGTCAAGAAGCATCAGCTAAGACACTTCTGTTCATGTTACCAGAAATAACATAGTGTTATTTATGTTATTTAAAAAATAATAATAATGTTATATTATTTAAAAAATAGTGCTCATAGTGCCTTTTATTCCACTTGGATATACAGAATGTACTTTTTATTGCTTTCTGTTGTCATACAAAAGCATGGTTTTCATTGTAATACATGTATATGTGTACATACAATGTGCACACATGTAATATAAAATATATATAGTATATAATATATATATGTATGTATGTGTGTGTGTGTATATATATATAGTTCAAGTGGGAAAAACTGAGGTTCAGAAAAGCTAACATGTATAAATTTATATATCTAAATAATAAAGGTTCAAATATAAACATGGATTGATGTAGACATTGCCAAATTATATTAATTTCATGATGAGAAATTAGAACACAAAATTATTTTATAGCCTGAGGCTATGTTATTTCCCTTTTTACATCTTATGCAGGATAGTATAATAATAGTGAAAAATATATATGATATCTATTCAGTGAAAAAAATTGTGACTATTTGATCTTTTATGTATGTATGTATGTATTATTGTGCACTCAGGAATGTCCAGCAATATTTCAATGGGATGATCTTTGATAGTGCATGGTTCAGTAAGTCCTTTTCTCTAGCAAGCTGAGGGACCTAAGAGAGGGTTGAACAAAGTTAATCAAAAGAACCTTAGGTCCAGATGCTGATCCTATTAGAGCAGGTGATTAGCGCAGGCGGACCTTTCTCCAAGTTCAATGACTGTTGGTAATCTTTATATAATCAGGCAGCTGTTAGATACCAAGAAAATGTCAAGTAGAACACCTGGGTGTTGAACATTTATACATGCTGTAGGCCACTTTTGATCTGTCTGTCTAACATGCCACATGTCAGAGGCATCACATAGGTTAGGAGAAAAGCGTCTCATTAGAGCGTGGCTAGTTTGCTTGGTGTCAAGAGGCACAAAGAAGCCCTTGTCCTTAGATGCAGGGTACTTATTTTCCTGTGCGCTGAGCCTGCCAGTAGTTTTCAGGAGCCCGGGCCCGCTATTGTCTACACATCTCTAAACTCTTTTTTTCTTTCCTTTGTTTAAAAGGGATATCTCAAGGGCTTAGTTTTCCCAACCAGAACAATACAAATTACTGTCTAATGGCCGAGCATGCCATTATACGACAGGGCAGCCTACACTGGCAACTCCAAATTACGCGTGGGGTTCCTTGAGAAGTTAATGACTACTTGTTATTTGCTGTACACAGTAGAGATAAGGCAGCATCCTTATTCCCAGAATGTGATGCAGACAGAAGCATGTGGCCTGATTGCTTCCTCCAACCTTCTGTTCCGCTGTCTCCCTGGCTATTGTACTACAGCTGCTGTAATTGGTTTGGGAAGGGCTTAGGGGAAAGCCCTCATGAGCAAGCTTATTTTCTTTCTTTCTGTTTTTCAAAGAAGCCACCCAAGTTCTTAAGCTCTAGTGCCTTCCTAAACCCAGCATACAGTTTATAAGTGAAAAAGAAAACAAAGAGTATAACAGAAAATGATGCTTGATTTTTCTACCCAGGTTAGACGGCAGCAAAATTGATTAAAAACAATATAAAATGAAGAATACGTAACATCACATATCAAATGGGGGGAAGACACCCCCACACCCCACCCCTCCACACACACATAGAGGGAGACTCAGAGGAACCATTTGGTTCTAACTCAGAGCCTTTAAGTACACAACACACTCAGGTATACACATTTAAATGTATCGAGAACTCTGTAGATGACTGTTTTCTCATGTGGTCACACAGCATGTTTGCTACTCGAGATTTTTACATGTTACAGCACTGTTAAAGCAAATATCAATTTTTAGATTTTACCAACAAGTCACAACTTATTTGAACAAATTTTTGGTATTTATTAAGTATAATCCATTATTATCTCATATTTTTGAATGAAAATTTCCACCCAGTCTGTAGATTAATAATCAAACAAATTAGAACATGACTTCAAAGAAATACTACCTTGTGGTCCTCCTTAGTCTCAGGGAGCTGTTTGTTGAAACTAAAGAGAGTGGGTATTATGATCAGTAGTGTTTTTATGTCTTTTAACTATTTACAGCAGTCCAATTGAATTCATGGGAAATTTATTGATTATATTTTAAGTTAGGAAGAATGGAGGTTTCCAAGGGACAACAGCCAACTGATTTCAGGTAATGATGATTTTAACTGTTGTCCATGTTTTTGGAGGTAATATCTCAAAAAGTCATCATAAAATCAAACTCCCATCTCTTCCCACTTTTCTTTCTGTCTTACTGTATGTGGAAAAGAAACATTTAATGGCACCATTTTTGTTGAGAACAAGAGAAAAGAGAGATGAAGCCTTTACTAGAGAAAGGGCCCTTTGCATTTGAACTTCTCCAGCCAACCACCCTATCTCTTCATATGCTAGTCAGAGTCAAGTCACTTACAGTAGCTTTATGAGGCCATTTTGAATACAAAAAGCAAACTGTGTAAAAACAGCGATGGCCTCTTACTGGTTCACTAAAGAAACAAATAAACTGTGTTTATGCAAGAGTTCTAAACCACTTAGTGTTTGCATGGTGAGATATCATTTATTGCGAATTAAACCTTATATTTTGTGCACTTGAATTGTTGAACAAAATAAAGGGTTAATAAAAACAGTTCTTGATAAAAGGATCTTTCTATGTTACTATTCTGGTAAAAGTGAGGCACATATGATACCTAATGCAGCATTCATGATGAAGGTTATAAATAAGAATGGGGAGCTCAATACCATCATCTTATATACTTACCAAATTATTTTTAATGTTTTAGAATTTTATTTTGTATACATGAGTGTTCTTCCCAGCTGTCTATTTGTGTACCACATGCATGCTTGTTGTTGCATTTGGAGACAAGAAGAGGGATTGGGTCCCCAAGAAGTTGATTTACTGATGCTGTGAGCTGATATGTAGGTTCCAGGAATAGAATCCAGGTATTCTGGAAGAGCAGTCAGTGCTCTTAACTACTGAGCCATCTCTCTACCCTAATAGATTCCATATTTAATTTAGTCATATCTTCCTACAATCTACTGCCCAGTGAGACCTTTTCAACATGAACATGTTTGGATTTAGTTTTAAGCCAGAACTTTCATATGAACATGTCTAACATTAAATGTAGTCACTGATTTAAAAGAACAATGGGAGAGGGTTGAAGGGGAGGGAAGAGACAGGGAAGGGAGCAGAGAAAACGGTAGAGCTCAACAAAATCAGTAAAAAAAAAAAAAGAAAAAGAAAAACAGTGGACATGGTTTCTCAGTTAATAAACAGAAAGCCAAGAAAGTTCTCCATCAAATTGATGTTCACAATATTACAATTCTGCCTTTAAGAAATAAAGGAAAACTGGGTCAGTGACATGACTCAGCAGTTGAGGTTCTGGCCAGCAAGAATGAGGCCCTGAGCTGTCTCTGGAGCTCACATAATAAGAGAGAGCTAAATGCTGCAAATTGTCCTCTGATTGCTGTACCCTGTGACCCTAGGTACTTCCCTCTAGTGCTTACCATGCTAGTGACATGCAATGTAAATGGTTTCCATTTTTCTGAGGGTCATTGGGAATAATGATTTCTATCTAACAGGGTTTTGTAAGGGTACTTGAAGTGAAACATACCAAAAGTACATTATCATTCCTTTCAATAGTTTATGATCACTTGGTACATAAAAAATAATAAGCTGCATTCTCCTTGATGTGATGAAGAAAATTGTCCTCAAAATGCTACTTGCAGAGTAACTTGAATAAAATGTGTGTGGAAAAAGCAGAAGTAAGTACTCATAACCTGAAACCTACAGTCAGCTTATGAGATGCACAGTAACAAAATGCACAGTAACAATACAGGGAGACAGCTCTGCATTCATGAGGCGGGGAGTATTCACCATCAGCCCAAAAGGACACCACATCTTTTTAATGTTGGACAATTGTCTCTGGCATTATACCAGAGTTGGTCTCTAAGACCCCTGGAATGACAAAATGGATTGGCTCTTGCTTCTGAAGCAGACTTTTACAAGATCTTATATCTCTCTCCTCCCCATCCTGTTCTGCTCATCTCTTTCTCTCTCTTCTTAGCATCTTTCTTTGAACCACAACTTCCATTAAAGGGGAAAATTAAGAGGCCCATATCCCTCTACTTGATGAATAACTTGACTCTTGCTGATAAACACTTGAGTAAGACAATTGGGTTTCAAATGTCGTAAAACTTTGACCTACAACTTTACTCTATATCAGGGAAGACTTTAATCTAGATAAAGTCAATTAATATATATGGGACCCTACTAATTTGGAAATTATTGGATTCAAAGATTATATGATAATACTTACTAGCTTTGTGGATTTGTTTTTAGAATGCATCTGGTGTGTAACAGCTTCATCATGTCTAATATATAATTCAAGTATTTGGAACCAGGAGTCTTTGTTGTCTGCTTAAAGGAGAAGAAAGGTTCTGTTAGTGGGTTTTTCAACCCAAATTGAAAGAAAAAATTGTGGGTGACAAATTGGTATATTAGAGTGGAATATGAAATACAAACAAAATTAACTTAAATAACTAAAGGTTAGATGGATTTTAGAGCTTTTGTAAGTTATAATAATATACAGTATACATACCTAATTAAATATTTCCATTTTCAAAGCCAAATTGAAACTTTTAACATCATAGAATACTTAATAAGCTTGAAAAATAGAAAAATATACTCTTATCTTCCCAGATCTCATAATTCTTAAGTGGAGCATTTCTAAATTAATTTCTATGTTATGTAAAAATTTACAAACCTTAACATACACATTTGTGATGAACAGCAATTATACTCTTTTTCTTTGGGGGGGGGGGTTGGGACAGAGTTTCTCTGTGTTAAATTCTTAAGTGTCCTGGAACTAGCTCTTGTAGACCAGCTTATCCTCAAACTCACACAGATCTATCTGCCTCTGCCTCCTGAGTGCTGGGATTAAAGGCTTGCATTATTGTCCAGACAATTCTACATTTTTAATATGTTAAATAAAGTAACACTTGGAAGAAATATATATATTTTCACAGCTTGTCTGTGGAGTTTCTAGCCAGCAATCATGTAGACTTAGCAGCTAGTGCCTCTTCACACTAAAGCATGTTAATGCAGATAACTGGCCCTTGTCTATTTTTGGGTTTTGCTTTGTTGTTATTGTTTTGTTCTTAAACAAGTTTTCTATGTAGCTCTATGTGTCCTGGAACTCATGAAGTAGACCAAGTTGACCTGCAAATCACAGACCCAACTGACTCTGCCTCCTGAGTGTTGAAATTAAGGGTGTACACCCACTATGTATAACTTCTTTATGTAGAATAGTTTTTTAAATGAACTCCATGTGGCTCCTTTTTCTAATTCATTCTTCTGTGGCTCATATGTGTTGAATGACCTTTGTAAAATGTAGAAATGATGCCTTGAAAGTCAGGGGAGTCTTATAAATAAATATTATTCAAATTTTCTACATGAACATAACCCATCTTAATGTTTATAAAGCGAACAGATCTTATAATTAATGCATACAAAAATCAAGAAATGATGTTACATAGTCCTTGAAGTACCTCTTTGTCCTCAACCAGTCACTTTACCTATTCAATAGTCATCATTATGTTCACTTCTAAAGCAGCAGGTCAAAATTACATCTTTGAGTCAATGAGAAGTGTTTAATTTTTAACATCTTTTACTCTGTGTGCTGTGATCCATTCATCTTTTAATGTCCTACAGCTAATCTAACCTCTAGGTTTTCTAGGTTTCTACCAGGCATAATGGATTTTGCTTAGGTCATTCTTTTCTTCTTGATTGATATTTGTAATGTTTCCTCGTTTGCACTGTTGTTACTCATAGTTCTAGAGATTTCAGCTAAAATTTGGTATAAAATTATTAATTTAAATTTTAGCAGTTAACTTGATAAAGTAACTTTTTTATGTTTTAGGAAAAATATGTTGAAAAAGATCTAGAATCCTGGCAGAAACAATTTTACCCCATATAAATCCTGGGAAATTTCACTTTCAAATTTAATATAAGTCATTTTCATTATAAACAAGCTACTTGGGCAGACTTATATTTGTATAATTTAAAAGTAAACTTCTTTCTAAATTTGGAAACATTCACATTTCACACATTGCTAATAATAACCCTCCAGTTAACTTTATTATTTGGGATACTAAAGACTATTTAACATTCAACAGACTCCTAAATTTAGGAACCTCTTTTAAATTTATCATATATGAAAGAATAGATCAAGTGCTTTGAAATTTCATAGAAAGGGGTAGATTGGTTCTTTTCATTAAAATAATTTTCTGCATATGAAAAACCTTTTTTATTTCTACAGTACATTTTTTGATCAAGTTTTAAGCCATTTTTGACCCTATAGCAAATAAGTTTCATTAAAATTTATTATAGCTTTATTAAGTATGAATAGTTATATAAAGTGTATTCCAACTAAATTATGTGTCGCAATTTCTGTGCCAATATATTTTTCTAAAAGTGTAATAGTCTTACACTAATTTACTAGACGTCCATGAAAGTATTTCCACATAGTTTTTATTCTAACTAGCTAATCTTTCTTGCTAAAACTAATCATTCATTCTAAGACCCAATCTTATAGGATTATTTCTAAGTATTTTGCAATATTCTTGAACAAATCTAATGAAGGTAACTATTATTCTGAGCAAGGGGCACATTCCTCCTATGACCAATCTCCTCTTGAAGTCGGGCCATTCTTGGCCTTTGTGTAAGAGCACTGAAGACAGTGGGAATTTTATCAATTCGGTTATGTGCTAACTGGAGATAATTTCTTTGAAATGAACGCTGATAGCAAAGCAAATACCCTTTGCTGCAATGCACTCCTGTTTGCTGTCCCCCCTGTCTAGTAAATCTTTAGCCATAAGGCACAAGGGTGAAGGACGAAGCTCCAAGGTATCTGAGGCCAGTGGGAAGTGCGGCTCTGAGGTCTGTGGTTTATGGAAGCCTTTCTGCAGAGTTGTTTTCTTTATTGTCTGCAGCAAATAAGGTTCCAGAACAAGGGCAAACACTGCAGTGCAGAGACACACTTTGATCTTTTTACACATGTGGAAATGAGACAAGAGAATGAAGCCCCTTACTAAAGGCAACTTTGAAAAGCCCTTGAAAGAGACAACTAATTAAATCATGAATAGAAATATTTTTATAATTATCTATGTTCGTGATAAGAGACAGGTTATGATTTTAGATACTTAAATTTTCCACTTATTTTTGAAGAGTAGAAGAAGTCATTAGGTTTTATTTCAGTTATTTGAGCCTACAACCAAAGAAATTTCTCCAAATGAGAAAATCCCCCTTCCCTGGGTTTTCAGCTTAACTAGAAGCAGGAAAATGGTAAGGGGGCAGGGGCTGAAAAAAAGAAAATAAATTAATTGCAAAAATACACACATATAAAAACAATTCTTTACTTTTCTTAAACACTTGTGTATGTTTTATTTAAGTTTACCATAATTTGATTTATATATTCTGGAATATATTAAATATGGATAGATTGTCATATCTTGTTTTTATAGTTAACTCCAGTCATAGTACCCAAAACAAAATTTGCAAATGCAGTTTAACAAGTTTGATGAGATTTGGATGGCCCAAATAAATAAAATAATCAAAGGAAACAGAGTTGCTGTTAAGTAAATGGCAGAAGAATAGAGTTGTTAGTCAAAAATGATAAGTTAAAGGGAACAAAGATAGGGAGCTATAAGAAGCCAACTGTCAAAACTGAGATTTTTCTAATCAAACTTTCCTGGGTGGGCAATTAGGTAAAAGAGTAACACTTATGGGCCACATGATGGACCTAAAGAAACTTCCTAGTTAACTTTATTCTTTTCAGCAAATATTTACTGGACTGGTATCTGGTGTGGATACAGAGGACTGCCAGAATGCGGTCACATCCTCTAAGGGAGACAAAAAATGTAAACACGCGAGGAAGTGATGGATACTAAGAACTGTGCTGGCTAACGAGGAAGAATGCTCCTGGAGGTGGATCCATGTCAGTAAGAACAAGGCACACATGAAGCCCTATAGAAGCGACTGAGCTGAGATCTGATGTAAAATGGGAAGATATGAAAGGGTATAATATTTTAGGGTGATGCAACCTACACACAAGTATAGTGTACTTTAGTCTCAGCTGAGCATGGCCCAGAAAATGTCAGCTACACAGAATGCTACTACTTAACAATGATGTTTGCCCAGAGAATGAATGAATGAATGAATGAATAGAGAGATCTTTATGTTAAAAATAGTAACTGCTAATATTTAATGAAGATTTGTCTTGTGCCTCAATGCCTAATTTCATGGTCTTTAAAAGGTAACTATAATGCAATATAAAGTTTCAGGTTTTGATGATAGATGTCTTTGAAAGATTAATCTCAAACCATAGGCTAACATTATTAGTGAATTCTGACAGTTTCTTCATCCATTATTTTCATCATTTAGATGGTGATAGCAGCAGTTTGTTCTCTTAAATATTTCTGACAAACAAATAGTGCAGCAGTAATTTACTCTTTCTGAATATGTGTATGCTTTGATGTGGCTTCATTTAACCTTGATGTGACTGACACTTTTTAGTCTACGATAGCATTATGTGCTTGTGAAATAAGTAAAGAAGAACGCATTTCCTAAAATCCCGTACATTTTAATAAACAAAGCACCTAGGGAAGCACTGAGACATTCCAAAAATAGCTCCATGAGAAGCAATGGTGATAAATACTGAACTTAGTAGATACTGGCTTTTTGTCATAATTGCAAAATATATAGACAATTTACTGAGTTAGAACCAAGGTCTGTTAATTTTCAAAATGTCAGAAAACAGTAGGTTCAAAATGACTGTCTGCTGAATGAATAAATAAACTTCAGAATTTCTGCAGGTCCAATCTTTATTTTTAGCTGACTTCTTTCTCCTTTTTCTCCTCTTGCTCTGTCAATATAAATGTCTTGCCTTTGCACTTTCGTTTTTGCTGTTTCTGCTCCACTTCACCTTTGATTATTTTTTCCCCAACTACATGTTCCGCTGAGCAGCATTACAGCTGGGGACATCTCCTTTTCTCTTTAAAGGCTTTGCTTTCCCTTCTTCCCTTGAGTGCTTTCTTTATATCATTTTAAGTATATCCTGCCACCAAGACACCTTTATGGGGGAAGATAAGCATCTTTGCTTTTGATTATTTCCTCTACTCTCATTTCTTATCATCCTTAAAAAAAATAATACCTTGAATTTGTATATAGAGTTCACAGCTTTTAAGAAATTGATTGTAACCAAGTTTAGTCACAGCATGGATCAAAAAGCAGTATCTGATAGCGTATTTTATAAAGTTTTATTTCTTGTCCATAAATCCCTTGATTTTACTGCAGTACTTCCACATTAGTATGTGTAAAATGAATCGAAAGCTATTGGAATTTGCATCTAAACAAGCATCTGTCAAGTCTTATGGTCAGAATCTAAATATTTTGCCTCGTATATCATTTTTTATTCAATGTGATACTCTTAGTTTTCCCAATTGTCCTCAAAGACATATCTTTTGGTATGCTACAATGCTATGCAGGAGTAAAATAACTTTCTTCCTTCGTATTTCCTTAAGGACTGGTGTTACAGAACCAGAAATCTAAACTCTTTTTAATTCACTAATTTTGTCCACCACTTGCATATACATGGGTCTTGAACATCTCCAAACAAAGCCATCAGTTCCCTAAACCGAATGCCTGCTTTATATTTCTCCTCTCTTTCCAGGTCAGAGAAAAAGCCCTTGTACCTCCCTTGATGGGAAATCAATTGCCTTCTTTGTACTGAGCCTTGTTTCCCTTGTTCAAAGATTACATCTAGTCTTCTTCCTCTTGCCGTCTGTGTTCCTAATGCATTACACGGTTCTGCTTGAAAGGGTACTTTCCTATATATGGATGATTTTAATTAGTCTTTTGAAGTTTCTTTTGAAATCCTTTTCTTTCTCTTTTCATTAATTACAGTCTACAATTCTCTTTATCTTGGCTTTAACATTAAATGCTTTTCTACATTATTATTCCTTCTGGAATTCAGTTCCTATTATCATGGTTTTGGCCTACTTACTGTCTTTTCTGTGCATATCATGTGTGTCTGTATTTGTATGCATCAGTATATGGTGTGTAGGATCACAGATATACAAATGTGCTTTCTTCTTTTCAAGATACCCCTTTTTCATCTTAAACATCAAGGGGAGAAGTCTAAATCACAATTCTTACTGAGGCGTTCAATCCAAGGTATCTAGATTAGTAAACAAGTGGCCCCCAGGGAAAGAGGCAATCTGTTTTGCAAGATGTGTAAAGGAATCTCCCTCTTAGCACATGGTGTCTAGACAAGTTTCACACAGACAGCACTTCATCTTTAAAGAAAAAAAAAGTTTCCTCAACCATAAATGAACAAATAAACACAAAGCATTTTGAAAACATGACTTCAATGGCAGCTACATGTTGGGAAAGAAAGCACCGTGGGGCATTAGAGCCGGTTTCATCCTACTGAAATACATGCTGCAATTTCAACAACGTTAGTGAGCAGGAGCTTAGACTCTGATATAGAGATCGTGAAGATACCATGCTGACACTCAAATGATACAGTTGGTCATCAGTTTTCTACATTGCAGGATAAATGATTCAATGATGATAGAAAGATAGAGATGATAGATGATGGAAGGACAGACGATGGAGAGATGATAGATATACACACATTTAAGAGATGTTTCTGTGCCTATCCCGCCTGATTAATTTCTATACCTGATGAAAGTATGTAAGATCAACTCTGTCTCACATTTCACAATCAGGATTAAAAACATAATCAGTTATTTTGGGACTTTTTTATGCAATCAGTTTAATGGAAGTGCATGTTGTGCCTCAAACACTGGGACATGAGATGTCTATAAACGTGCATTTGTTTATTTGTTGTATGTGTTAAGGGAGGCACACAGCATAGAGTGACACGCACATGGAGACATGGGGGTAACATGTGAAAGTGAGTTCTTTCTACCATATGAGTCTCTGGCTAGTTTTGCAGCAGTCAGCTTTATTTGCTAAGCCACTTCACTGGCCCTTAAACAGGTGCAAGTATTTAAAATTTTGACTCTATTAGATTACAGTAACTTATTAAATAATGCTCCTTTATAATGTGAGTTATGTATATGATGTGTTGATAGTAGTCATATTTGTGGTGATTCAGAAATGCAATACAGAAATACATCTGAGATCTAAGCTTCTAGGAAATTAGTTGTTTGTGCCTGTTTTTCCTGGTTTGTGGATAGCTTGTAGATTTCTGTCCTCTGTTCTGTGTAAGAAGGCACACTGATCCACACACTAAAGAAACAATAGAACAATAGACTCCTCTAGAACAAACTCAGCTTTTCGCTTGTTATTGAAGATGCAGTTAGGATTCCCACAACAAATTAGGTTTCAGTTACTGCTATGTTCATGCCTAAAGTTAACCCATTTGAATATCCATTTTTAAATGTCTATTTTCTTCTTGCGGGAAATTTTCACCATTCTTCACTTATTGACAATCTAATATAGAAGAACCCCTGTAGAGTTTTTCATTGATAAGCACACCTACTAGTGTGTTTTATTAGTCTCCTGTTTTGTAATTTATTAAGTAATTAGAATTAGAAAATTCCCTCATCATCTTTTGAATTCTAATTATTTCCTTGACCCAGAGAGCTAATTTATTAACGAATTAGATTGAATTTTGAGCATGCTTATGGTTTTTATTTTAATTATAATAAGGTAGAGTAATAAAAGATTTGTAACTTCAGTTCTATTTAAAGACGTGCATAGTGATTTTAAATATTTCTTATGAAATTCAGAAAAATAAAGTTTAATAATATGGATTGTACATATTTTAAGCAAATTATTCTGACTTTAAAATAAATTATGATACAAAATACATCTATTTCACAAGGGAGTTAAATTATAATCAGGATTTTAAAAAAAATACCCTCTTTATTACAAAATAGTTTACTCAACAGTTTGAGACAATTTATTTCTAAACGATTTTATTTTAATACTGCAGGTCATTAATACTTGACAAAAGAATTATGCAACTAAATTACTAAAGTAAAAATGTTGTAAACCACTGCCCATGGGTAATCAATAAAAGTGAAATAAACATTTCTGAAAGTATACTCCAAGTCATTGACATACAATTAATTTCAATGTAACTCCAGGGTACACTTGATGTGCATGTCTGTTTACAGTCACAATATAAAAGTGAATTATCTAGATATTTCCTTTTATGCATTGAAAACATGCATTACATTTCTTAAGTTGCATTGGCTTTGTCTGGGGAGTACTTGCTGTAGTTCCTCTCCTTTGTTCCATGGAAGAAGGCATGCCAGACCTATAATCTAAATAAAAACTTAAAGTATGCATCTGGCTAAGATTCATGTGTTTAATACTAAAGAAAAGACGGTTAAAATGATAGTTTTGACTTTAGCCAATGTACTCCTGAACACACCCTTTGTAACAAATACTGTTCTCGAATATTAATACACGTGAATGTGAATATACTTGTGAAGCAAGCATAAATATTGTTGCGTTTTTGGAAATTAAAAGAAGACACATGATAATTAGACAAAATATAAAATAGTTGTATCACGTATTGGTATTAGACCAGGTAATTCATCTTTATGTTATTGCTGAGATATAAATTTAAATATTAAAATTACTTTTATTGAGTAACCAATTCCTTTCTGGTTGGACTGAATTCAACTTCACTGGAAGAAACTCATGCCTGTTTCTGTGAACACTGTCAGGAGTGCATGGCTAGGGAGGTAATCAGTCTTAGGTTGGAAACTATTATTGCTGCTTTGCTAAATTGTCAAGTTGCATTCTAATTACTCACGTTTACACTCATAGATTTCTTTTTGTGATGTCCAGTCAAAGTGCCCACTACTGTAAACCACCTTTCCATCCAAGCTCAAGCAAGATGCTCCAATGCTCCAATCAAACCTAATAGACAACAATCAAAAAACTTAATACAAACAAAAAAAGACATAAAAATAAAAGGAAAACTTGTTGAGAAGTGTCCCTGTAGGTGACGAGGGTGAAGGATGGGGGCGAGAGGGTGGTCACTAAATTCCTTAAGTAAATGTATGAAACTGTCAACAATATTTTTAAGAGAACAAAGAATTTATATGAAAAAAAATAATCACTCTCCTATAAAAAGAAGACAGTGAAGTATGTATTAAATGTAGTCACCAAATATATGCAATAGAGTTAAATAGTGACTATCACCAGAGAAATTTATACAGAAAGCTGTGAGTGATGAATTTGGATGTAGGAATCACATCCAAAGCTGTATGGTTGCTGTCTTACTCAGTGTTCTATTGCTGTGAAGAGATACCATGAAAAGGCAACTCATGAACATTTAATTGGGGCGTGCTTATAGTTTCAGAGGTTTTGTCCACTATCATCGTTGCAGGAAACATGGTGGCACTAGCAGATATGCTGTAGAAAGAGTTCTGCATCTGGATCCACAGGCAGCAGAAAGGAGAAATGGACACTGAACCTTGCTTGAACTTCTGAATCCCCAAATCCCAACCCCAGTGGCATTTCCTCCAACCATGCCACATCTTCTAATCCCTCTCAAGTATTGCCACTTCCTGGTGACTAAGCATTCAGATATGGAGGGATCATTCTTATTCAACCACCACAGTTACTATTTTTTCTGTGATTGGAGAATGAATACATTTAATAAGAAAATATACAGAAGGAGGTCAAATATAGAGATGATGTTAGAGGAATCAGATCAGAATGGATACAGAGAATGGCTCAGTCACATATCCCAGATAAGACTCTTGCCCTCAGAGCCATGAGAATAGCTGCTATCTCATACAAAAACAATTTGATCATAAATAGCAACCTGCTTAATGAAGTAACAAAGAGAAGAATTTGCTAGTTTCCCTTGAATTTATAAGATACATAGTACATTAACCCAGCATCCCATCATTATCTCTTAATATCTGGGGTACCAGAATCTGATGGAGATGTAGCTGGTTCTTTTCTTAGGTCTTCACTGTGCTCTGATTTTGTCAAATATATATTTAATGAAAAGACAGTTTCAGATTCCCATGAGAATGTTGAAAAATTGATATCCTGGATGATTTATATCAAGATAGTATTTTTTGCTAGATGTCAGACTAGAACTTGTTCTCAGTTACTACATAAGGCAACTAGCCATCCTTCTCCAAATCCATGTTTGTTTCCAAAGGCCCTCACTACAATCTATGATTTTTTAAGCCACAATTTCTTCTGTCTGTTCAGACAAAAGTTTATAACAGAGAAAAATACAGGCAAGACTTTGAACTGCACACACTTCTCAAATTGTTTACAATATAGTTTGCACCTACATACAAGAATGGGAGATGATAAAAACTTCCAACTGACAAGTTAAGGAGTATCATCTTAGCATCAGTCCATCAATATTGTAATGGAGCTGATAACAACATTGTGGCTGCAGTCAGAATAATAATTATAAGGATAATGTCTAAGCTCATTTGTCACTAATTTTGCTATTATTTAGTCTTAATTTTACAAAACATTGCCTTCAATGTCTACATTGAAGGAACAAATTTATAAATTTAAGAAGGAACAAAAGGAAGAGTTGGAAAAATTTAAAAATACAGACCAACTATTGAATTAAGGAAAGGAGAAGAAAGAATAGAACAATTGGAAATGGAGACAAGTAACAAGGATATTTTTCTTATATTAGAGAATTGACAATAACATAGATCATCATAGGTCCAAAAAGTTTTACAATGTGCAAATCGAATTACAATACAGTTGCTGATATATTTTGCAGTGAGAATTTGATATTTAGAGTATTAGGAACATTTTTAGATGGATGAAGAATCCAGGACACTGAAGGAATGATACCAGAAAGAGAAATTGGAAAGAGACAGAAATATGCAGAAAAATAGGGGTGGAGGTGTGTGATTAGTTTAGTTGTATCAGAAAGCAACAGCATTCTTTTGTGGAATTTCAAAGTTTTATCCTATAATTCATGATTATAAATAACACAAATTCCAAAGGTATTCAAGGACTGATGAAGATCACAGATAACTCAAGGTCATTTCAGATGCCAAGGAAATTATTTTGATTTGTAGCATAAGAAGATCTGCCACAGAATCTGAGTAAAAGGAGAAATTGTAAAAGGGACAAAAATCAGTGTTACAGAGGTGACACACATGCCTTTGCAGAGGGAGCTGCAATGGAAAAAATAAAAAAAGAAAAACTTTAAGTAAAAAAAAAGTTTGGGTGAATGGGGATAGTGTGTTTATTAGACTGAAACTTCATTTGAAAAGTAAAGAAAGGAAGGCAACACCGTATGTGAACAGATTGGAAGAAAATTATTATTTAGAATTGAAAGAGGTTCAGGAGAAATATTTGCCAGAGACAAAACTCCAAACACTGGGAAATTATTGCATTTTACCATTTACTTAAAATTTAGACATTTAAGGATAGGCACATTAGGTATGTTTATACAGGTAAAAAAGAAAACAAATTCACCTAAGGATAAAAAATGATATAATTTAGTTTTTAAGATTCCAGTTTTAAATGTAGCAGTATCCAACATTTTGGAATTAAGAGATATATAAGGAAATATTACAATAAAACATGATTTGGTGATGATAGAGAAATTTCTTCTAATGATAAACTATTTAATGAGTTTGTGAGAGGAAAATAATTTGGTTGTTTATTAATAAGATGCAAGCTACTTCCATAATGAATCATTTTAATCAGTGATCTATCAGTTAATCATTGTTAATCAACGTTTCATTACTAAATAAGGTCTTCATGATGAGGTGGACAAACTCGCAGAGTTGCATGACAAATAACCATACATCAGGTTATTTTTCTTCTTATTTAAGCATTTCATGAATAAGGTTTATAGTAGTAATAGATTTGCACAAGAGTATGTATATGTTTTCAGAGTCCAGCAGCATCTTGAGCAAAGTCTGGCACTCCTCAAAACAGCATGACCATTGTGTCTATAATTCCTCCAGAAGCAAAAGACTGTGTCAAATAGTCATCCTTCATTTTGGGTAAGAAGGGCAGAATAATCTCTTGGAAATGTCTCTGTGTATTTGTTCTCCACATTTTTATCAGTAAAATTATATTGTATTGAATATTATATTATATTGAATCAGATCTTTAAATATGATGCAACTCAGGAATACTGATATAAAATCAAGGTCGTCTGGGCATTCTCTTTGCTTGGCAACCATTAGGAACTCCATATTTGCTATTGAGTGTCATGTAATTAGTGCTTAGTAGATAATATCACATCCATGTTTCTGATGACAAACATGCTCATAAGAAATCCAACTGTCATGTATCTTTACCTGTGTGAATTCCTTCAGGAACATCAACGGACCTACAAAGGAAGTATGGTATCCTGCCACATTTGAAATGGTTTAAAAGGCCCAGGGTGTTCCAGGATCAAGTCCTTATGCCTGCGTCTCTTCTACAGCCTGAATTCTGACCCAGTTTTCTGAGCTTAATCCTAGGACCAAGAAACCTGACACAGTTGCAGATAATGTTCACGGCCTAGACTCTTGAGCTGTTAGATGTACTTTATAAGTGATTTTTAATACTTTTGTCTTGATTGAAACAAAAACATATTATAGACTAAAATGTAAAAGTTAATAAGACATTCAAAGATAGATATTTCAAAAGAACTGTATCTTTGCAGTTTGTCATACAGGCCCTAAGATCATGGGTATTTGAACATTTCAGCCACTAGTTAGCAGATCAATTTTTAGATCTGAAAAGGATTTGTGAGGACTTGAGTCAAGCAAAGGCTTTGTCCTGAATTTCAAAAATAGGAAAACTTGAAAGAAAAAATAAATAAATAGAAGAGAACTGACCATGGTGTTTTCTACCTTTTGTGTGTGAGAGAATCAATTATTCATGAGACCTGTTTCCCTCTGTCCCTGAAAATATTCAGTGCTATATAAAAGCAAAAGTTCTCAGCTGACGATGATTATAATTAAAATAAGACAGTAGAGTGCTGTAAAATGTACTCATAAAATATTCATATATTACCAGTCAACAAAGAGAAGCAATCCAACTATGGAGCTTGTAGAATAAAATTAACACAGGAGGGAATTTTAAGACAATTTTTGTTAATGTCACAGTCAGATATCTACTTAAATATAATGTGTTCTCCATAATAATAACATCCTACTCTAGGCATATGTCTCAAAACTATATTTTATACAAATAAGCAGGATACTTATTTAGGGGACTGTTCAAAGAGCTGCCTAAATAAATGCACCTCATTGTTAGTGCTGGAACTCTTACTGGCCCAAGTTTAGGACTTAGAAAAGCTTTCTATTCCTAACAGGAAATTTGAATTAGCTGAGTGCACTGACTCTCTTAAACAGTCATAGCTCATTAATAAAATTCTGCCTACAGCAGGAGAATGCATGCATGTATGAGACTTTAATCACTTTATTTGTAGGACAGTTTCTATGTTTAAATAACATTACTTTTTGGAAATATTAACCTTCATTGATCCTTAGTTAAAGAACTTGAGATTAAAATTATATAAAATGTACTAATCTCCAGATATTATAAACCTGAGATTTAGGACTTAATTACTGAATTTGGATTATTTCCCATAGAACTTACATTCACACAAATATGTTTTTAATTGTTGTTGTTTACTGTTTGTTTTTTCAAAATTAAATGATAATTTAGTGTATAGACAATAGTTTCTTCCCTTATTGAAAAACATTGTGTTTTTGCCTTTGGAACACACAATGATGAACAGAGACAGATTTAACACTTGTCCTTTTAAATAATGGAAGACAACCTTTTTTAATTTAGTAAAATTAGAAAATAGCAAAAAGTATGTAAATATTCTTAGTAATTCTATGCTGATAACTCTGAGCTGACATTCACCATCTTACAAATAGATATATTTTCTGACTTTATTTTTTCCTTTTAATTCTCTGCAATGGAACCAATCACAGAAAAAAAAAAAGAAAGTAAAATTTAGTGTTTTTTTTTTTCATATGGGGATGGAATGATACAAGGAGTCAGTATATTGCTTAAGCTGGCTTCCAATTTGGCACGATTCTGTCTCCACCTCCAAAGCTTAATTTCATATTGTATTCCTAGTGAAAAAAAAGTGCTTTACAGATTCACAAACACTGAATTGAAAATTAAGTACATTTTTTAAACATAAAGCAAAGAAAAATGGCCCACAAATTACAATTGCAGAGAAATTAGACAACAATGAGGACCCTAAGAGAGACATACTTAGATATAATCTACATGAGAAATAGAAAAAGACAAGATCTCCTGAGTAAATTGGGAGCATGGGGACCTTGGAGGAGGGTTGAAGTGGAGGGGAGAGGCAGGGAGGGGAGCAAAGAAAAATGCAGAGCTCATTAAAAATCAATAAAAAATTTAGAAGCAATTAAAAAAAGAAAAGTAAGTACATTTAGAAGATAAGCAACCAAAAAGCATACAAACAGTTTAATTCAATAGTAGATGAATCTTACTAACAGTCACATACCTGAAGTGCAACCAAAATATAAGAAACTTTTTTATATGAAATACCAATGACTAGAAACCAAATAACATTCAATTTTAACAACAACAAAATGACCATAGGTTTCATATTAAATTAACAAATTACAAACAAAAAAACACCAGTTATTCATGAGATGATGAGTGTTTTCATGTGATTCTGAGGGAAATAAAAATGTATCTAGCTAGATGGTGATGATTCCAGCTTGGGCAGTGTACATGTTAATGCAAAGCTAGACCCATAAGGTGAGTAAGCAAATACTTCCAGAGATGGCATACAAAACTGTGAAAAACCTAAGTGGAAAGTGGAAAGTTAGTCTTGAATGCAGCTAGAAATCTTTCTCTCTTCTTTTCCTCCTTATTCTCTTCTTTTTCTATCCTTTTTTACTTCTCTATGTCCCCTCTCTTTGTTTCCTGTCTCTATTTTTTTCCAAAGGAACTGAAACCTCAGCTGATGTTTCTGTGAAGTACATCAATCTACCTTATGCATTTGAAAAAAAAAACAAAACACAATTCTGTGTTATAAATGATGAGTTTCCATAATAACCGGAAGTAGCTATGCTGCACTTGGTAAAATGTGTATTTTTCTTTTTTGTAAATTTACCAGGAGTAAGACAATGAGCATATAAGGGAGATGACTTTTTCATAGGTCTGTTATCTATTTGCAATGCAAAACATAACACTCAGTAAGTCTTCACATATTTCAAAGTCCATACTCTAAGATTGGTCAGAAAATCATTTCATTCAATGTCATTCAAGACAAAAAAAAAAAAGGCCATTTTAGGTAGTCATCTGAAAGCAATACCCAGAATAGACTTATAATACATTTTCCAAATAAGATAATGTATAAAAGTAAAATGGAATAAATTTATTTTCAAAGACATTATGTAGTAAAGAATTTTACTTTTCTTGTGTTATATCTTGTACTATAGGAACTTTAGAAGCTGAGACAGAAGGATTACTAGCTAATTTCGTGTGGGTTGCAAAACGAGCTCAAGGTGTATTGAAACTCTAAAGCAAGACCTGGTCTCCACAAAGGACTGGGCATGTATCCTGGTGGCAGAGGAAAAAACTATTAGCACTTTACACACAAATAGGAAATAATGAAAAATTTTTAAAAAATCCTTTCATGAGAAGTCATGAACGTTGAGGTGCCTGAGCGAGGGCTTTAGCAGTCAAGAGTGCTCTTCTAGAGAACCCGAGTTCAGTTCTCAGCAACCACCTAACACCAAATCTAAGGGAACTGACACATTCTTCCTACCTCCAAAGGCATTTGTGCTCTGTGTTCATCACCAGACAGACACACACATGCACATACATAACTAATAATAAAATATGTATAAGTTGTGTGTTGAAGGAGCTGAGGGCTGTGTTCCTGCCACCCCAGGTCCTGGTCGCCTGGCTAGCTTATGCCCCGAAATAACAACACACAAACTGTATTATTTTCAACACTGCTTGACCCATTATATCTAGCCTCTTCTCGGCTAACTCTCGCACCTGGACTAGCCAATTTCTAGTAATGTGGGTAGCATCCCAAGGTGTGCTTACCAGGAAGATTCTAGCCTACATCCATCCTGGGTTGGAGCTTCATCGCGTCTGCCCCAGAGAGCAGAGCTAAGGCATATGAGCACACTTCCTCTTCATCCCAGCATTCTGTTCTGTTTCCTCCACTCACCTATGTTTTAACCTATCAGGGCCAAACAGTTTCTTTATTATTTAACCAATGACCTTCCTCCATTATTTCCCCTTTTTCTGTTTAAACAAAAAGGAAAGGCTTTAACTTTAACATAGCAAAATTACATATAACAAAACAGTTATCAAGTAAAAATTACAAAATTTACATCTATTTTATCTTTATCATAACTAAGGAAAACTATAACTATAACTATCTATTCTTCAACTCCATCAAAGACTCCAGAAAGATACAATATTACCTAAGCAAACAAGAAATAAGCAACTTTCAAACTCTAGAAATGACAGAGACATCTCGCTGCCTTGACAGTAACCCAAAGTTTCTCTGTACCGTTGGGGCATCCATCTTCGGCCTACAGGCACATAGTATCCAGAGATATTTCCATGAAGCAGGAAATTTTAAAGTCAGTTCAATCACTATCTGCTGTGTTCTGCAGAATGTCTCACAGACTCCTTCATGAATCAGGAACCCCAAAAGATCATCTCACCTTTAAGCAAGTTTAGTAGTTCTCTCTCTATGGGTTCTCTGTGTCCAGTTTATGCAATAGTCCAGGCAAGAGCAGTTTCTTTCCCAAATGGCTATCAAACTCCATAAGGATCCTCTTCGATGCCCATCTTCTTCTTGAAGTAGATTGGTGCTGCCAGGAGCAGATGTGTCTCATTGTCATGAAAAACCCTAAGTTATTAAAACATTTAAAATGCCATATTCTATATTTTTGAAAGATATGAAGACTGCCTATCTAAAATATATCTATGAACATGTAGAAAATATTAACTAACATGACTACAGACTTGACTATTATGATTATCTATTAACTACCTATATACATTACATTTTCAAATGAACTACACAATCACAATATCTTAATATCAGAAATACATATACATATAATAAATTTGACCTTAAATCTCTATCAATAAAGCAAAATCTATACTAATGCAAATTGCTCATACCTATATCATATACCCCTTTAAATGTAAAAGAACATTTATCAACAATATTTGGGAATATGGGCACAGTTATTTCTTTCCAAACTGCTTCCTGCTGAATGGGGGTGCAGTTATTTAGGTCTTTCATTGTATAACCTGTGTGCTAGATTCATCTCAGTCAGCAGTTGAGTGAAGTAATTTTTTGAAGGTGTTCACAGCAACCTTCAGGAGGGCATGGTCTATCATACCATATTGTGATGAAAGCAATCCACAGGGTCTCATCATCTCTGAAAACAAAAAAAGAATCTCCTTTCCAAAGTATCATATCCTTAGGTCCAAATTCTGAAGTCAAGGTATTTTCAAAGTATCTATGTTGGATTAGTTCAGCAGCATTTATAAACAAATATCTTTTAGCAGCAGTTGCTCCTTCCTGAGCATTCAAACAATTCAAAGAGAGCATAATAGCATACAGTATCAAAATTCTCTGTTTATTTTCCATCTTTGTACAGCTTTATTTTAACTGTATTTTGTTTATTTTTACTTTCTGAGACAGGTTTTCTGTATATCTTTGTCCTGGAATAACTCTGAAGACCAGGCTGTCCTTGAACTCTCAGAGATCCATCTGTCTCTGCCTTCCAAGCATTGGGATTAAAGGCGTGTGCTACCACACCTTGAAGTCACAGAGGTCAATCTCCCTCTGCCTTCCAAGTGTTGGGATTAAAGGTGTGTCCTAGCACACCCAACTACTTTTTCTTCCTTTTTTTCTTTTGTTTTTTACTTTAAGAACTTTAACTTTTAGTCTGCGTTTATTTTCAACACACTTTAAATCATTTAGAGGTTTTCTTTGTTTTTGAATCTCTCTTTACTGTATCTCTCTCTCTTTTTCTGATCACATGAGCCTTTAAATTACAGAGCAATATGGGAAGGATTAAAGCCGTGGCTTTGGCAGCTAGATCCAGCCCATTCCTTAGCTTTCCAGCCTCACGGCAGAGATACCGGTTGTAGCCATGTATATCTTTACCGCCACAACTCTGTGGCATTTTAAGGTCCTGCCAGCAAGCAAACTGCAGCATTCTGCTCACAGACCACATTCAGACAAACTACCTACTTGAGTCTGAGTCAGAGTTTGCCCTGGCAGGACGGCCCAGAAAACCAGCATTTTAAAACAGCACAACTTTTTTCCTGCTACAGCTGAAAACAAACAAACATTCAGTCAGCTTTTATCAACACTATTTAAGTGTTTAGTGGCAGGACCTCTTAAGAGCTGCATGGTTTTGCAGCTAATGCTGAATCAGGAAGCCTCTTGAAGTCATAAGTCACAAACAATCCCACAGCAGTTTGGAATTATGATTAATAAGGTGGTATTTATTTAAAGGGGAAAAACCTTACAGATCACCGTCCCAGACAACAGCCCTCTGCATAATCAGGAAGGAGTCTAGTCGCCAGAAGGGAAGAAGCCGCTTTTTTTTAAAGGGAGAGAGACCACGCCCCAATAGGCTGGTATCTCAGCGGCTATAGGCTGGAGGAGCGGAAGGACCCCCGCAACAGCCTCTCTTCGATGAGAGCTCTTGCTTGCCTCTAGCAAGCAGAGCAGACCTGAGAAATTGCTGCTACCAAGAAAACATGCTTTACTCCATTCTTTCCCAAGCTTTCTCTGTATTCAGTTGTCCACATGTTGGGCAGCCATTCTGTAGTGGGAGCTGCGGGCTGTGTTCCTGCTGCCCCAGCTCCTGTCGCCTGGCTAGCTTATGCCCCGAAATAGCAACAAGCAAATTGTATTCTTTTCAACACTGCTTGACCCATTATATCTAACCTCTTCTCAGCTAACTCTCGCACCTGGACTAGCCAGTTTCTAATAATGTGTGTAGTACCCCAAGGTGCGCTTACCAGGAAGATTCTAGCCTGCCTCCATCCTGGGTCGGAGCTTCATCGTGTCTGCCCCAGAGAGCAGAGCTAAGGCGTATGAGCTCACTTCCTCTTCTTCCCAGCATTCTGTTCTGTTTACTCCACCCACCTATGTTTTAACCTATCAAGGCCAAGCAGTTTCTTTATTATTTAACCAATGACCTTCCTCCATCAGTTGTGGACTCCAGCAAGTAAAGCCATCTATACTGAAGGAGTCAACAATTCCCTTCCCTCATGATTTTTAAAGCAAACGTTTGTTTAGTCTTGTTCCTTTGGAGTGGAAAATATGAAGTCTTTATTAAATCTAACTCATTGAATAGCGCAGAAAATCTCCTGATTTTATTCTGAAACCATCCATGATGTTTACAGTAAAGAATTTTTGGGCTGTACAGATCGGATAAATAATTTTCCAGAAAGGATCTGGCAAGAACTGATTTTTTTTAAAACTTCAAATATGGTAATAGTCACAAGGAATGAGATAGCAGGTATGGCCTTTTTAAGATTCTGCACATAAAAGAACTTGGTGGGAAGGAGACAACACTCTTTCATGAGAGGGTAGGTAATTTTAAACACCACATTTATCTTTGTGGAATTTAAATCGATTAAATTGAAGACTTTTTGAGAATGTTCAGTTTTATTACTTGAAAGTTGAATTTGCACAAATATTTAAATGCAGGGAACTTTTCCTGGGGAAGTAACAAGGATAGCTGAGTAAGTTGAGAACTCCTAAACAAACAAACAAACAAAAATACAAACAGGCAACTTCTATCCAATGTGCTACAGGTGAACCCGTAAAGTTTCATTGAATTGCACTGTGTTCTCAATGGTTCTAAAACTGTAATCAGGTGATTCTAAGGGTATTGTTTTCTTCCTTTTTCCTCTCTTTATTCTAAACTTTTCTGCCTCAAAACTAATCGTTCTTTAAGGCCTGGAGAAAATGGCCTATCTTCTGGGTAGTTAAATTACATGTCAAACATTTCAGAGCTTAGGAAGCAGCTAATGAAGGTATAATATTCAAATGTCAAACATGCGCATGCCGGCTTCTTCCCCTGTGCCTAGGAAGCCTCCAGTAACAAGAATAATGACTTGTTTAGGCTTCGGTTCATTGTTCCCTTTCCTTACTCATATTTAGTAATTACTTTTTTATTTTTCAAGGCTGCAGTTCTCCGAGGGAATGTAAATTTCCAAAGCAGTGTTCAGTTTAGAATTAACTCTTGTTTTTAGGACAGCAGACACATTAAAAGAGTGAACTTGGCAGCTCACTGTTTTCTCATTTCTTTCTATCTCCACAAATCGTCAAGTATTCAGGTCTATTTTTCTACACCGGGGAAGGTTTCCTTCTGCTTAGAGAATTTTCAGATCACCCATGAGTAACACTAGCAAAGACTGTTTAATTTTCTCATGTCTCTGCTATTCTAACACAGAGTTAAGGGGGAAGAGCAATAGATTTGGGTGAGCAAGTGCTAATCTTTGAACACCAGGTCCCTAATGTGAGATGTTTCAAGGCCAAATGTTGGTGAGATTTTTATTATCAGTGGCACTAGAAAACATTATGTAAAGTGGTCTTAGATGTCTATGACAATATTTATTTCCAGTTCCAGTGTTCAGGGTAAGTTTAATGACCAATAGCACCTTGTAGGATGTGCCGGTATGGGAACAGTATCAGGAGGCAGTGAAAGGAAACACTGCTTAATCATCATGTCAACTAAAGTGTGGAATGCATGTCACAGCAGCAGTAATTGCTCTCCTGTTGTTTTTAAGTGCAAATTGAGCTGTTTATATTTTTAGTGTCCCCTCGGATCTGATGCTTCTCATGCTGAAATGAATACTGGTTGTCCAAATGGCAACCATGAGCTTATTAACAATAATTTGGGGGCTATATCACCCTCTTGGAAATACAAACTAAAACGGGGAGAGGAATTATGCATTGGCCTTCACTAAGGTGACACAATTATCCATGGCATTATACTTTCTACACTTTAAGTTAAATATTACTGTGACTCCTGGTGCATATTGTTTTCTGAATAATAAGGCAAACCAAGAGCTTGGACTCCAAGCAAGAGGAAAGAAATCATTAGGAAGCAGTTGAGAGAGCAATATAGTGTTGATTCTCCAGTATACAAATATCCTTACTAAAATTTCTATTCTTTGCCCAGAATAACAGGTATCAGCTTTAAACAATTGCTCGTAATTCTTTTGACAAATATCTTTTTATAGGCAAGGCATTGCATATTTGGAGTGCCATTATAAAAAGACAGCCTAATATATAAAAGTAACAATGAAATTATTTGTAGGAGTGCAGTGTTAAGGGGGTCTAAAAAGGCACTAGGCCGAATCAGTGAGGACAACCCTGTCCAAATGATATTCACCAGTTAGCATAAGGTCTAAAGCCTGAGTAAAAGTGAGCAAATGGAAGCAGGAAGTGAGCTTGAAGTCTGTTAGGCTCTGAACACACCTATTGTCACCTTGGATACTTTCGCCTACACAAATACTATCTCTCTGATCCCCCCTTTTTTTTTCTTTTTGGTTTTTCAAGACAGGGTTTCTCTGTAGCTTTGGAGCCTGTCCTGGAACTCCCTTTGTAGACCAGGCTGGTCTCGAACTTACAGAGATCCGCCTGCCTCTGCCTCCCAAGTGCTGGGATTAAAAGCGTGCGCCACCTTTTTAAACAGAAACTTCTCTTTAGCTACTGGGCTTTCTCTGTAAATTGTACATTCTGAAGCAAGTGTTGTTCTCAATATGTATTCACAGTCTCTGCACACCCCGTTCCTCATCCAAGAAGCCCCTGAAACATCCCGAAATATGATTTTGCCCATAACCATGTGTAGTCTAAGGAATGGAAGAGAGAATTTTGGCTAATTCTGAACAGTTAGGAAAGAAAAAAAGGCACATCCCTAGCTAATAGAGAAAGCCCGGGATGCTATCTTTAGGATTACTTTAAACTCTGTAGGTCAGTAGATTAGTGTAGAATATATTCATGAATATTAATATTAACTAGCCTGATAAATAGTTTAAATAATAGCAATGCAGTGTGTGTGTGTGTGTGTGTGTGTGTGTGTTTCAAACACATAGCTTACTTTCAAAGAAAATGCCCAACCAGGAAACTTATGAGTGACAGCGTGACTTTGTCTCAATCTTGGTTTATTATCAGCTTGCAACCATGTCAGCTGCTGGAGAAGGTGTGCTGATCCATTTGTTCTATGTTCCCATTATTTTTTTACACTCACAGTTTCAAGAACAGTTCCATGTTGTCGAAGGCAACACCTAAAACATTCTCAGTCTAGTTTTCACTGCAATTGCCACATTCAAAAACATGCACATTCAATTATGGTAACATTCTTTATAAAGTTTTCCCTTTGGTTGATATTAGTTTCTAAAGGGATTCATTATCAGTCTGAACAAATTAAAAACAAACGAAACCAAACGAAAAATCACCTTTTATTGAAAGGAAAGTCCATAATTTATATAATAATATTTTCTTTCTCTTACAATTCATGTTACATAATATTCATTTAACCCATACTATTCTTTCCTTAGAAATATATTTACTTTATTTACTTTATATTCTTTGTGTGAGGGCTCATAAAACACAAAGGATAAAATTGCAAAAAGGAAAATTTTAGGGAATAAGAAAAGGAAATTGTCCTGTTTGTTTATTTGAAACAATTTCCAAAGATAAGAGACAAAATTACCTACGCTTGTACACTTCCAATGTACGTTTTTGTTTGTTTGTTTTGAGCTTTGTTTTATTTTTTGGTTTTAGTTTTTTTGGTCAAGACTTTTAATTTTTTTGAAGCATACATCTATAAACCTGATTTATTATTATTATTATTATTATTATTATTATTATTATTATTGCTACTATGAAAAAAAAATGGTGTGTAACTCTAAATCTTTGTCACTATTATCACCAAGAAGTATCCTTACTAGGAATAATGTGTAAACATGGCCAATACTTATTAATTTCCCCTTTTGAGTTGTTTTTCCATAATATGCAGAAGAATCCTTCCTGAATTACAGAAATTGAAATCAATTAGTTGTATGAATATGTAGTTTTATTTAAAAGAAGGAACAACAAGTTGGTTAGAAAAATAAGTTCAGAGCATTCACACTGAAATCTATCAGATTGATCAGTTGTTTATTAGAAAGGAGAATTTATAGTAAGGTAGTCTCTTCTAGTTTTTAAAATTTGGGATATAAATTTTATGTATGGGCAAAACAACACAAATAATAACAACCATACCTTAATTAGAACATGTTTTGTGTATGTTGAAGTTACTTTGTTTTGTGCTTTCATCCAAGCTCCCCCCCAAAAAAAAATCAGAAAAAAATAAACTGTTTTATTTTAATAATTTTATTAAACATGTGTCTTTTATCATTTCATCACAACTATGGATTTTATATTTTCTTTAAGTAATTTCAAAATGCAAATATTAGCTTTGCAGATAAAAATTCATTTAGAACTTCAAAGAAGACAAATCAACTCCATTCTGACAGTTGCTGTTTTTCCAATCTACAAAGTAAAATAGTAGAAAATATTTTTAACCTACCTATCACTTTTGTTCTGAGATAAAAAGCATTAACTCAATCCAACAATAATTTTCTAGTTAAAATTATGCTATTGTTACCATTTTCCCTTCAAAAAATTCTTATGAGTGATCTTAAGGTTAATAATTTGATGTGCCTGTTGCCAATGCTTATTTCAGAACAAAAATTAATAATAAAGCATCAAAATTCAAACAGGTCAGTATTTTCTTTTTTTTTATTGAAAAAAGGAAAAAAAAGTTTCAGCCTCCTCCCAGCCTCCCATTTCCCTCCCCCTCCTCCCACCCTTCTCCCCTTCCCCCCACTCCTCTCGCCCTCCCTCTCCAGTCCAAAGAGCAGTCAGGGTTCCCTGCCCTGTGGAAAGTCCAAGGTCCTCCCCCCTCCGTCCATGTCTAGGAAGGTGAACATCCAAACTGGCTAGGCTCCCACAAAGCCAGAACATGAAGTAGGATCAAAACCCTGTGCCATTGTCCTTGGCTTCTCACCAGCCCTCATTGTTCGCCCTGTTCAGAGAGTCCAGTTTTATCCCATGCTTTTTCAGTCACAGTCCAGCTGGCCTTGGTGAGCTCCCAATAGATCAGCCCCGCTGTCTCAGTGGGTGGGTGCACCCCTCGTGGTCCTGACTTTCTTGCTCATGTTCTCTCTCCTTCTGCTCCTCCTTGGGACCTTGGGAGCTCAGTCCAGTGCTCCAGTGTGGGTCTCTGTCTCTCTCCATCCATCACCAGATGAAGGATCTATGGTGATATGCAAGATATTAGTCAGTATTGCTTTGGATAGGGTCATTTCAGGTTCCCTATCCTCAGCTGCACAAAGAACTGGGGACATCGCTTTGGGCTCCTGGGATCCTCTCTAGGTTAAAGTCTCTTGCCAACCCTAAGGTGGCTCCCTTAACTAAGAATTGTGGTTCCGTGCTCCCCTATCCAACCTTCCTTTATCCCAATCATCCTGTTTCTCCAAGTTCCCCCATCCTTCCCTTCTCAATTTCTCTCCCCATCTCCCCTTAACCCCATCCCACCCCACCCCCAAGATCCCAATTATTTCCCCGGCAATTTTGTCTACTTCCCATAACCAGGAGGATAACTGTATGTTTTTCTTTGGGTTCCCCTTCTTATTTAGCTTATTTAGGTTCACCAATTACAGACTCCGTGACCTTTATTTATGGCTAGAAATAAATTATGAGTGAGTACATCCCATGTTCATCTTTTTGGGTCTGGGATACCTCACTAAGGATAATGTTTTCTATTTACATCCATTTGATTGCAAAATTTGAGAAGTCATTTCTTTTTACCGCAGCGTAGTACTCTAATGTGTATATATTCCACACTTTTTTCATCCATTCTTCCATTGAAGGACATCTAGGTTGTTTCCAGGTTCTGGCTATTACAACTAATACTTCTATGAACATAGTTGAACAAATGCTTTTGTCATATGATAGGGCATCTCTTGGGTATATTCCCATGAGAGGTATTGTTGGGTCCAGGGGTAGGTTGATCCTGAATTTCCTGAGAAATCGCCATACTGATTTCCAAAGTGGTTGCACAAGATTGCATTCCCACCAGCAATGGATGAATGTACCCCTTCCTCCACAACTTCTCCAACAAAGGCTATCATTGGTGTTTTTGATTTTAGCCATTCTGACAGGTGTAAGATGATATCTCAAAGTTGTGTTTATTTACATTTCCCTGATCGCTAAGGAGGTTGAGCATGACCTTAAGTGTCTTTTGGCCATTTGAACTTCTTCTGTTGAGAATTCTCTGTTCAGTTCAGTGCCCCATTTTTTAATTGGGTTAATTAGCATTTTAAAGTCTAGTTTCTTGAGTTCTCTATATATTTTGGAGATCAGACCTTTGTCTTTTGCGGGGTTGGTTAAGATCTTCTCCCAGTCAGTAGGTTGCGTTTTTGTCTTAGTGACAGTGTCCTTTGCTTTACAGAAGCTTCTCAGTTTTAGTAGGTCCCATTTATTCAATGTTGCCCTTAATGTCTGTACTGCTGGGGTTATACATAGGAAGCGATCTCCTGTGCCCATCTGTTGTAGGGTACTTCCCACTTCTCTTCTATCAGGTTCAGTGTGTTCAGATTGATATTGAGGTCTTTGATCGATTTGGACTTGAGTTTTGTACATGTAAATAGATATGGATCTATTTTCATTCTTCTACAGGTTGACATCCAGTTGTGCCAGCACCATTTGTTGAAGATGCTTTTTTTCTTCCATTGTATACTTTTAGCTCCTTTATCGAAAATGAGGTGTTCATAGGTTTGTGGGTTAAAATCCGGGTCTACTATATGATTCCATTGGTCGAATTCTCTGTTTTTATGCCAATACCAAGCTGTTTTCAATACTGTAGCTCTGTAATAGAGTTTGAAGTCAGGGATGGTAATGCCCCCAGAAGATCCTTTATTGTATAAGATTGTTTTGGCTATCCTGCATTTTTTGTTTTTCCATATAAAGTTGATTATTGTCCTCTCAAGATCTGTGAAGAATTTTGATGGGACCTTGATGGGGATTGCATTGAATCTATAAATTGCCTTTGGTAGAATTGCCATTTTTACTATGTTGATCTTCCCAATCCAAGAGCAAGGGAGGTCCTTCCATTTTCTGGTATCCTCTTCGATTTCTTTCTTCAATGCCTTAAAGTTCTTGTCAAATAGATCTTTCACTTCCTTGGTTAGAGTTACCCCAAGATATTTTATGCTGTTTGGGGCTTTCGTGAAAGGTGAAGCTTCTCTGGTTTCCCTCTCTGCTTCCATATCCTTTGTGTATAAGAGGGCGACTGATTTTTTGGAGTTGATCTTGTATCCTGCCACATTACTAAAGGTGTTTATCAGCTGTAAAAGTTCTTTGGTGGAGTTTTTGGCATCGCTTATGTACACTATCATATCATCTGCAAATAACGAAAGTTTAACTTATTCCTTTCCAATTTGAAACCCCTTGATCCCCTTATGTTGTCTTATTGCTTTTGCTAGAACTTCAAGCACTATATTGAAAAGGTATGGAGAGAGTGGACAGCCTTGTCATGTTCGTGATTTTAGTGGGAGGGCTTTGAGTTTCTCTCCATTTAATTTGATGTTAGCTGTCGGCTTGCTGTAAATAGCTTTTATTATATTTAGGTATGACTCTTGTATCCCTAATCTCTTCAAGAATTTTATCATAAAGGGATGTTGAATTTTGTCAAATGCTTTTTCAGCATCTAATGAAATGATTATATGTTTTTTTTTCTTTCAGTTTATGTATATGATGGATTACATTGATAGATTTTTGCATGTTGATCCAGTCCTACATCTCTGGGGTGAAGCCTACTTGATCATAATGGATAATTTTTCTAATGTGTTCTTGGATTCGGTTTGCCAGTATTTTATTGAGGATTTTTGTGTCGATGTTCATGAGTGAGATTGGCCTGCAATTCTCTTTCCTGGTTGAGTCTTTGTGTGGTTTTGGTATCAGAGTAACTGTAGTTTCATAAAAGGAATTTGGTAATGACTCTTCTGTTTCTATATTGTGAAATACATTAGGGAGTATAGATATTAGGTCTTCTTGGAAGTTCTGGTAGAATTCCGCATTGAAACCATCTGGTCCTGGGCTTTTTATTGTAGGGAGGTTTTTGATAACAGCTTCTAATTCATCGTGAGAAATAGGTCTATTTATATTGTTCACCTGGTCCTGGTTTAACTTTGGTATATGGTATTTATCTAAAAAAGTGTCCATTTCTTTTACATTTTCCAGTTTTGTGGCATACAGGCTTTTGTAGTAAGATCAAATGATTCTCTGAATTTCCTCTGTGTCTGTGGTTATGTCCCCCTTTTCATTTCTGATCTTATTTATTTGCATGTTCTCTCTCTGCTGTTTGATTAATTTGGATAGGGGTTTATCAATCTTGTTGATTTTCTCCAGGAACCAGCTTTTTGTTTCATTGATTCTTTGGATTGTTTTCTGTGTTTCTATTTTGTTGATTTCAGCCTTCAGTTTGATTATTTCCAGTCTTCTATTCCTCCTAGGTGAGTCTACTTCTTTTTATTTTTCTAGAGCTTTCAGGTGGGCAGTTAAGTCTCCAATGTGTGCTTTTTCTGTTTTCTTTAAGTGGGCACTTAGTGCGATGAACTTTCCTCTTAGGACTGCTTTCATAGTGTCCCATAAGTTTGAGTATGTTGTTTATTTTCATTGAATTCAAGGAAGACTTTAATTTCTTTCTTTATTTCTTCTTTAATCCAGTTATGGTTCAGTAGTTGACTGTTCAGTTTCCATGAGTTGGTAGGCTTTCTGGGGGTAGCATTGTTGTTGAATTCTAACTTTATTCCATGGTGATCTGATAGGACACAGGTGGTTACTAATATTTTTTTGTAACTGTGGAAGTTTGCTTTGTTACTGCGTATGTGGTCAATTTTCCAGAAGGTTCCATGAGCTGCAGAGAAGAAGGTATATTCTTTCCTATTTGGGTGGAATATTCTATAGATGTCTGTTAAGTCCAATTGATTCATTACCTCCACTAATTCTCTAATTTCTCTGTTAGGTTTCCGTCTGATTGACCTGTCCATTGGTGAGAGAGGAGTGTTGAAGTCTCCTACTATTAGTGTGTGCGGTTTGATGGCAGCCTTGAGTTTTAGTAATGTTTCTTTTATGTATGTGGGTGCTTTTATATTAAGGGCATAGATATTCAGGATTGAGACTTCATCCTGATGAATTGTTCCTGTTATGAGTATAAAATGTCCCTCTCCATCTCTTCTGATTGATTTAAGTTTGAAGTCAACTTTGTTAGAAATTAGTATGGCCAAACCCGCTTGTTTCTTGGGTCCATTTGCTTGATAAGCCTTTTCCCATCCCTTTACTCTGAGCAGGTGCCTGTCTTTGTGTTTGAGGTGTGTTTCTTGTAAACAGCAGAATGTTGGATCCTGTTTTCGTATCCAATCTCTTAGCCTGTGCCTTTTTATAGGTGAGTTGTGCCCATTGACATTAAGTGATATTAATGACCAGTGGTTGTTAACTCCGGTCACTTTTTTAGTAGTAAAGTTTGTGTGTTTCCCTTCTTCGAGTTGCGCTGGTGAAGGGTCTCTAGATGTCTGAGTTATTGTGATCATTGTTGGACTCCTTGGTTACTGATTTTCCTTCTGTTACTTTCTGTAAGACTTGATTTGTGGCTACATATTGTTTAAATTTGTTTTTATCCTGGAAAATTTTGTTTTCTCCATTTATAGTGAACTAAAGCTTTGCTGGGTATAGTAGTCTGAGCTTGCATCCATGGTCTCTCAGTTTCTGCAGTACATCTATCCAGGACCTTCTGGCTTTCATGGTTTCCATAGAGAAGTCAGGTGTAAGTCTGATAGGTTTACCTTTATAAGTAACTTGGCCTTTTTCCTTTGTAGCTCTTAATATTCTTTCTTTATTCTGTGTGCTTTGTGTTTTGATTATTATATGGTGAGGGGATTTTTATTTTGATCCAGCATATTCGGTGTTCTGTATGCTTCTTGAACCTTCATAGGTACATCTTTCTTTAGGTTGGGAAAGTTTTCTTCTATAATTTTATTAAATATATTTTTGGACTGTTGAGCTGCACTTCTTCTCCTTCTTCTACTCCTATTATTCTTAGGTTTGGTCTTTTTATTGTGTCCCATATTTCCTGAATGGTTTGTGACGAGAGTTTGTTGGACTTGCTGTTTTCTTTTATCTGTGTGTTTATTTTCTCTATGTTATCTTCAGAATCTGAGATTCTTTCTTCTGTCTCTTGTATTCTGCTGGTTATGCTTGTTTCTGTAGTCTCTATTTGTTTACCTAGATTTTCCATGTCCAGCCAGCCCTCTGTTTGTGTTTTCTTCTTTGCCTCCATTTCATTTTTCAAGTCTTGAACTGTTTCCATTATCTGTTTGATTGTTTTTTCTTGGTTTCCTAGGATATCATTCACAGATTAATTCAATTCTTCAAACTTTCTGTTATACTTCTCATCCATTTCTATAAGGGCATTTTTTACATGCTGTTTAAGGGTGTCAATCACTTTCACAAAGTCAATTTTTTCTACTTCTTCTTGATTAAGGTGTTCATGTCCTCCTATTGTGAGGTCGCTGGGTTCTGGTGGTTTCATGTTGTTTTTCAGATTGTTGGGTGAATTCTTGCATTGGCGCCTGCCCATCTCTTCCCTCAAATATTTCCCTATATATCTTCTTTTACAGAATCAGGTCTCCTTGCCTACTGATGTACCTTCCCAGTGATGGCACTCCCCATTGATGGCTCTCCTGGTGCTCAAGTGATGTCTCTCCTGGTGCCGAGAGCAGATCTCCGTGCTGGATGGGTAGCTCGTAAACAAAGCGCCTATCTTGCTTGCTGCAGGCAGGCTATTGAAACAAAGGAGCTCCAGCCCACTAGGTTGCCCTTGGGATTTGGCCCCAGCACCCCAAAGCGGGAAGGGAGGCCAAAAGGGGAGGGTTCTGAATGCAAGCTTGGTGGGATAGGAAGAGAGAGGCAGTATGCTGGGAGTACTGGCCCAGTAGGAAGCCCAGGAAGTATAGGGAGGATGAGGAAGGTCTGAGTTCCCTGTCCCAGGCTGCTGACATGGGTCCAAAACTCACCCTAATGATGGCTCTCCTGGTGCCCAGATCAGATCTCTGTGCTGGTTGGGTAGCTCGTAAACAAAGCGCCTACCTTGCTTGCTGTAGGCAGTCTATTGAAACAAAGGAGCTCCCGCCCACTAGGTTGCCCTGGGGATTCGGCCCCACTGCCCGAACCAGATCAGTTTTTTCTCTTGCATTATTTCTTATATCTGTAAAGGTGTAAACAGAAAAAATAAAAAGTTATAGGTGGATGTGAGGTAGTAGAAACATTCTGACCTGGCTGTTTTTAATAAAATTAGTGACTAAAAATTGACCTGCCTTTTACTGTAAGAATGCACAGATAATTTGAAACAATGTGATAAAATATTGATCTTTCTGGAGTCAAATCCTTTAATAATCTAGATGCCTGTGCTTTGTTATTTGTTATTGTAAACAATAATGATAATAAGACCAATATTTATGTCATCCTAAATTATATACTATGTTTATGGGGCATCAAATACTAAATAAGTTAGTTTGATATAACTTATCATAAAAAGCATTTTCCACATTTAGACCTCATAACAAGAATCACAATACTGTTTTTCAATAAATAAGGATAACACTAATTGTTTATTGGGTGTTTTATCAAATATAAAAATCATTCTAATTATTTCATATCTTTAATTTTCTAAGATTGGAAATTTCTTAAATCCATGCCAATATCTTACTTTTTCAGTGGTAAAATCTCTGTCTTATGGTTAGGTTTTGTCAACTTGACTCAAACCTAAAAATATATTAGAATGTGGCATATCTGTAGATGAATTATGTCCATCAAACTGGCCTATGGGCATGCCAATGGTACATTTTCTAGATTTCTTGTTGATTTGAGGGCTTTGCCCACTGTGAGCCTATCACTCAGACTGAGCAGTATAATAAAGGTAGCTTGGACAAGCTATCAAAAGCAAGCCATTGAGTAGCATTCCTCTGTGGCCTCTGCTTCAATTCTTGCCTCTAGGTTTCTGCTCTTACTTCTTTTGTGAATGATTATAAGCTGTAAGCTAAAAGATACCCTTTTTGTCTTAATTTGCTTTGGGCTATGGTGTTTATCAGAGCAGTAGGAAGCAAACTAGAACAAAAATTGTTAGCACAGAGTGCAATATTGATGTGATAGACTTGACCATGGTGTCTGGGAGGATTGGAGGCTCAGAAATTATTGAATTCTATTAAGTATTTGGTAGACAGGAATGTTGAGAGAAGTATGGTTTGTTCAGGAAGAGTTTGTTTCAGAAGGAAGGAAAAGCTTTATCTGAGTTGTTATTGTGATATTTTTCAACAAATAATGAATTGAATAGGCACCTTTCCTTTATTGGGACAAAAGATAGTGGTTAGCTGGCACTGAGAAAGCAGAGGTGATTAATATGAGACTATCATCAATAAGGTAAAATTGTCTAGGAAGTAAATATTTGCAGTCAGTGTACAAAAGCTGTGGTAGAAAGGTTGCGAAAGCAGTGTCTCAAGCTGGCAGATTCTCCCAATATGCTTTGAAATCATCAGTGTTTCATGGGAAGAAACTGAATCTTGACACTGATAGGCAAAGGTGAAGCCTCCGTTACAGTAGAAAACCCAGGATTGGATAGATCCCGACGAGAAGCTGAGGCCAGGTGCCATATAGTCAGGCCTGGGAAGCCAATTTGTGTGGTTGCCCACTTAATTGCAGCAGAGCGTATTGAAATTGCCAGAGCTGTGTGGTGACCTCTTGGATAGTAGTTTATACGGTGTGGAGCAGGTCTGAGTCTATGAAATGACCCATATGCTATGGATAGCAGAGCTAGGGAGGTGTGACTGTCAATGGTTTGGAGACCAGAAGATTGGGAGTCAAAGATAATGGACACTGGAGCTTTTTACAGATTTGGGTTTTGATTTGATCTGGTACTATGTTCTCATTCTTCCCTCTTGGAATATGAAATAGTTTGTTCTGTTTTTTATTCTGCAGGAACCCACACTTAGTAGACTTTAATTTTTTAAAGAAATCATGGACTTTCAGTGTTACTTTTTGAAAATTTTTAAATAATGAAATTTAAAAAAGACTATGTTTTGTATTTTGATAAAGTTCCATGAAGGAGAAATAAAAAAGGGTATGGCTTTCTATGAGGTATTTGTATGATAAAGTTGACAAAAGATGGTGTACTGGTTGGTTTTGTGTGTCAACTTGACACAAGCTAGAGTCATCAGAGAGGAAGAGGCCTCAGTGAGGAAATGTCTCCATTAGATTCTGCAGCAAGGCATTGTCTCAGTTAGATATCAATGCAGAGGGTATGGGGTGCCATCACTGGGTTGGTGGTTCTGGGTTCTGTAAGAAAGCATACCAGTAAACAATACTCCTCTGAGCTCTCTATATCAGTTCCTGCTCCAGGATCCTACCATGTTTGATTTTATATCCTGAGTTCTTTTGATGATGAACAGCAATGTGGAACTGGTAGCAAAATAAACCCTTTCCTCCACAGTTCTGGTCATGGTGTTCTGTCACAGCAATAGAAACCCTAACTAACACAAATTGGCACCAGCATAGTGGGGTATTGGTCTGAAAAACTTGACCATATTCTGGGAGAATTGTGGAAGAACTTTGGAATATTGAGCTAGAAGCCCCACTGAGTGTTAAGACCCACTGAGTGTTAAGGGCACTGTGGGATGTTCTGTGGGAGCTTAGAAGTAAGAATGTTGAGAACAGTGTAGAGGATGGAGGTCTGGCTTGTGAAATTTCAAAGGGAAATTGAAAAACTGTATTAGGTCTATTTGTTCTTTTGAATTAAGATTCTGTGGTTCTGGTTAGCTGGGTCTGAAGAGTCAGCTATGATTAACAAGATACCAGAATGAAACCTTTATGTTACTGGGAGAATTGATGCTGGTCAGATAGAGCTAAGAAATTAGTGGTGATTGAGAAAGGACTAGCACCACTTATGTGAAATCTGGGAAGTGTTTACTAAGAGCACAGAGAAGCTATGTTCCAGAGGTGTTCAAGGTTGTTCCCCATGCTGGCAGCCAGACTTGGTAGTGTGTAAGCATCACACAGAAGGTACTAGTTTTGAAGGCATAAAGGGGTCACGGAGAACAGCTGAGGCTTGGTACCAGGAGAGGTCACTGGTGAAGGTACAGCCTCAGTAGCACTTGAAGGACCAGGAGTAAAGGGCTCAAGCAAAGATGTTGAAAATTGACACCATGAAAAGAGCCCATTAGACGTTTCTGGTGAAAGCGCTGCCCAGTTGTAGCAAGGGAATCCAACATTTTGGCGATGCCAGGACCACCAAGAACAGAACAGCCATGGAGTAGAGCCAACTGGCCTCTAGACGAAAATTTGTGTGTGCTGCAAGAGGCAGAGCCAGAGAAGTAACCCAATGTAGTAATAAGGGCTGTGGGGCTGTGTCCCCAGCACCCCGGCTGCCCACATGGCTAGCTTATGCTCCAAAATAACAACGCACAAACTGTATTCATTTAAACACTGCTTGGCCCTTTAGCTTTAGCCCTTACAGGCTAATTCTGATATCCCGATCAACCCATCTCTAATAATCTGTGAGAACCGGTCTTACAGGGAAGATTCTAGCCTAGTCCATCCTGGGTTGGAGCTTCATGGCGTGTCTGCCCGGGAGCGGGGCATGGCGTCTCTCTCAGGCGTCTGCTCCCGAGTGGAGAGCTGTGGAGTTTGACCTCACTTCCTCTTCCTCCCAGCATTTTGTTCTGTTTACTCCACCCACAGGGCCAAGCAGTTTCTTTATTGCTTAACCAATGAAATCAACAGATTGATATATGACACTCCCACATCAACCCAAGCCCTTTGGAGGATCTAAAAGATCACGACTAAATCCCAAATGATTAGATATTGATACTGTTTAAGTTTAGTTTTGATTGGCTTAGATTGTGAGGTCACCCTGGTTATTCTCTCTTGAAGAAGATATTTAATTTAATTTGATTCTTAAAGGAGCCCACAGATGAAAGACTTTAACCTTAAAAGACAATGGATATTTTAAAAGAGCTGAAATTTTAATGTATTTGAGTTTTAAAGGCTGTGGGCTTTTAAAATTATGATTTTAATGTAAGATCTTGGAGATGAATAAGAAAGGAAGAATTGTTGCTTAACAGTGAAGAGTTTGTGTTCAAGGTGACGAGGGGTCCCTTGTACTGGCTGGGTTTGTGTATCAACTTGACACAAGCTAAAGTCATCAGCAAGGAAGTAGCCTTTTCCTGGTGGAGGCATTTTCTCACATAGTGACCAATATGGGAGGGGCATGGGGCAATTCCTGGGCTGATGGTCCAGGATTCTTTGAGAAAGCAGGCTGAGCAAGCAAGTCAGTAAACGGTATCCATCCATGACCTCTGCATTAGCTCATTCTCCAGGATCCTGCCCTGTTTGAGTTCCTGACCTTCCTGTGATGAAGAACAGCAATGTGGAAGGGTTAGCCACATAAACCCTTCCTTCTACACTTTACTTTTGGTCATGGTATTTGCCAAAGCAATAGTCCCTAGCTAAAGTAGGGGGCATGACAGTTTTTGTCAACTTAACACAAGCATACACGTACCTAGACAGAAAGTACCATTATCAAAAAATTGTCTTTATCAGATTGGCCTAAGGGCACATATGCAGAGCACTTTCTTGATTCCTACTGATTCCACTGTGGGAGATGTTATTCCTGGGCACCTTGGCCTGGGCTGTATTAAAAAGAAGCCAGCTGGTCGTGGCGCACGCCTTTAACCCCAGCACTCAGGAGGCAGAGGCAGGCAGATCTCTGAGTTCAAGGCCAGCCTGGTCTACAAGAGCTAGTTCCAGGACAAACTCTAAAACTACAGTGAAACCCTTTGTCAACCCCCTCCCTCCAAAAAAAAAGTAAAGAAAAGAAAAGCCCTGAGCTAGTCGGGTAAGCCAGGTAAGCACGATTCTTCCGTGGACTCTGCCTTCTTGCTTCTAGGTTCCAGCTTTCTGCTCCTGCCTTGCTTCCTTGATAATGCTCTGTAACCATTAACTGAAATAACCTTAAACACTCAAGAACTTTTTACTATGAGGATTTGTGTTGCTCCACATTGTATTTTATGTAATGCTGCTATCAGTACATATTCTGGCTCTTTTATTTCTATGTTTCCTTGTTTTTCCTGCATTTTCCACCAAGCTATCAGTGCTGTTATTACTTGGAACACAGGTCAAAAAATCCACTTCCTTTCACGGATCCTTAAAACTATGGTGAATGGTGATTAAATGAAAACGCTAAATTGTGGTTAAGAACTGCTCTCTGTGTGCTCCTCGGGATTCTTTTTTTTTTTTTTTTTTTTTTTGCTAGAAGCTTGGATAAAAATAAATATCTGTTAGACCTAGCATTAATAAATGATGCCCTGAGTTCTCTCCCTTTTAGGAGGTTAACAGTTTCCTTTGGTTGATTTTTTTGGAAATGAAAGTAATATTTGATTCATTTGATTTCTAGTTTAACATTTTTTTTTGATTAGGGGACTAATTTCTAATCTATTTGATTAGATTCTAATTAAATTCAAGATACTTAAAATATAATACAAACACATCTCTATGTGGATAAGACAGAGGGAATAAATTTAAATCATGGTATTTGGTCTTGCAACTTGTTCAGAAAAGATTGCACTCATAATAAAATAAAGGCAGAATAGTTAAGAAAGGAGAGCTGAATGAGATGAGCTTGTTCTTGAAGAATTAGGAGAGAAAACAATTAGTAGTTCTAGAAGATTCAAGGCTCTTCAAGATAATATATGTTTATAGGTACAGAAAGATATACTGAAGCAAGAGGATTGCAAATTAAAAACCAGTTTAGATGACAGAGTGAGAAGATGTGCTAAAAAGAGAGAAAGCCAAACAAAATAAAAACTCTAAGCTTTTAAGAGAGCAGAGAAGTACAAAGAATATCTAGAGACTAGAATTCAAAATTGTATGATTGGATAGATATTTGAATATGGAAATGGCGAACAAAGAGATTAACATGGTTAAAAATTCAAAAATAGATAATAACATCTAATTTGAGGAGCCAAGGCTGACTTGAGTGAATGTGTAAAAAGCAGATATATCCTGAGTGAGTGTGTGCTGTGTGACATGAGCACTGCCTCCTCAAAAACCTACTGATTCAGGATCACAGGATGACAAAGACTTTCGTACATGGGCAAGGCTCAGAGTGATGTCAAAGTGCCCCTCTGGTTCAATGTGTGTCAACGTTAGCAACTACAGCTCCCTCTTTTAAGATGTAGCTTGAGACCCTGTGGCTATAGATAGCTGCTCCTGAGACTAGCTAGCCTTTCTTCTCTGTGTTATATCATTAAGGCTCTGAGCTTTCAGGTTGTTGCAGAGTTGATACTGATTCTTCAGAGAGCATGCAGTATGTGTGTCTCTATGTCTATCCTTTCTTCATTGCTGCCCCAGTCTGATTTTCAGGACCAAGTCACGCTGCTCACAGAATGTTTGTTAACTGAAGTCATGAGTATGATAGTGGCTTTCCATGATTAACAATTGCATTAACTTTGAGAACCTAAGCTCATCTAACAATATGTTCTGAGTGCCTTAAAAACTCTATACAGACATCTTTTTTAAACAATCCCAAATGGGTGTGGGTCAGGTTTTCATGACAGCTCTCCTCCTGACAATCATTCAGAGCCAGATTTTATCCAAATATTCCTTTTTTTCTTTTTTTTTAATACTGAACATTGTATGTTTATTAGATCTAAATCACCAGTGGGGCAAAACATTTCTCTTACTCTCAAATTTATTTCTATTGCATAATATTAATGGTAGGGATATTTATTTTATTTCTTTATATTTAATTAGTCAGGAAATAAAATAATTATCTAGGTAGGATCTTCAGTATTTGGAAGTGGTGTTTTTATCAGAGCCCAACTTGTGACAGCTACTCATTTCCAAATATTTCTTGCAACTTCATTCAGGACAACACCATCGTGGGCCTGGCGAGGCAGCAGCACTCTAAATTTGGGTGCTCGAAAGGTTGGGAGAAGACCAGGAAAATGTCAGAGGCCTATGAGATTTCAGGGAGCAGAGAAGGATGCCAATCTACTTCTACACATGATGTATTTGTAAGAGCGTGCTCATATGCTTCATGTAATGACAAAAGCCAGGGAGATACGTACAGACTTACATGTCTAAACATAATGCTTTGACCAAAATTAAATAAGTAAATAAATAAGAGTGAGAGGTTGCGAATAGTAATGAAGAGCTGAGAGTTGAAGTTTGCCCATTTTGTCTCCTTCAGGCCTTCCTGTTTCACATGCCTTCATTGTTTTCCAAATAATTAAACTCATTGTTCTTTGACCTAAATATTTTTACTAAGTTTATCAGTCAAAGTCCAGTGGGGAAAGAAAAGCTTCTCCGGCAACTTGAGCATGCAGACTGTAATAACTTTTATGCAACAAAAGATACATGGAGAGATGAGAAATGTCAAAATAATTTAAAATTTGCCAGTAAAGGGAGAGTAGAAATGAAACGGTAAAGAGATGTATTTGGGAGAGCACAATAACCACCTCCTGTTTTGTGTTTCAATGATGAGTCTTAGACTGTGTTGGGGAAGAGTTGAGCCACTGGACAGTAGAGATCACCAGAGTGGTAGATGGGCCTTTTGCAGTTGGACCACTAAAACTCATCAGAAAGTGTCTCACTAGGAATGCAGGGACATTTGGTAAGAAGTAAGCACTAAAATGTGTTCTAGTTCAATGGTACCCTGACACTAGTAATAAAAGTGTAAGTCACATGAGAACAAAATTATTCACCCTACCTATGTACCCCAATACCCTCTATGCCAAAGAAGCTAAACGCTATTCACACTGATGAAGATATATCTACCCATCCAGCTCTTATGTCATCAAACAGGGAAAGGGAAGATGGATGTGAGGCCAGAAGGTTAAGAACAATGGACATACTCTGAATAATGTCGCATAATGTGTTTGTTGTTTTACTCTAATAAGGTTCCTCCTTTTAGAACCAAATGTGATGAAAGGGGTCATAATTCTTCTCTCAGCATAAACAAACAGATGCTCAGAAATGCTTTTATTCTGGTGTTAATATTTATTATGCTCATCTCTCTTCCTGTTTCTCACGGTGTGTCGGTGTGTCTATAGTCCTCAATAAGGTTCTGCACTCTTGTCAGCTAGTTGAACTATAATGGAAGTCCACCCTCTCTTAGAAAAAGCTAAAACAATATTTAGAGTACACCCTCCTTTTCCACACAAACCAGTATCTATTTCAGATCTTACTTGTGACTGTGTCTTCATAACCCTGTCATTTTCAGTGTGAGTAGTGAGAAAAAGAAACCCCAAGCTGCAGATGTGTTTCTGGAGCCATCTGTCTCTTTCAGGAGGTAATTTACTTACCTAAAAATAATCACATACATATGGGCTTCCCATCCTTAATTGAACATATTCCTAAGACTGCTCACACTCATTCCCTTGAGTTTAAAAAAAAGAAAAAGCTTTTCTTTCGTGATACTGTTCTTTTGTTAGTATTCATATTGGATTAGAGGAAAACAGCAGTTGCCATAAATCCTAGAAAAATACAGAAAACAATCTATTGATGAAATATATTTTTATCAAAGGCCTTCTTTTAAGCTAATTGATCCCATGAGTTTATGTGTGCATGCAAGTGTTCCAAGAAGCTGGAACAGTGTCACAGTTTCAAAGCAGCAACGCAGATCTTGGTTTCAAACTAATCTCTACATATACGGAGATCTGAAAGGTAGATTTTCAATAAGCACCAATCATCTATAAACATTTCTAGCTGCCTGTCATCCTGCCAGCATTGGAAATTTGAATTTTTCAAGCATGAGTATTGCAAAGTACTGCGTAAATAGATTCGTGGAAGACATACATTAGGCCCTCATCCGTCATCCTTTCCTTCCTTGTCTGTCTGAGTAGGGTAAGATAGCTTACCTCTTGGATGGTAGAGTTCAGCCTGTTGCTACAGAGACAGTACATAGTACTTAGACAGTTACTAGCAGTATCCATGTTAGCCTAAATCCCCTTACTAAAATCAGCAAGTCAGCTGATGAACCTTTAAACCATAATCCTCTGATGCTTTTAAGTATGGCTAGTGACTGCTCCCCAATGCTATGCTAGGTCTTCAACTGATGAAGAGCAGAGCTTGTGAGGCAGCTTAGGACCATGAATGGCAAGGGTCTACTGTGGTAAGAGCTGCTTCTGAAATGTTAAAATCAAATAAATATCACTCCTTAATAGCTTATCACAAGACTGTAATTTGTGATAAAAGTAGCTTGATGGTAGAAATTGAGGTTAGGAAGAAACTTGATTTTATACTGTTTTCTATGATTTTACCTGACTCACTTTTCTCCTAAATTACCAAAAGGATGTTTCTTGATATTTTTAGCTTCTCTGAGCATTTCCAAATAACTTAAAAGTAAGAGCAAAACAGAGAAACAGCTGTCCCTTGTTATTTTGTTTCCTGAATACAAATAATCTCAAATTGCTGTAAATGGAAAGTTTGGAATGAATTCAAACACAGCCTGTTTAAACACACTCAGCCTGATGTTTGTACGTCAGAGCCCTTGCAAAGGGGAGCACTAGAAAACACTTCACATTAACTTGTCGAACACGACAATCTAAGGTTATGGCTTCCCTTTTGTTTGTTAGGTAGAGTCAAACTGGTATCATTCACACATTTTTTGAGACAGTAAATCACAAGTGGCTTGAAAGCAAAACATCTGAACTGGGGCATGAAGTCCTGAGGCAATTACTTTGATATTTTCAATCAAGTTCCTCTTTGGCAAACAAAACTCCCTTTGAATTTAGATATTTAATTTAGTTCAATCAAGCATTAAATACCTTGATATGAGGAAAAAATAATAGAAATCTGCATCTAATCTTTTCTTGTTCCTTCTGACTTCTGCTTCTTAACTATGTGAACATTTTTTTTTAACGTGTGAATCAATAGAATGTGCCTCCTTTGTTTCCTCCACCAAACAAAATAGCATATGATGAGTCCTAATCTCAGGGTTCTCTTAAGTGGAGCTTTAGCCAGCAAATTTATTAAATATTTGGAATTCTGAAGTTAGATCAGCTTCCTTCTGTGTATTTGAGAAAACAGTCTTTGACTAGCTTAAGAAACTTGACGGATGAGGCGGGCAGACATAAATAAGTCCTTGGTGTGCAACGGCATGGTCCATTGTTGCATCATGAAACCATGTTATAGTCCAGTGCGGGGATTTCTTTCTGCTATGTTACCAGGCAGGGAGAGGAAGTCGTTCAGGCTTCTTTGAATGTCATTATGACACAATTGAATAATATTATTTTATTATTTATTTATTGTGTAATATTATTTTCCTGCTTGACTCACCCACAAATGCATTGTACTGCCCGTAGTGTGGGAAGATAGGAGCAGCAGTTATGTTCAGGGCTTTGAAGTAAAAGTTGTGGTGATTTTATTACCACAAAGATCCCTTTGAGGTTTGAAAGGGACACTAGCGTGAAAGAAGAAAGTAAGTCTAAGAATGAGCATCATTAAGAAATAACAACTCTGAGCAAAATAATAGTAGAACATGTGTTTTAAAAACTATTAAAATGCTGTATTTAAGAGATAAGAGTCAATTGTTCTTTCATTGTACATAGAAACAAGTAAATAATACAGAACTGTGTCATAGCATGTCTATACGTATATTTACGTATATGTGTCTGTGTGTCTCTGTCTATATATGTATGTGTGTATGTATGTATGTATGTATGTATGTATATTTGTATGCATGTATAATACTACAGCAGCCCTACCCTCTATACTGGAGACCTGAGTTCCTATCTTGATCTTCACATTTAATGATTTGGATAAGTGAGTGAAATATTGATAATTTTAACTTTGTCTGCACTGTGGCTAAGAAGATTCATAAAATGGTAGGTACTCAATAGTTTTTAGTTACTTTTATACACATTTAATTGTATGCTATATAATAATAAATATAATAGCTTCCTCTTCAGTCTAAGTACAATAAATATATAAAATATATATCCATATATATGCTGTATATGTATATGTATTTATTCAAACCTCCCACAATGAAAATGTCTGTTTTTCCTCCCATTAATATAACCATCAAGCAAGATAGTAAACTTTAGAAAGAGAAGCTAAATTTTGTTTTATGGTGTTAAAATTTCAGTCCTCAGTCATCACGATTTGCAGCTTAAGGGTCTGTCGTGGACACTGAATCATGATAGGGTCACATGACAGAGTAATTTACACTTCCTCGGAACCGAGAAGTGAAAAAGAAGGCAAGCATAGGGGCCAGGAGCCTAAGAGCTGTTTTATGGTTATACCACTAAGGACCGCCCATCCTTTCACTGGTAACAATTCCGCTAGGTTCTAAAAAACATCAAAGGAAAAGCTTTCAACTCAGCTTGTAGAGGCAAGATTCAAGATCTGAATTGTCCCTTGTGCTCCCTAGATAACATTTTTGTTGAGATTCTCAATTTCATACAGAATGTTCACCCTTTTCTAGGGTTCTATTCTTTAACACACCAACTTTCAAAACGGTAACATGAAATCTTATGCTATTTAAAATCAGATTTCATCTCCTACACAAAAATTGCTGATCCTCCTTGCTTTTTCCATGAGAAAACAAAATACTTTTTACGTTTGCTGCAGTATGAATTTTTATCATATCTCACATTTTCCAGACAGACTTTTTTCAAGAAGTTTCTATTCTCTATGAATTTATGCCTCTTACTTCCTAGCTATTCTTCAGCATATTCAAAACTATAAGTCAGAACTGAAATAAGTCACGTCCTCTATAGAATTATTTCCACTATACCACATTCGTTCCTAACACAATTCTATTCAATTCCTTCCTGTTTAATTACTGTTGGCTCATATAACACCTAGAGTGACAATGTATATCTAAAAACATCCTGAATAAATCTGTCCTGAGGTGTTATTCAGAGGCTATTTAGATTTCTGTTGTGACTTTTATTTATTTATTTATTTGGTCACAGCTTTTTTCATGCTCATAGGTGAAAAAGAAAATGAACATTTTCAAGTAAAAAAAAAAGTCATTTCACCGTACAGTGCGTCCAATCGTCTATTTAAATAAAGAGTCTTCAAAACACATCTGCTGATTTCTTCTCACCTCTTAGAGAAACATTGCATCTAAACAATAACTATGGAAATTACTAAAATAGCTAAAGATGTGAATTTGTGCAGGATTCTATTTTTGGGCATAGCACTACATAATATTTATTTGAAAGAACAAAACTTGAGGTTTAGTTTTTACGTACACTAAACCCATCTGCAATATGGAACATTTCAGGTCTCCCCCTCAGGAATCATTTTCTTGAGAGTACATTACAAGCAAGTGCAGCAGGTTACAAATGCAGTTAACTATTTTCAGGTCTGTTGTCTATATTCCTATGCTAGGTAAGCATCATTCATGTCTTTTCAAATGACTTTTATTTTGCAATTTATTATTTATTTATTTATAGTTTTTTGAGACATGGTATCTCTGTGTATTTCTGGTTGGACTGGAATTTGCTCTGTTGACAAGGCCGGCAGAGGCCCACCTGCCTCTCCCATCTGTATGCTGGGATTAAAGGCATACACCTCAGCACAGAGCTCAAATTATTTTCTAAAAATGTCAATACAAAGAAAAAGTATTGTTATGACACTTCATATTACATCTAACAAAAACCCCAACATAAATTAGTGGACATATTTTCAAAGAGTTCTTGGTTCATATTTGTCAAAAATAAAAGATTCCTTTAGGTGAAATCAACTTTGAGCCGAATAGGTCCACTCGGAACTAACTTTTTAACCAGGGGATAGATGGCTTAACTATCCCCTGTTTGACTTAGGTCAGGATTACTGGAATATGACAGAATAGAAATAAGTATTTACTTTTTCCACCCAGTCAAAGTAACCCATAAAGCAGAAGATGAGGGCTGAACTCAGTCCCTTGTACATTGCCTAATCACTGTACACGGGGAAAAGGGTAAAATGAATAAAATAAATTTTAGGGAGGCAAGTGCCATGAAGACCAATAAGATTAATTAAAAACTTTGACTTCATTTAACACTTTTACCCTGAAATATTCTACATAAGACGGTGAAGAAATTTAACACAAATCAATGAATTAATTAAAATACTTTCCTGTTATATTTAAAGAAAGTAAAGACTTATTGAACTAATTCTCAGCTTAAAGGGTCTCTAAATAAGCACGGAATCTGAAGACTGGGACATTATCTCAGGCTATTTCCTGTTCTCTGTTAAAATCAATACAAAGTTATGGCATACTTATTAGTGATGAGGATTTCAAAATTTATTCAAGCAATGGACTTTGCCTTAGAGAAATTAAGTTTCATTGTAAAGACACCAACTAAACTCATAAAACAATTGAGAAATAATATTTAATATGTCATAAAATGTTAAAGAAGATAAAAATCATGTTATAAGGTAAATGGTTCTTCCCCAAAGGAATATTTTCTGTCAACTCTTGGCTGGGACTGAGATGATGCCTACAAGATCATAATATCTGCTTGACCTTCTTCACTGCTTTGGCAAAATAACATGAAACAATTTAAGGATTTTTTTGTAGTTGTTGTTGTTCCTTGGCTCTGTCCATAGTCACTCATTTCTGCTATTTCTTTGCCCATGTGTGATAAGGGAGAACATCTGGCAGAAAGGAGGTGGCAGACAAAAGGAGTTCACCTCCTGGCAACTTATAAACAAAGAGACAGAAAGAAAGAAACCAGAGGTATGATACATCCTGCAGAAGCATGTCTCCAGTGATCTACTTGCTGTGACCGGACACATCTCCTAAAGGCCCGTTTCATGTGATCTTCTTGAGGAACACTAAATTGATAAAACTAGCATCTTTACAGTCCAGTGGTATCTAGCTATTGCAACCAGCTAAGGACCACGGCATTGACATAGGAACCTTTGAAGCTATTCTTTATATAATACTAAGCAAGAGGTAACTTTGGGTAACTAGGATATGAAGAAAATCTGTTCAACATTAAGAAATCAAGAGAAACTAGTAAAAACAATGGTTTGGGAAAGAAAGAACTTGTGTGAAAGGAATAGTAACAAAATTTTCTCTACATAAATACTCTATGTTTAAAACAAACTTGACAGAGAATCACAGGTAGGGTGACTAAACCTTTTGTGACTAAGCATTGGCGTATTTTAGAAGCAGAGAACTAGCATGCTTTTTTTTTTGTTTTTTAGTGGCACTCAAGATTAAACTCAGAACTATATCAAATCTTGGTGATGTTTTTGTCTTAAATATATATATATATATATATATATATATATATGTTTTAATATATGGACACTATTTTTAGAGAAGCACTCTAGATTTTACACACACACACACACACACACACACACACACACACCATGAAGAGTATTTTCTTTATAGTCCCTTAAATGCCCTCCCCATTTTTCCCCATTTTTAGTATCGGGAATGACTATCCTGCAGTTGTAATAGTTGATGACAGGATGCTGATACATTATTATTAGAAAGACAGCATAATCAATACTGGCTTTGAATGCTATGACTATCTTATGCTCAGGCAAGTGTAATACAATGAGAAAAAAAATGATTCAAGTAAAATTCTAGGAAGAAAAATATGTGTGTCTTATCAATGTGACAGAGGAGGGTCAATGTCAAAGACCATTTTTGATGGCAAGGAATACGGAAATGAAGTGAGGACTTTTAACTCTGTAAGACATTGTGCTTTGAACAAGATATTTCTTCTAGATTATTCAGTTCTGAAACTGGTAATGCGAAAGAAGTATTTAAACCTCATTAGACAGGGGTGCCACGGATTGTAAAATATAATTTCCTTTATCTTCTTTTCACATTGTAGAATGATACAATGTTTCCATGAGATCACACATGTATATAAAATAGTAATAACAAAAATTAACATTTTAAGTTTGTTTGATAATTTTACTTAATATGATGTATATTAGGTAACATTGCATTAGCATGCTTTAATAAATGTTAAAATCTAAATATAAAAATCTGGCTGGAATTTTAGGTTTTTATATCATATGATGTTTTACATCTACCATGTCATGAAGTTGATTATTCAAAATTAGTCTCTGCAGGAATCATATTTGGATGATGCATTTTTACTACAATATTTTCTTATACATCATCATTTCGTGCGTTATACAGAGCTTTGCAGCACCAAGAAAATATAAATTGAAAGAGGCAGTTTGTATTTAACAATTATTTCAGTTGATCCATAAACACTTTAGGTTTATAGACTATAGAAGACATTACCTAATCACATATTAAAACCATTAAGTAGTATGTTGACTTCAAATTAGTCACTAAGGAATGTTTAAGAATATGTCTCAGCTGTTTAAGAATATGTCTCAGCAGAGGTTAAAGTAATTAAACAAACGTTGCCTTGAACTAGAAAATTAACTACCAGGGAAAAAAGTTCAGGAGAGGTGAGCATCAGAGAGTTAAGCGAGTAGTAGGGATGCCTGTTAAAGCTTTATAAATGTATGCATAAGAATTTCATGATACAATTTATGTGCATTAATTAATATTTTATGATAAGAATTAAATCAATAGAAATAATACTTAGTACTTAATTCAAGTATTTAAAAGCATATCAAAGTGCTTGTTACCTTTTTAAACTTTTGTCTATCATGATTAAATTATTCTATATGTTTTTGCCATTTGTAGACAATTGATGACATATCAACTGCGTATATTAATCTTTGCTTCATATAAATGCCAACATTTTCATTATAGAGGTTTTTATGAAGATTTTTTATGCCACAAATATTATATCATTTTATTCAGGTTTCTAAATATATATGCAACTTTTCTTAACTCTTTTTGTTTCTAAAAGTCCCAAACTATGAAAAAATTTACAATAAAACAACGCTTTTGAGAGAGTAGATAGATTAGTTCTTTTGGGGGGAAGAATGAGAGAAAGGATAAATATTTTGTCACGGATTCTTTTGAAAATTACACAAAGTGTATCCCTATTCTAAATAACTTAGGGCCTATGTTTAAGAGCAGAAGCAATCATTTTGCATAGCCAAAGTGCGGTTATAAAATTGAGAGTATTTGACATTGGTGATGTATCATCTTTCATTTATGTCCTAATTCTTCCCATTCTTCTTTTGACTCTTCCAATAACATTTTATTACTATCCAGGGTTTGTTTCTGGATCCTCATCTTAGTGTTGTGACATGATACTGGGACTGGAAACCATCAAAGAAGCAATCAATATTTTCCTCAGTATTGTTTCACAGACGCATTACATACTTAATACACAAAAATGGCAGAATAGGGAATGGTGGCCACTCAAAGCAACTCTTTAGGAGCATTTTGTTCAAAATGAAACTTAAATACAAAGAAAACTAAGGATTTAGTTAGAGAAGGTCAGGAACATGGTTGAATATTGTAGTGCACAACTAAGGACTTTGCATGGTGTTATGTGGATCTTTTCTCTAATGAAAACATTTAAAGTAAAAAATATACTAAAACACAGTCTACCTCACTTTCATGTGCTCAAAAATCTTTGAATACAATCTTGTTAGAAAAGCAACTATAGCTAGAAATCAGATATTTTCAGAGAAATGGAGGAGAAGACCTGAGCAGATACATAGGAGTGGAAGATGAGACAGGGTTTCTGTAGCATTCATCTTGCATACATGAAGATTCTCTCTAAGTACAGACTTCCTTGTATCTCTTCAACCTTTCTGACACCCCTTTTGAAATAGAAATCATTGGGGAAAATCTCATGGGCAAAATCCAAGTCCTCTCCTTGGTTAAGACTGAGTGAGGCCCAATTTTTCTGCTGCTGTTGAAGACAAACACCTGAATCTTCACAGTGCTGAGACTACACTGAAACAAGAAAACTAGGAAGGGAAAAGGCCTGCAACATGCTACATGAGAAAAACACCTTAGAAGAGAAAAACTTACATAACTCTCTGTGAGACTCTGTGCTTGAGAGTAATAAGAAAGGAACTGGAAAATGTTATGATATCACAGATACCACATGTATGCATGTTGGTGAGCACACAGAGACAAATTCAAACACACACACACACACACACACACACACTCATGCAGCTACAAATGCTTATGAATCTACACAACATTTGTGAACACATAAAGAGAATAATTCATCTGTTTTCTCATCTCCAGTATTTGCTCCTTATTATTCATATAAACTGAAACCAGAAATATAAGAGAAAACAAAAGATGGGAAGACCTTGAAAGCACAGATGCAGAGAAGAAAAGTATGATAAACTGGCCAGTGTCCAAGAATTTGTTTGGGTGAAGACTGTAAAAGTGCCTTTTTAGAGAGAGAGGGAGAAAGAGCATTAGCAACCCTGACATCCTTGGCGTCGCCTTTTTACTGTGCATGTAATAAATCCAGTTTCATCAGTCTTAAACTGCTAATAAAAGATAAATGTTAGCTTAATAAAAAGACCACTCTCGGGACATAATAGAAAGGACTATTGGTGTTTTCTAATGCTACCTAATTGGACGTGTAAGAGAAGAGGGATAAGATTTACTAGACATTTCTAAATACACAGGAGAATGGACATCATATATATATATATTTCTCTAAAGAGAATTAGTTAAAAACTACATGCTAATACACATTGTGTCTGGCAGCTAGCTGAAGCAGAAGCTGTCTACTTGCTTCAGCTGAGGCTGATCAGGCTCCAAGACACAGTGTGTAACAGCTGAAGTCTGTCAACAGAGAGACCAGCATAAGGGCAACTTGATAGTCAAAACAGGAGGAAATCACAGTCTAAACAAGATGACATGAGCATTTGTGCAATTAACAGCATCAGCAAAAGGAAAGATGTGTTTGGAGCGCTCTGCCAGGAATCCAAAAAAAGACAGAATGCTTATTTTGCCCTAATAGTTCTGTGTAATATTTGATTTAATACAATCAATAGCACTGTGGAAAACACCCCATAGACAGTGGGAAAGACAACCCACAGTAGTCACAAGGGTAAAGTGCTGCTAGCTTTCCTCAGAATAATGCTCTTACAAGCAGGGCTTCCTCCTAATCCCACACAGTGGCATGTCCTGACCAAGGTCATTATCTGCCCATTCCGGACCAAGCATCTCACTAACATAATATTCATATATTGGTTTACTTTTATGTGCATGTTCCACCCCACATCATTCATCCTATTTCATGTATTCTAACAATGAAGAACTCATGTAAATAGAACTCTAGTGGAAAGACTCTGAATTACCAGGTTGGACAACTTTTTACTGAAATGACAGTTCTGTAGAGGGATGTTAGGACTAAGCCTCAAGTATCTGAAACGTCTTTGTCTTCCAGACATTTTAAATCTCAGATGTGAGTAAAGGACGGAATGAATTTGGGTGTGGCTGTCGACACATGCATGACCTGAGCTCAGTATTCAGTAACAGTTTAATCATTCTTATGGTTGTAAATTACAAGTTTAATGCTAATAGAGACAGAGACTATCCTTCATCTACCTGTACATGAATAGATCATTGCCTCAGTTTTCTTACTCGGGCCACAGAAATTCACTTTGGTTTTGTTCTCACATACACAATATTTTTGTTGTGAGTCTTCTCATTTACAAAACTGATGATCTATCCTGTTTTCAAATACAGTGTTTATTATATTTCCACTTAAGTTTTATCAAGGTGCCAAAAACGTAGTTACAACTACTGAAGTGACATCAAACCACCTATATTTTGGTCCTTTATGGTTTGTGTATATGTGTATCATGGATATTATTTATGAAATATTACATAGTATCAATTACAGGATTATAATTATAAATTAATATATATTAGTTGATGCTGAATTCAAAATAATACTTTCAGAGTGCATCTATAGGACTCCAAATAACAATATAAGACACTGCGCCTATAGTGCATTACACTGTTGGGGTAAGAAATACCATGACTATCAACAAGAGATTTTAACCATTACTACCTCTTAACAGGAACACAGGGTGCAGGATCTGTGGTTGGTGCCATTTTTCTAATTTAGTTTTCTTAATACCTTCTAATGGACACCATCACAATTATCATAGTTTATTTGCCTTTTCAGATAATCAAGGATTTTTTCATATCAGCATTTTGGTAGAAATATAAAGTTTTATTAACATATTGTTCACCTTCCTGCATAGTGGAATGCAGATCAAGTTCGGATCAGAGAAGCCAGGACCCCAGCCTGGACCCACTGAAGTAGAATCTGGCTTTCACTGTATCCACTGATGGTTGGTTTCTACATTAATATTTTATAAACTGCGATTTTGCTGAACATAGCTTTAGTTTGCTGAAAATTAGGAATTGAGGTTACCTGGACATTCTTGTGAAATGAAATTGTAGTTTATAAAAGCAAAGGAAGGAGCTTTTATCTTTTTTAGTTTCAGAATATAAAGTGATGGTTTGCTAATTTTATCATCCTTAAATGCCTGAGTTCTAAATTTAACATCCTATAGCTACCTTAGTGACTTAAAATGATGTAAGTCTCTTTAGAAGCATTCTGATTGCTGTTGCTAAGGGACTTTGGCATCAGTTCTGTTGTTGCCTCAACACTTACATTATTTGAATAAATACCATGTTTATTTGAGGTTAAAATTATCCACTGAAACATTGTTTTCAATTGAGTAAATATGAGTTGATTTTGATGCAACTGTTATAACTAATGGTATAGTCTGTTAGGAATAAAATCTGTTTTTCCAATCTTACTGAACAGATTTCACATTATAAAGCTATCTTAATATAAATTGTTCTAGATCAGTAAGAACTTTATGCACCTAATTAGAATACTTGAAAATAACTGCGTACATAGTAAACCACATATACAAATTAAACTACTTCATCATGAGAAATCGTTTCCCATGTCACATCTGCTCAAATAATGGGCAAGATATTCTAGAGAACCATGTTCTCTTTTAAAAGAAAAATTCTTAAGTTATATACTTTACCATCCAACCATTGACCCATTGAGTTTATCTCATACCCTCTCACCAGCCTTACTTCCCCCAAGATGCCACCAAAATTAGTTCCCGTGAACCTATTCAAAACACAATTATTAAAAGTCTATTTGAATACATCTGTACAGTTGATACCCTGTGTCAAGGAAATCTGTATGTTTGGACCTAGGGTCCATTAGGTTTTCTATTCTTGCTTGCAGATAACCTGTAATGGAATATATTGTAAAGGAGCCGTTGTTAACTCTCAGATATTGGGACAAATGGCTGAGGTTTCCATTTAGCATAAAGTAGACCTGGCCACAAGTTTCTCCTGAATTCCTCAGACCCAATCTCTTACAGCCTATGACTGACATATCCTCCCCTCTACCCTGAATTCTCCAGCCTAGGGACAGGGCGGCCCAACCCCAAGAGCCTTTCCCTATATCAACGAGCCATTTTGGTCCCCTTCCCCCCCTTTTTATACCTTTTGCTTTCTTTTGTTGTACCTGGTTCCCCCTTATTCTCTCTCCCTCCTACTCTCCTGTCTCCTCACATGGCTCAGGGTCATGTCTATTTTGAACTTCCCAGATATCTCTGCCTCTGACTATGCCCTTTTTTTTTTTTAATTTATATTAAACATTCTCCTTCACCATACCTAGGAGCAGTCATGGCCTTTTCTTTCTCTTTCTTGTCTTTACTCAGTTTCCTGTATTCAACACATAGGAACTTTTGGGTGACTGTTTCCTAAATGATACAGTACAAAAATCTTTGCAAAGCATTCACATTGTGTTAGGTATTAGACTAATCCCTAGGTAGCAATTAAAACTATATGGGAAGATATGTAAACTCAATGTAAAGTCCATGCCCTTTATATGTTATGTGTACACCCATGAATTTGTGTGTCTGTAGAGGTTCTAAAAAACAGTTTCTGGAGGATACTAAGGGATGACTATTTCCAAAGGGATCTGAGTCCCTCACAGTTAAGAGACCAGGAGATTTTATTGTTCGATCCCAACATCCAGTTTAATATTTCATTTTTTCTTTTCCACCTTATTGCTCATACTAAAAGGGGAATAGAAAAATAAAAGTCTTCCTAAGATACAAATCTGAGATTTATTTTCTGCATTTGTTAAATCAATGTAGTAATAGTTATTTTAGGCAAAGAACAAAAAAAACTAAAGATGTTTGGATAAAAAAATTACAATAAAACTGAAATAAAATGAAAAAAACCCAATGCAAGACCTCTTCAAGTTAATAACCTAATATGTTTTTTGTTACTTGTTGAAACCTTTTCTGAGTATTATCAGCATGATCAGAGTTCAGTACTTATTGAGCATTTGGAACTTTAAAGAATAAATCTTTCATAGTCTGATATGAAATTGGTTTAAGACAAATCTCTTCGAATACCACAGTTTGAAGTTATAACTGCCAAGTAAATAGAAAACTGAAAATATTTATTTCCCATTCTCTCTAGAACTTTCTGATTGATTTGATTTTTAAAGGAAATTCAAATGCAACATTTTCTACTAATAGAATGTATTCAACACGTATTTTACTTTGTGTTAAACCCGCCATTTCTAATTTCTAAAATGCAAGAACCTCTCCACTATTAGATATTTTTGTCACCTAATACAAAAACCTAACAACCAGCATTAGGTTAAGTTATTTATAAGTTTCTATGGATATTTATATAAATATTCCAATCGTTCTTATTTAATTAAACAGAGGGCTTTTTTTTTTTTTTTTTTTCCGAGACAGGGTTTCTCTGTGGCTTTGGAGCCTGTCCTGGAACTAGCTCCTGTAGACCAGGCTGGCCTCGAACTCACAGCGATCCACCTGCCTCTGCCTCCTGAGTGCTGGGATTAAAGGCCTGCGCCACCACCGCCTGGCAAACAGAGGCAGAGGCAGGAGGATCTCTGTGAGTTCGAGGCCAGCCTGGTCTACAAGAGCTAGTTCCAGGACAGGAACCAAAAAGCTATGGAGAAAACCTGGAAAAAAAAAAGGAGAATATTATTCAAATGCGATCAGGAAATAGCCTGGGTTAGGACTCAAAGTCGTAAAATGTGGATGACATCTGGTCTTCAATACATACTGCTATCCCCACATTTTCATGAAAGAAGAGTTTCTCCACGGAGATCAGGGTTAAATTGTGAACTGACAGTTGACTTCTCTTCCCCTCTGTTATATCCTACACTTTATCTAACCACACTCCAGCCTACAAAGGGTTTCTCCACTGTTATGCCACCTTGCTTTTGCTCAGTCAACACTATAACTTTCCTTTGTTCCTCTTAGATTTTATCATAATTGATTCTGACAACTTGTAGAATTTCCTAAGGTTGTCTTATATTCTCATTGCTTTCCTCTTAAGTGCTGGAGGAGTTGCTTCCCAAAACTTACTGGCAAAATTAATGATCACATTCACTATTCAATCCTCAAAGCCTTGATTAAAATGCTCAACAATAGGTTTGGGAGCAACCACTGTAGAACATTACTTATGTCACCTGAGCTTGGCACTGGGCCATCAAACACAACTCATTCTGAAATCCTGCAGTGCAATGCTATAATGGAATGGAGTTAGAGCAAGGCAATACATCCCACTTTATCCATGACTGCATGGTGTACGGAAGTGAAACCTGTACAAAATAAAACTATCTTTGCTATTGATTTTCTCTCCATTTGCAACATCTTTCACTCCAGCCACAAAGGGGATCATTCATAAATGTGTGTGTGTGTGTGTGTGTGTGTGTGTGTGTGTGTGTGAGAGAGAGAGAGAGAGAGAGAGAGAGAGAGAGAGAGAGAGAGAGAGAGAGACGGAGGTAGGGGGGATGCACTCACCTATTGGTGATTGGCATAGTTATTATTCTTAAGCTCTAGTGATTAACAGGACAGTTTTATTTCACATATAGAGTAGGCACTGAGAAAAAAAGTATCCTGCATAAAATGTTTGTGGCTAGTTGTGATGAGTATGTCATTCTGCCCCAATTTTCCTATGCAGAATTTCCTTGTGAATTAAATGAATTATATTCATAATTTGTGCACAGCAGACAACTCAACATATTTAATAGACAAATGAAAATATTAAAGAAACGTAAAATGCTATAGATGAATTACCTTTCTGTTCTTACTTTACTATCTCTAAAATATAAAGATCCTCTACTTCTGTTTATTAGAAATGATGTTTTCCTTCTTGTTATGCTCAATACTGCAAAATGCTTAATTGATGATGTTTAGCTGTTTTGTGGATTTTTGGAGACCAAGTAAACGAAAATAGTCTACTATTAAGTGATTCATTTGTACTTACTCCTATTTTCTTATTCATTTTTTGTTTAGAATTGGCAAGTTTTATGCATGTTTACATCATGATACAGTAGTTTCGAGAAAGTGAATCTGTAGTGTACCATCAGTGATCATTGTATTCAGTTCTTCTGCCAATACTTGTCTGCTTCTATAATTCAGACTGATCTTGTGATTCGCATCTTTCCTGGAACTTAATTAGATAATTGAACAGCAATAAGCTCATTCACTCTCACTGGCCCTTCACGCTGGATATGTCAATAATAATTCTGCTTTACAGAAGCAGCTTCGGGGATGACTTAGAGTCATGGTCTGCACTGATAAATATGTCAAACACACTTGTGCACTTGGTTGATTTTCTAAGATAAAAAAAATTCTGTAGTTTTTTTCTTCCTCATATATCAACCTTTGGATTAAAAATAAGGTGTTGAAACACACATTTTGCTTGTCATATTTTCAGAATTACAAATTACAGATTTAAAGATGTTGGCAATTTTCTCTAAGTGTCTTTATAAATCATAATCTTTGGCCTAATTCCAGAGTACTAGACAACTGAAATACCATTATCATGGACAGTGTGAGCACCAGGGCAGCTGTCAGCACTGGTGGTGTGAGCTAGGCTGGAATTTATTTACCTGTTCTCAATTACTTCCCTCATTCAAAAATTATGTTACCAAAACCCAAGAATCATCAATAAACTGTATTTATAAGAAACTGATGGAGAAATGAATGACACGATCTCTTTAATGAGTGGTGACTGTTAAGATGATCTTGTAAAAAATTTATATATTTTCTTTGTTGAAAAGCTGCTTTTGGGAAGTTAAGAATGGAGGGTTTTGACTTTAAGGCCATCATGGGCATTGAAATACTGTTTCATAAATGGAAAAAAAGCTATTCTTATTGGCTTATTGATAAGATGTGAGAAATCCTGGTGACCTTGTTAATGTGAGAAATTATCCTGAGCTAAATGTTAATGTGCTTTGACCTTGACTAGTGTGACTGGATACCAGACAATCTCCTTTGTTTATATTGCTCATGCTAATTAGAACTTTTCGTAAATATGTGTTTCTTCAATGACTTAATTTTTTTTGAAAAAAATACATGTTATCTCTTCTGGTATCCCGTAGTATCTGTGCAGTTGATGTGCACCACTTTTATTGGTTCATAGAAAATACTTGAACTACTAAAAAAATGCAAATTTTTATTCTCTAAAAAGAATTGCAATTTATTCTGAGATTATGACCTTGAAAATTTTACATATTATTTCAATCATGAAAACGAGTTGAAAAAGATATGTTTTAATAATGATATTAATCATATGTAAGAGACATTTTGATTATTCTTGATTAAAACAAGCATTATAAAATATCACTTGAGAAATAACCATTTATCACCTTTCTATCTCAGAAGTAGAGTTAGTGACAGTCTAAAATCTTATATGACTCCAGCCTCCTAAATCAGAATTTATTTAATCATCTATTGATACTACATATTTGAAGTGCTTCTATAAATAGTTATTATACCAAAGCTGATATGCTTAAAAATAGTCAGTCATCCCTATGTAGATGGAAATTTTCGGCCCTCCTGGTCCTGTAGCTGTGCCACATCCCTATGTAATAGACTTAGTGATAGATGGTGTTCAAAGTTTAACAAGGTAGAAAAAGTAACTTAATTTATAGACATTTTGATTTGTGAGGTATAAACATAATTAACAATGATAATGAACTTAAACTACCAAAGCAAGGTCTCTTTGAACAAGTGGGAAGAGATGACAGAGGTGCTAAGTGTTATTAGAACTGTTGGGGTCCCACTAAAGAGGTTTCAGAGAGTTTTAGTATGTTGCCCAGAGACCATTCTTGTAATATTTTGGTGATAAAAGTGGCTGCCTTTTGTCTTCATCTGAAGCATTGTCTTTGGATAAAATAAAGAATTTTGAAATAATTTTACTGACTGAAGAAATGTCAAAACGGCCTAGTATATACTCTATCATTTGGATATTAGTGGTAACTGTAATGAAAATTTATAATGAAAAAGAATGAGCTGGACAGGATAAATTACAAAATGTAAATTCTGAGGATAAAAAGAGAACCAGGAAGTGGAGTGAAGCTAAATCCTGTATTCAAGGAGATAAATGGATTGAAAGAGAAATAAACGGAGTGGTACCCTTAAGGCAAGGACACACTCAGCTAAAATTTCTAATTTGTGGAATTGAATTAAAGAAAAGTTTAGAGCCTGGTGCATTGGTGTGTGCCTTTAATTCCAGGGCTGGGAAGGCAGAGGCTGCTGGATCTCTGACTTTGAGGCCAGCCTGGTCTAAAGAACAAGTTCAAAAACAGGCAAGTATAGGCACTCAAGGAAAATAGAAAACTGGTGAAGACATGATTAAACAAGGAAGAGGTCCATGTTTCAGAGCCAGCAAGCAGCAGAACCTGGAGGCTTCAGCCACATGGTTCTGGCTTTAGAGATAAGAACAGAAGAAAGGGATTATGGAGTAAAGCACCTGAGACCAGGCACATTTCAGGGGTGTCCCTGCATTGAGGCCTAGTATAGAGAGGCCATCTAGTGAAGCTGTAAAGGTAAAACCTGTAGAGTTGTGGGATATGTGCCCAGGAAACCTGCTCACAGTGAGTGGAACAGACCAAGAGGAAGAAGAGTGTTACAGTCAACAAAACTGAGTACAGTTGGAGATGTGGGGAGCCTTTTGACTTTAGGAATGGAGATACAGAGTTTGGTGTTTTCCCAGCTTGTTTTCAGTCATATTTTGGATTAGTATTTCCTTGCTATGCTGCCATCCCTGCCATTTGGAATGGCAATTTATATCCTGTGCTATTTTATGTTGGAAGTATGTGATCTGCATTTTGATTTTAGTTTTAAAGGAGATTACAGTTAAAAGGCTTCATGAATCTTGGAAAAGACTTTCAACTATAGACTTTTAAATAAATTTGGAACTCTTATAGACTATGGATACTTTTAAAATTGGAATGAAGATATTTTTGCATCATTATAATATGATGACAAGTTTTGGGGGCCAAGGAATGGAATGTGGTGGTTTGAGAAAAGAATGGTCCACATAGGGAGTGGCCTTGTTGATGGAAGTGTGTGTCTGTGGGAGTGAGTTTTGAGGTCTCTTTTGCTCAAACTTTGCTCAGTGTGACAGCCCACTTCCTGTTGCCCACAAAATATAGCACTCTCAGCTCCAGCAAATCTGCCTGCACATTGCAATGCTCCCCATCATGATGATAATGGACAGCACCTCTGAAACTCTAAGGGAGCTAGCTACCCAAACAAATATTTTCTTTAAACGAGTTGCTGTGGTCATGTTGTCTCTTCACAGAAATAGAAACCTTATCTAAGACAGTCATGAATGGTAGCTACATTCTCTGTCTTCTTGGGGTAGGGTCAGGGAGATGTCTGCTCTCTGGGTTCCCCTTTATATGATCACTGATGAGCTTATACCATTATGATCTAGTTACTCCGTAATGGTAACACACCCTAAAGTCTATTTTTGGTTACTGGGACTCAATATGCAGTTCTTGAGGGTTCATACATCTTCACAGACTGTTGTAGATCACGTCATGTCACGTGCTTGAAAATTTTATAGTTAGGAACAAGGACTTTCAAATGTTTAGAATGAAAAAAAAAAAAAAGAAAGCCCTGATCTTTAGAAAAAAATTGAGGAAGGTTGTTTTATCAATATATTTGCCCAAATTTATTCCAAGTGTTTCTGCAAAATGGTTTTGTGTATAAGGTTGTTTATTTTGACAAAAAACTTGTATGCATTATTTTCTGATAAGTTAAACTGTACTGTTATGTAGACATTAACTATGCTTGATGAATATTTAATTTTCCCATGGGGAAATAATAAAGAATCGTGTTTTAAAGTCCATGGAGAATATACAGAATACATTATGTCTTAGAATCTTACATTTGAAGAGAGAGAGAGAAGAAATGGTTTATTCTTTTCCAGACTGATTTGTCCTTATAATCTCTTGTTTTTCTGGTTACATCTCTGTTGTAGAACACACCTAATTTTAATAACTACTGGACTTCATCCTCCCTGAACCATTCTCTATCCTATGTTCTGTGTCAATCCTGAATAAAAGGTTCTCCTTGTGGTCTTAATGTTTGTTTCCTGGCATATACAAACCAAAACATGCAATAGGCTTTCAGTTTATAGAAGAGATAAGGCTTGTCTGTTAGGGAGAAAATTATAAATTAAGGTGTTAAGATATTATCAAACAAGAAGTAGGACATCCTCTCCTTGCATTATGGAGTTTAATATTTCTTTTCCACCTATCAGTAACAAATAAATATAAAGAGGTCTTAGCATAGAAAACCAACAATCTATGCTTGGAATGTTGGAGTATACAACTTAACATTTGTGAGACCTTGAGGACTCACCTTGTTCCTCTGATCCTCAGTTTACTTTCAAGAAGACTCAAAAAAAAAAAAAAAAGACTCTAAAAGAGTTACAACCTAGAAAGTAAGAGCTGCTGAGGACTGGACCAAGGTGAAGTTAATAAGAACAAGGTGCTATGAAGAAATAGATTCAGAGCCCAGGGAGGTAGCTCAGCTGGCAGAGTGCTTTCCTAACAGGCATGAGACTGGAAACACTGGCCACAGTGGCACCCAATTGTAATCCTGGACACTGGAAATAGGGCCACAACCAGCCTTTCCTAAGTGTCTTATTCAGAAGACTCAATAAACAGACTCAATAAACAGAAGACTCCTGAGGTGAAAGATTCAGGCATTTTCCTCTAATTTCCTGTTTTAGCAAGGAGTTGTCAGGAGTCTTGAAATGGTAGGACTGGATTTGGTAGACATTCTTCGGCCCCTGAAACATTGTGCACTGGCACTAGGAACTGTTGTTTTTATGCTCTATTGGTCTCAGGTGTCCAGTGTCTCAGTTTCCAGGTATCTTGCTGGATGGAACTCACAGATTGTTGAGGTAAACTCACCAGAGAATACCACACAGAAGCTCTTAAAGCTGAGAAGAAGGTATTTACTTATGGGTGGCAGCTACAAAGGGAACCTACCTAATCATACTCTGAGCCTTACAGCTTTTTATCTTTTATGCAAAAAACCCATATCCTGGTTGGCCTACCTAATCATACTCTGAGCCTTACAGCTTTTTATCTTTTATGCAAAAAACCCATATCCTGGTTGGCCCACTTCAGGTAGCCAGGAACAAGACTATTCAAGCCAAAAGCAAGATTACTATATGCGGGATCATTTTATTTCTTCCAGTTTTGATGGTGTTGGAGCCTTTGCACTGGTGTTTAAGGTCAGAATGTTTCCTTTAACATGACACCAGTCTTGCTAATGTCTGGGCACATGTTATAATCTCTGCTTTCTTCAATAAAGATAGAGGGTATTTGTTCCCTAAATATGTAAATTCTGAGTCTGTGGCCTTGGAAAATGCAAACCTAAGTTCTGAACTTACACAGTGGAGGTTATTGTTCTTGTTTTTTTATAAAAAAATGTCTCAGAAAGAAGGGCACTTGCCCTTCTTTGTTGATGTCCACTCTCCTTGTGAGACTTGTTTTTTGATTAGAAATTCTTGGAATTTTTCTTTCTATATATAAATTATTAATAATTCTCAAGTGAGAAGATCTTGATTTAGGTAAATAATTCTTTTTAAAAGTGAGAAACATTCCATATATGATGTATTTACTCACTTGTGACAATTTATTAAATATTTGTGCATCCTAAAGCACTTCAGAGCAAATTTGTTGAGTAGACAACAGACTAGTTACATTTATCTTTACCTGTAAACTAATAAAATGGCAGTTAAATGTCAATTCACTCAATGACTATCATTAGTCACATGGTATATGCTCATATGTGTGCATGTATCTTGTCTTCTACATTTGTAGACAGAAGTTTATATCCCACCAGTATTGTAGCCATTCAGTCCCAAAGAAACACACAGAGGCTTATATTAATTAAAAACTGTTTGCTCTCTTAGCTCTCAGACTTATCGTTAACTAACTCCTACAATTCAAATTAACCCATTATTCTTGTTCATGTTCAGCCAAATGGCTTGGTACCTGTTCTCAGTAAGGTATTCTCATCTTGCTTCCTCTGTGTCTGACGGATAAATACATCTCTGCCATTCCTCTTCCTAGAATTCTACTAGTCTGATTGCCCCATTATGCTTCCTGCCTGGATATTGGCAAATCAGTGTTTTTTTTTTAACCTAATACCAGTGATAAATTTTTATAGTGCACAAGAGCATTATCTCACAGCATTTCCCCTTTTTTCTTTTCCAAACAAGAACTCTGAATTTAATCTCCTTTGTTTAGCTATTCTCTTGGGCATTATCCATAACAATTTGTAGCCAACACTCTAAACAAAGACAAATATCCATAATCCAGTTTTTGGGAATGTGGGTGAAGTTTTCTAGGATACTTCCTGCTGATTCAGGGTGCTGATAATCTTATGGAAATTGAAAGGAAATTTAGGATTGTGGTCAAGTCTGGGCTAGAGTATTCTGTGGGCTTGGATCATCTCAGCCAGCAGTCTTGAGGCTGTTCTGGATGTAAAACTCAGAGGAAATGCCAACAGAAGTGCTCTGAAACACTGGAGCACCTGGGCCACCCATCCCCTTTGGAGATTTTTCAGGGGGTATTCCTTGATCAAACTTTAATTTTCTTGACCCAAAATGAATCCATAGCCTCTCATTTCTTGTAGAAACAAAAGCAAAAACTCTTCTCCAAAGTAACATATCTTTTGACTTAAATTTTGAAGTCAAGGCATTTTCAAACTATATAGGTTGAATTAAATCAGCAACATTTATAATCAGATGTATTTTAGCAGCCATTGCTCCTTCCTCAGAAGTCAAACAATTCAAAGACAATATAATAACACATAGTATCCAGACTCTCTGTGTAATTTCCAACTTTACATGTGTTTTTGTTTCTCTATTTTATTTTTAGTTTTTTACACAGGGTTTACTCTGTGTATCTTTCACTGTCCTGGAACCCACTCTGTAGAACAGACCTGCCTCAAACTCACAGAGATCCACCTGCCTCTGCTTCCCAAGTGCTGGGATTAAAGGCATATGTTACCACACCTGAGTACTCTATTTCTTTCTTTTATTTAAAAAAGAAATTTCTCTATCCTTTTTTTCTCTCCCATGCCTACATGTATTTTTAAACACACTGTAAACCATTTAGAAGGGTTTTTTATATGAATCTGTCTTTGCTGAATATCTTTATTATTCTGACTACATGAGTCATAAATCTGCTAAATTGCATGTCTAGGATTAAAGCTGTGGCTTTGGCAGGTGGCTCCACCCCATTTCTTAACTTTCTGAGAGTCTAGCTTCATGGCAGATATACTGCCATGTTTATTGCCACAATTCTGTGAAGTTTCCAGGTCCATGAAAACACTAAGAATCCTGATGCCAGATGCTCATAAATACCATTTAAGTGTTTGGCGGCAAAGCCTCTTAAAAGAGTAGAGAACTTTTTGCCACTACAACTGAGTAAGGAAGCCTCTCTTAAGGGAGCCACATTTTGCTTATCTCCAGCAAACAGAGCCTACCAGAAAAATGACAATTACCAAGAAGCTGGGGTTGGTTCTGTTCTTGTTTGTCTAGAATACTTTCTTTTGTTTTTTTAAAGTTTAATCAGACTTTAGGTGGAAAATCTTGCCAAATGTTTGGGTGCCATTTGTAGACAGATGTTTCTGTCCCACTGGTCCCTCAGCCATTCATTCCCAAAGAAACACACAGAAGCTTATATTAATAATAAACTCTTAGCTCTGAGGCTTATTTTTAACTAGATTTTACAGTTTGAATTAACCCATAATTCTTGTCTATGTTTAGACACATGACTTTGCTCCTTTTCTCATTAAGGCATTCTCATCGTGCTTCCTCTCTGTCTGGCTGATGACTGTGTCTCTGCCTTTCCTCTTGCTAGAATTCTCTAAGTTTGGTCATCCTGCCTATACCTCCTACCTGGCTACTGGAAAATCAGTGTTTTAATAAACTAATATGAGTGACAAATCTTTATAGTGTACAAGAGAATTATCCCACAGCATAAAATGAATAAAACAGCTAGAAAATGGCACTATTCTTATTCTTGTAAAACATTTAATCTGATATCACTAGTAAAGATATACATCAAAATAATTCAGACAACATATTTTGAATAAAACAATACAAAAGTTCAGTAAAATGTAATATGTAATTGAATGAAGTTGATATCAAGCGACTGCTTTTAGGTACTTGGGTGTACATTTTAACACCATTTTATGTTAAAATTTATAGAAAGATTTCATGGCAGACTGAGGTTCTAAAGGTCAACAGATGTATCACACGTTGCTACCATAGGGGCAGATGAAAGATAGGGATGTTGAGAAAGAAAGAAAGAAAAAAAGAAAGAAAGAATGAAGAAAGGAAGGAAGGAAGGAAGAAGGGAAGAAGGGAAGGAAGAGACTGGAAAATTTAAGAGACAATATTCACCCACAGTACCTGATTAGACCTAAAACCTGAGTTGATATTTTGTGATGATATTCATTAGTCACACATGGAGCACGTGTTTGATGACACCATGCTTCACTTGCCAGCTGCCATCATTCCTTCACAAAATGAGGGAATGGGTCCTTTTGTGACTCCATTGCTTTCTAGATAATTGTTATAGAATATTTGTGCCTATCTATTGTCTGAGGAGGAACCACTACGCTCAAAATTTGTTTTTATATTTTGGAAAAGAACATGTTTGCTCCCCTGATATTAAACTGACATTAAAATGCTGAACCACTTAAACTCATAACCTAACCCTTAACATCAGAGGTTATATTGCTACCTTGTCAAGTAAGGACCTCAATGTGGTCTAGTCATGTTTTTACAATGCTTTGCCCATAGTGTGCTTTAAGATTAAGATGTCTTCTCAGGGGTCATAATGCTGATAGGTTGTCAAATGTTTATCAGAAGGACTCAAAGCAAAGAGATGTTATATTTAAGGTATTTTAAGATAAAAAGTTAGACATGCAAGCAAATCCATTAATGGTAACTCATGAAAACTTCCAGATAAGCAATTGGAGTGTGAAATGTAGACAATACTACATTAGGAAGAATAGCCTACCAATGGGATGATTAGGTGTTATTCATTAGTTTGTACTCATTTCATTATCAATCTTCCAGGTATTTTTCCTATTTACTTGGCAATTATAATAGATTTGGATTTGTGGAAGGTGTCAGGATTGTGGTAAATAAAATACTGAACTAATCTCTATACTATGTGAAAGCATTGTCAGGTATCCATATACATACACATACGTATATGTGTATGATTGTTTTTAAACAACTTAAAATAGCTTAAAAATGACTGCATATATTCAAAGATGCAATATCTTAATGACTACATTTTAAATAATACTGTTTAAATTTCAATGTATTTTGAAATACGCATTTTAAAAACCAAATAATCCCTTTAAATCTTCCGGTTAACTTTTGGCATATAACATAACTTGATATTTAGTTTATTTTATCTCCTTAGGTTCATATTCAAAATCATTTTTTTCATGATAATGAAAATGTTGCCAAGAAGTAAAATGACTCAACTGGAACTCAATCAATAACCACTTGGGACCATACATACATTGTTTTCCAAGACACAGTCTGGTTTAGAAAGTAATCAAGCATTTCAATCCCATACATGTATTTATTTCTGAAGAGTTTTAAAAAGTGTTTAGTAAAATAATTCTTTGTACTGGCTTGAAGCTGAGTAAAGGAAATATTTAGTTCTTCCTTTAAGTCTTTACTTAAACAGTTGTTTTGAATATTGAGATTCATAGGCTATTAGGCATGTTGAAAGGCTTTTGGATGAGTATGACTAATCGGTCTTCTGGCTGTTTTTATAGTCGTATCTGTATCTGTTCTTATGCACACACATTGTGTATGTGTGCATATGTGAATTGCATCTGTATTAAGAGAGAAATGTGAGGATAAAGAGTAGATGATCTTTATTGAATTTAAAAATCACGATACCATACTGACCACTTAAACTTGTTTGTAGATAATTCAAGGAAGACTTTCTCTGACTCTGTTATTTATTTCTCTCTCTCTCTCCTTTGCCTCTCCCTCTCTTTTTCTTCTCTTCAAATTATACCATGCTATACAAAAATTTTCCCCTTCTTGAATTACAAAATACACCAGAAAACCAATGTACTCAGTTCATATGGAAATGAAATAGTTCATTTTTACTAACTATAATCCATTGTAAAATGAACCATAATTTATATAATCTGTTTTCATGCATTTACTAATTGGTTGTTACAAGTTAGGCTTTTAAATGAGTTTAATTTATATATAGGTTACATATATATAAGTGGGATTGCTAATTATATGGTAAATGCATGTTTAATTCTCAAACATGCTAATAAATGATGTTGTAGAGTCAGGATCAATTTCTGCTTTTAACAACAGTGAATGAACTTTTGATAACTAAGCCTGCCTTGCTCTGGTATAGTAGTTGAACTCAAAGAGGAGAGACTCATCTTATGACTCTGAGATCTGCAGAACCTTGTGGTTTCCTACTTTAGAACTCTGTAACTCGTCAAATGTATTAGACAACTACAGACTGCTTTGTCAAATATTTATTCAAAACTCTATGATTCATGAGATAAATACAGCTGAGATTCACCTTGAATTAATAGTTATGCTGCTATAGTATGTGTTCAGTTAACATTAAAGAAAGCCGTTCACTACTCCTAAAGTCTGTATAATTAAACTGTAGGTAAAAAGAAAAAATCCCTTTCTACTCAAAAGATTAGACTAATGAGAATAGTCAATACTGGCAATCCAAAGAGCAACTGGACCAAATGGAAGTAATATGACATGGGAGGCAATAATCAATTCCAAACAGAGTGCTGCTTGCATTTGAGTACCACTTGCTGGTCTACAATGTATGTGCTGAGCTGCTTCAGTCAAGATGATTTTGTAGCTTTCCAACCTAGACAGCGGTTAGGAAGTGCTGAAAAGATTCATACTGACTGTACTTCACACAGAAAGTGAAATCCACACACAATGAAATAAAAAACCTGGATGACCTAAGCAAACATTTTATATGGTTCTTCGTTACTAGACCTTCAAAACAAATCAAAGTAGTTAGTTGTCATCCATATAAATTAGGCCCTTGAATTTAATTAAAATTTTTTCTTTAGGGCAAAATAATCCAATGTCTGTGGATGTTGATGTAAATGCCTTCCAAAGAATGGAGCATGCATTTACATATCACTTAGGCTGCTAATGAATCTCTTTTCAAAGCCTCAACAAGGTGATAGGAAAGGATGCCTTTCCTCCATAATCCACCAGTATAGATGCTGCTTATGGCTACTGAGTTTAAATTCCAGACCTTTGCCATCTGCATGTAGAAAGCAAATGTTTTCACAATATGAAAGAAATAGTTCTCTTTTGATATAATTGCATAATTCTAAGATCAGCACCCATCTGTGTATATATTTTTTCTTTTAGCTTATGGTAATGGCTTTATTTGGCAACTTAGTGTTTCCCTTTTTCTTCCTAACAGCAGGTGAAAGAATTCATAAATCTGCTATGAACAGTTGCCAATGAATATTCATATCTGAGATGTCTGATTGCAGTAGCTTGACATTTTTATTTGATTTTCATCAAGAAAAAGAATATCTTTGTTTCTTGACTCACAATACCATGTAATCGGTTTCTCTACATTATGCATTATCCTGAATAACTGGTTTACTTATTGTAATTATCAGTATCACATAACTAATTTACTTAAGAATTTTCCTACAATTAAGAAAAAGATGTAATTAAGAATTTATCTCACAATCATTGTAGACAGTATATCTTTTTGTTTTATTGAATATTATGTGTGGAATTTACCCACTCGGCACAATCTCTTAAATCTGTGATCTAGCTGCCTTTTATACTATGTGTCCTCTGTTGGATGGGCTGATGGTGTGTCTGTTGGTTCAGAAGCCATATGGACTGATGACAGATGCTTAATGGGATATATATTTTATACAGCTTTGCTATACGAACAAAGTGACATAGTTGAATCAGTGAGAACATGGGTTCGGAGTAATTTAAGGAATATTTGTTATTTTGCAAAAGACAAGGAATTTATAGAAGCTAAATTCATTACAATTTATTAAAACCTGCATTTAGATGGATTATTTATGATGTGCTTATTAACTAAAGAACACTTCTGAATCATGTGGAAAGCTTGCAAAATGAAACAATTTGGGCCACACCCTGGGATCATCCTCTTCCATACATCTGGAGTGGGGTGCAGTAAAAACTGATACTTCTAACACTTTGTAGATGATGACAATGATGCTTTTCAGTGCTTGTGCAGTGCTGTCTACCTGTTGGTTTTCTACTAAAATGTAGAAAATCCTAGATGAACCTTTTGTTAATGAAGAAATTTGGCTTTCCAGACAGATTGCAAAATCTGTGTAGGGGGAAGGGCATTTGTTATATGCAATTCAGTATTTCAATGCAACAAGTACTGTCTGTAATCCCTGCAGTAAAGATTCATTCACATATCACATGTTTTATGAGATAAGAAATTCAAAACTGACCAATAATGCTTGCCTTTTAAAAATCCTCTATGAAGTAGATTCTGAGTTTGATAGCTCCACCTTATTTTTATTTGGAAAGCTAAATATAATATAGCAGTAAATTACTGCATTTCTGATCTTAATCACCCGTAAACCAAGTAGCAAAGAAATTTTATATAACAAATTGGAAGAAAAAGCCATGGATATTAGAATATGTTTCTATAGATGGAACTGCAGGCAGGCCTGCTTTTTGTCCCACCCAGCTCCTGGCCTGGTTAGCTCAATCAGTAGAGCATGGGACTCTTAATCCCAGGGTCGTGGGTTCAAGCTCCACATTGGGCACCAATTGAAGGTAGAAATCACAAACAATCCCACACCAGTTTGGAATTATGACCAATAGAGAATTATTTATTTATTTAAAGGAGAAAAACTTACAGATCACCATCCCAGACAACAGCCCTCTGTGCAATCAGGAAGGGAGCCTACTCATTGGAAGTGAAGCCAGAAGCCAGAAAGTGAGCAAAGACAGTTGCTGCTTTTTTAAAGAAAGAGAGACCATGCCCCAATGGGCTAGTATCTCAGCAGCTATTGGCTGAAGGAGCAGAAGGAACTCCCGCAACATGTTTCCCTGACCTATTACCAAAGTCATAGCATTGATTTTGGGCTGTAATACATGAAATACTGATTGGTATATTTTGGAAAATTAGTTGCATGCTTTTTTGAAATTATCTCTTTTTTTAAATTTCAGTCTATTTTTATTACCAGAATCAGTGTTCACAATTCACTGATTCTCAACAACAACAATGAGCACAAAATTTTGTTCTGGTTATGATGATTTTCCAAACTTTGAAGACACCAACGCTTTCTAACTTGTTTTCTCTACTGAGAACCCTCTATTCCTTTTTTACAACACTCAACTTCAACCACAGACATATTTATAAAACACTAATGTGAATGATCACACATCTTTTTATCCTAATTAAAATATATCAACATCTTTAGAATAAGAAAGACACTTCTTATCACAAAATTATCAAAATCTGGCCCCAGAATATGGCTTTAGCTTTGTTACTAAATCTTGTATTTAATCTTCCAAAAGGCAACCTGAAATTCCTTAAAAATATATGTTGTTATTACCCAATCTTCTATTCTTAACCATTTTTATTTCTATTTTACATTTCTGAGTTTTCCTTAGTTTGATATAACTCAGATCTTTCATAGACTTCTTTAGAAATTTTTTGCAATGGCTCTAGTCTGTAGTATCTGTTGTCTGGATTGACTTTGTACTTCTAAATGCACAAACACACCTTACAAAGAGGTGGTTATTTACTCTGAAAGATCATCCTGTTATGTCATGGCAGTTTCACTGTTTTGTGAAGTCTTAGGGTCAAGTTTCAATATGAAAAAAGTAAAAAATATACAAATGAATCAACTAGCAACGTCATGGGTATTGACAAGTATAACCGAAAGCTAGGTTAAAACTCAGACAGAGAACTCTAATTTTTTGATATATATGAAAACAGAAATTTTGTAGTGGTTTAAATAAAGATGTAGCATGCTGTCAAACCATTACTCAGCAAAAGCAAGATAATAACTTTAAGCTGTCATCATAACTCGGGAATATTCACATTTGAGCAGTGTCCTTAGTCATGGTGCAGGTGACACACAGCATCCTCACACAGACTGGCTAGACTAGCAAAATCAGTGAGTTCTGGGTTCAAGTGAGAAACTCTGCCTCAATACATAAGATAGAGAGCAATTGAGAAAGACAGTGTCAACCTTTGGCCTCAATAACTGTAAGTGCATACCTGTACACAATGTGCAGCCACGGGCTTTTACACTATACACATTAGGATGTGTTTGGAAAGAGGCCTGTGAAAAATAAGAAACATCTGTAAACAATTAAAAGCAAACATCAATTATATAAATGCCTTTATGGGACCTAAACATGAATTGCTTGAACATGAGAGCTTGTTGTACAAATGCTCACCATGAGGAGTGGGCAAATGTTGGAGGTCTGATTGTCAGACCTCCTGTGGGCATGATAACATTATAGTCAGAGACTGCTCATTCATTTCCCAACTGCTCAGACCCGAATAATCACACAGAAACTATATTAATTACAACACTCTTTGTCCAATGACTCAGGCATATTTCTAGCTAGCTCTTAATTCTTAAATAAGCCATTTCCATTAATGTGTGTATTGCCATGAAGCTGTGGCCTACGGTAAGGTTCTGTCCCATGTCTGCCTCCTTTAGGCAACTACATGGCATCTCCTTGACTCTGCCTACTCTATATATCTGTGTTTAGATTTTCCTCCTGGCTTTACTCTGCTAAGCCATTGGCAGAAACAGCTTTATTCATCAACCAATAAAAACAATACATATACAGAAGGATATCCCACATCATAAAAGTGGTAAGGAGTAGACTGGGTGAGAAGTCTCCTTGCCACCAGGGGCTGTGGTGATGTCTTATCTGGGCTGCAGCCAAGGGCTATGTCTAGATCCCTGGTCTTACTGTAAGCAGGTCTGTGTTGATGTTCATGGCTCCTTTTGCGCTCAAGTGCCATGATGATTCCAGTGGGCTGGGCCACCTTATGGGGCTGTGTTTAAGTCTACGGGCCACTCTGTCAGCGGGGACGAGATGATGTGGGCAGCTTCCACTGCCTCCTGGGGACATGATGAACCCTAGACCTAGGATGCTTCTGAAGACCATGTCTGAATCCATGGTCCTACCACAGCCAAGGTCTACATTGATATCCATGGTCCATCTTTCCACCAAAGGCCTCATGAAGCCTGGAGTCTGGACCACAACCTGTGATCTTGTTGTTGTCCAGAGGCCATGCTGCTGCCAGAATCATCCTGATCTGAGTAGTTGGGGCTACCATTTGGAGTTAGAATATAAACCAGGCCGAGCTGCTACCTGGAAACATTTCTGGGTCCTAGGACCAGCTGTAGCTGGGGTGTGTGTTGAAATCTGTGGCCCAAGTTGACACTAGGTCTCATATAGAGGCCTGATATCTGGGCTGGGGCCTACAGCTAAGTTGGAGTTAGGGGAGCCATGCCACAGTGGTGGCCATACAGATAAGGGTGGCCTGTGCTGTCCCCGTGGCGATGGTGTCATTGGAGCCCAGGCTGTTGGCAAGGGTCATGTCTTGATGGAGTTGAAGAATAGTTAGTTATAGTTTTCCTTAGTTATGATAAAGATAAAATAGATGTAAATATTGTAATTTTACTTGATAACTGTTTAGTTATATGTAATTTTGCTATGTTAAAGTTAAAGCCTTTCCTTTTTGTTTAAACAGAAAAAGGGGAAATGATGGAGGAAGGTCATTGGTTAAGTAATAAAGAAACTGCTTGGCCTCATAGGTTAAAACACAGGTGGGAGGAGTAAAAAGAACAGAATGCTGGGAAGAAGAAGAAGTGAGCTCAGAGGCCATGCTTCCCTCTCCCAGGCAGACACGATGAAGCTCCAACCCTGGATGGACGTAGGCTAGAATCTTCCTGGTAAGCTCACCTTGGGGTGCTACACACATTATTAGAAATGGGCTAGTCCAAGTGCGAGAGTTAGCCGAGAAGAGGCTAGATATAATGGGCCAAGCAGTGTTTAAAAGAATACAGTTTGTGTGTTGCTATTTTGGGGGAATAAGCTAGCCAGGCGACCAGGAGTTGGGGTGGCAGGAACACAGACTGCAGCTCCTTCAACAATGTCTGGGTTGGTGACCATAGTGACCAGGGTCTGTTTTGATGTATGTGACTCTTGGTGCCACCGAGGTCTGTGAGGATAATCACCCATTCATGTGAGTCTAGGTTGGTGTCCAAGGACTAGAATACATGCAGAACTGAGAGGCCCGCACTGCTAGTCAATGTATTGGTGATATTTGGGTCAGACCTGCAGATGAGAACCATGTCTGGGTCCATGGTCCTACTGCCGCAGTATCTATGCTGATATACGATGCTCCTGTTACCATGGAAAGTCATACAGACACCTGAGATCAAGGGCCATGCTGGTGTCTGAGAGCTGTATGCTGCAGGAGCTGTGGTGTCCTTCAGACACAGCTGCTGCCAAGGACCATGTCAGGGTCCATGGTCCTACTTGCGGCTGAAGTCTGTGCTGAAGTCCACGTCCTGTATTGCCACCAAAGGTCACATAGAGGCCCAGTGTGGGGCCACAACATCAGGCCTTGGTGGTATCTGGCAGTCATGTGTCTTCCAGGACCATTCCCACATGTCTCTTCAGGAGATCTTAGGAACCACGCAAGATGAAATTAGAGTGCCACGCTGAATGGCCTTACCCTTTGCTGGCCCTGAGAAAGTTGCCCTTGCCTCTCACTGGACAATATAGCAAGAAAGCTGACCTTGAACTTTTGAGAGATGGCCCCTAACCCTCACCACAGGCAAGGATTTTAAACCCCTAACTGAGGGCGTGCAATAAGGGGAGCTGACTCAACCTCTTCAGCCAAGGCTGGTGGTCTCAGGGGCCGAGACTGACCAGCTCACTACCACCCAGGCCCACAGCAGGGCCTTGTTGACCCACTCTACCATCTACCCCATTTAGGGCCTGCTGGAGCTCCTTACGGGACTTGTCCAGTAGAATAATTCCTGCAGGTCTCCATGACTCGGCCAACCCAACCACAGGCTATCCCAGAAGAGTTCTGGTGAGAATCCAGGGATGATGGTGTACCAGAGACCAGAGGCCTTGAATCAGATCAGTGACACATTGCAATAGACATTTTCTAGTAAATCTGATTGGCAAAAGGGTGTACTGCGTGACACACCACAGCTCCCAGTGCCACCAGCACGAATAAAGAGCTGTTGGAGTGGCGGGGAAAGGTGGAGTAGGGAAGAGGCCTTTTTGTTGTTGGTTGTTGTTTTGTTTTCTATTCCTATTTTTCTTTCATCTGTTTACTTGATTTGTTTTGTTCTGGCTTGATTTTTTAAAAATTTTCTGTTGGGACGATCTGCAGAGGTGAGAGAAGCCTGCCAGGGACTAGGAGGTGAGTGGAATTGGGGTGTATGATGTGAAATTCCTAAAGAATCACTAAAGAAATAATGTTTAAAAAAGAAAACCAAGCAAATGCTCACCATCCACTTTGTGAGAGGGAGAGATAAACAAGGAATTTGGACAGCAAAGGAGCGAATGAAACAGAAAAGGAAGAAAATGTGTTTAGCATCTTGAGGAACAGGCCTTTTAGGAAAGGAATGATGAACTTTAACTTTGTAAAGATTATTAAATCTTTTGGATTTTTTTGCATAATACAGTCTCAAATTTTAGACATTCTAAAACTTTATTTTTACATTTTTCCTTTCCCTCCCTCCCTCCCTCCTCCCTCCCTCCCTCCCTTCCCTCATTCCTTCCTTCCTTTTTGATTTTTGAGACAGCATGTCCTATAGTCTATACTAGTCTCTAACTCATTGTCTAATTGAGAATGCTGTGAATTCCTGATCTTTTTCTCACTGTATCCCAACTATAGAGATTAGAGAACAGCACCAACAGGCTCTATTTATACAGATCTTGGGATCAAAACCAGAACTACATATATGGTAGGTGCTCACCCTACCAACTGAGCTACATGTTCATACTCAACATCCTGAAATTTTAGATATTTGGCAGTGTAAATTGTCACTGTGGACATGGCACATGGGATTTCCTGGAAGTTGTGTGCTGAACAAAACTCATGCGGATCAGTTTGGGGTTTACCCAGGAGTCCCAGCGCGAGTGACATACGTGCAAAGGACCCTCCCATGAGCCGTGCCTTTCTGGAATACTTCATTTTTTTCACTCTGTTTTAATGGTTTCCTCCTTCTCTATATTTCATTTTTCCTAGTCAGAAAAGTTCACCTCCATACCATTCCGATTACTTACCATCTCTCCATCAAGCCCTTCACAGGAGGCTCTGAGGATGTGGTAAGACCACATATGAATAGCTTAAAAATTTCCCATAACTTCATCAGCCACAACCTCTGGGAAAATTATATCCTCTTCCTGCTTTGCTGGTGGCGGCAGCTACAAATCTGCTGGCCCTGCTGGATGGCACATGGCAACTCTTCTGTCCAGCAGACATGCTCTAGACAACCCCCCTTTCTCATAAGTCTGCCTTGCTGCTAAAAGTTAATTTAACACACTAGTGTGCTTGTGCTAAGGAAGAAGATGTGGATGTGGTATCTATTGAAGTCTACTATCAAGGACTAGGTGTTTGGATACATTGTAGGTTCTTCTTCCTACTCTAAATCCACACCCCTTGAGTCCCTGAAGCCATGAAACCATGCTTGCCTTTATGCAATGGCATGTGTTTACAAAGTGACTGTATATAAATCATTGAGTGAGAGCCTTGATTTGACAAAGGAAATAAACAAGATTCAAAGTGGCTCTGTGACTTCCCCAGAATGATGCTTAACCCAGGAGACCTACACGTTGATACTATTCCCAGCATGCTCAGGATTCTTTCAATAATATGAATTTACAGAGAACAATCTTTGTTCATGATAATTTTAATTTCATTTTTACTAAAGTATTATTGTTTCAGGGGGAATTTTAAAGGGGAATAATACATCAAAATTATAAATAAAGTAAGTTCTCTAATAATAATTATGTCACAGCTAGTGGTGAATGGAAGAATTCCCAACAATTTTTCCCACACTATTTTTGTAGCAGTATTTTAACTGCAGGCCCATTTTGGTTTTGCATCTTAGCAGTGTTCTCAGAACAAACATAAAAGTGCTTGTCTTTTACATATTCATATTGTGATGGCCTCAGCTAAAACAAGAGGAGTTACCCTCCATCTGTTCCTAGCTAGCACTACCTCATGACCTTCAACTGCCAGTGTTTGCAGCTTTTCCTTGCAAACTTGAACATAAATTTCTCTTCTTCTTAATTCTCAAGCAATCCTCCCGATGACTTCATACATGCGATGAATGATGCTGAATTCCGTAGAAGCTAGCAACAAGTCAGCAGAAGCCTCAATTTACAATAAATTCCTTTCATGATATTGCCTCCCCTCCACCCCCAGGAAAGCAGTATGCACATTCTCTCCATTTTCTAGGATTGCAGCACAATTAACCTCCTCTTACGTATAAATTAGTTATACGGTTTCATACACCTGCCATGAAGGCAAAAATCATGTGAGTTACTTCTTCATTTGGTATGGCTTTATTCTCATCTAGAAACTGAAGTGGAAGAAATGGATTTGTTTGTTTGTTTGTTTTCCCCAACCCTCCAGTATAATCTGAAAGGGAAAGAGACTGATATAAATGAGAATAAAGGCATCAAAAACTATTTAATGACTTTTATGTGACATGAGAAATTTTATGGAAAGGAATATGAAAAGTAGTTACAGTTGTATAGTTTTATACTTGATCTGATGAAGAAACAGTTTGTCTTGGGGAGTCGGATTGGACAGGGTGGCAGGAGCTATCTAATAGTAGACTGCCAGAGACACAGGAAGGTCTGTGGATTCAGAGCCTTCCTATCATTTACTTCTTCAAAGATAAGACTGTCTCTTTCCTGTGGGGACAGAGAAGGTCTCAAATGGATCTTATGTCCTTATCTCTGGAAAGGAAAGAGTCCTAAGTTTGTGATCTAACTTGGGAGGCAAAGGTATGGTAAAGGAGAGTGACTCTAGGGATTTGACAAATCCTGGTGGGACATTTTCAAGGGCAGTGTCCCCAGCCCTATCAAAAAAACTAGATAATATAGTAGTAGGTATGTTTAAGCGATCTGCAGTGTCTTTTATCATCAATTAACTTTAACAGTTTCAAATCTTTGTCATTGACCACACCATTGCCTTACTCTAATATGTCATCATCCAAGAAAGGAAATACAAAGAAACTGTCTCCACACCTAATAAAGTCAACTTTCTAGAAAAATCATCAAATTATACAACTTTTCATCAAAAAAGCTGTATTTTATAAATTTTGTCATACTGTGCCATCAGCGATTTCTGTTGTGAAGGATAAAAGATACCTTCTGGACTCTGAGCTCAACTTAGTTAAATAACCTGAGGTCACTGTTCATTTATCTCTCCTTGGAGTTTCTATGTCCTCTTCCTTCCTGGTGAGACACTTTCTTCTTTCTTTGTGCTGATGAATTTCTACATACATTTTGAGATCCAGCTTTGATGGAAATTGTTTTCCTAAGTAGTCTATTGGTTTTTGAAAGTCAGCTTGAGTTGACCACTGTCACCGTCACACACCCAAGAATGCTTCATCTTATATACATCCTATATTCTATGATAGCATTTGCTCTGTTGTCTTTTAAGTAGAAATCCCTTTACTTCTCAAGTACATTAAGCTTTAAACTCATTTGAGCTTCTCGGCAATATTTCCTTTCCTTGGGTAAAGATAGAAAATAGTTGGTAGTCACGTTCATTGACTTATTAAGCACATGGGATTAGTTATGTTGAAATATATGTTAATGATGAGATTTTCTATTTTTACTGCAAAGACAATAGCAACCCCCACATGCAGAGTCTCAATTAACAAGAATGCTAATCATGACAGGCTCTTTTCATATATCTTGGCTTAAAGAATATGAGTTAAATTACTTTCCAATAAATACTTGCCTTCTAGAAGTAAGGCTATTTTCTTTGTCATTGCTGTAGTCATGCTGATACTTAAAAGGATTGTTTTGTTATGAAATATAAGCTTTTCTAATGTGAAAACATACAACATTTCTAGGTGAGTGAGCATTTCCCAGGAGCCCTGGATAGTGCTTGGCAGAGTAATTTATTATGGGTTGCTTCACTGAATCAAATGAGGTCGTCTCGCAAATTCACTCTTATTTAATATGTACTGGGCCATGGATTAATAAAGTAATAAATGTTTAAAATATGTATATGGGAACACTATTGTTCAAATATGTTATGATTTTATGCTTATATTTCAGGGGTCTCTTCAATTTATAAATACCAAAGTATTTTTATTTTGATAATATTTACCTTGGATTATATTTTAAGTAAAATATTCCTCATTTCGTGCAAGAAAGTAGATTGGGTAATTTCTCACTTCAACTCATTTTGTTCCAGAATATCAGTTAAGGTAACAACCTCCTTCACTTTACTTTGATGAATAGAAAAATTATTCAACAGACATCCCAGAAGTAATCATGAGAATCTCTTAGTTTCTGCATTTCACATCCCTTGTTCACTTTGGTCCCATCCATTATGTCTCTAGGGTAGGAGTGCCTAAAACTCAAGCTGACTTCATACATTTTACTCCTAGCATCGGCCTTTATTTTGACATTCTTAAGATATTTTGCCACTGGATGTCTGTAGATGTATGGACAAGCCTTTAATATAAGCATTAGTATGTAATAAATAAAAGAAAACTATTTATTTGTTTATTTTCAAACTTGTAGTCACAAAATTATGTGCTGGTGTCCAACAATTAGTCCAATAGATTGTCAGTATATATACAATTTGGAAAACTAAATACTTAAAGTGAATCTGGATAATGATTTCTATGTCCATAAAAATTATCTCCATGCAAACTATAAGACAAGATTTGTACTGAAATAATTAAGCAATAAATGACACGATGTAGGCCCACACATTACAGTTTTCAAGGTCAAGAGAGATTTTAATAATGCACGACACTTGTCTCACGGATTTAGCAAAGCTAAATGGAAAGCAGTTAGAATGGCAGGGAATCAGAATTTAAATTATTGAGCAATGGAACTGTCGTTAGAAATGTCAAGCTTGGAGTTTATTTTCCCTAAGGACATCTCACAGAATATTCTAGTTCCACACTGTGACTTTTTTCTTTTCTTCCTTTTTTTTATGTATCAGAAACTGTATGAAGTAATATTATTTCCACACTGCTGCTTAAACTATAGGCACTGATAGGCTGCATTTTTATATGATTTTGTTATTTTTATTCACATAAGGTTCTGAACCAATACTTTTGTAAACCCAGGAATACAAATTACAAGGGAAAAAAATTCAACGGTAATAGACATTTGAACCACCAGTTTTTAAATTTATTAGAATCAAGTGTAGTGAATTTAATAATTGTACCAAAACACCTGAAAAATTAGAATTATTGTTTCCTTTCTAATTCTATGCCTAACACTAAGCGGTAGTAACAAGCAGCTTGTAGGCTAACACCATTCCAGGAGCCCTATTGAAGTGATTCCTACAGAAGATATATATTCTGAAATGTATGTCTTCTTGACTGTCATTGCTAATCTACCACAGCCTACATGGGCATAAAAGTATATATCATATAATGGGGTTTAAGTAAGGTTGATAATGTGCTTGTTGCACTAAGAAGAGGAACTGAATTTCACCATCAGAACACTTGTAACACTGCAGGCATGGTAGCATGTGCTTGTAATCCCAGAAATGAAGACGTAGATACAGTAGTCTCCTGGGGACTCACAGTTTAGTCAGTACAGCCTCCTTGGCAAGTTCCAAGCCTTTATTATGACATTCACCAAAATGTTTTTTGTTTTTTTTTTTTTTGTTTTTTTTTGTTTTGTTTTTTTTGAGACAGGGTTTCTCTGTGGTTTTGGAGCCTGTCCTGGAACTAGCTCTTGGAGACATTCACCAAAATGTACAAACTCCTTTTGAAAAAGTAAAACTTGATTCATTTTCTGTGAGCCTCTATGACCCCAGGTTAGTTGAATCTGTGGATTTCCTTGGGGTTTTCTTGACCCCTCTGGCTAATACAATTCTTCTCCCCATCTCCCACCTCTCAATATTTGGCTGTGGATCTGTGTATCTGTTTTTATCAGTTGCTGGATGAAGCCCCTCTGATGATCATCTATGAGTATGGCAGAATATCATTAGTGCTATTACACTGACCTTTTTTTGTCCAGTTGTGTTTGATTCTATCCTATGTCTCTGTGCTATTCAGCCTCTGGGTCCTGAAACTCCAGGTAGTGATAGGGGCAGAATTCTGCTCTCAGATGAGTCTCAGGCTGAACTAGTCATTGGTTGTACACTTCTGGATTTCAGTGCCACTTTTACCCCTGCTCATCTTGTAAGCAGGACAATTTTACATCAAAGATTATAGGGCTTGATTGGCGTCCAAGGCCCTCCACTAGAAGTCTTGCCTGATTACACGAGATGGACAATTTAGACTTCATCTCCTCTATTGCTAGGAGTCTACCTGAAAATTCCCCATCTTTCCAGTTGTCTCTTCCAGTACTCTCCTCATTTTTACTCCCTTCTACCCGATCCCTCCTGTTCTCACCCACACCTGTTCCCAGTACACCTGTGAAATCTATAATATTTCCCTTTCCATAGAAGATCTAAGTGCCCCCCCCACTTGATCCTTCCTTGTTGCTTAACTTCTCTCATTCTGTGGATTGTAGCATGGCTATCCTTTACTTTACAGCTAATACACTCTTATGAATGCATGCATATTATGTTATATTTCTAAGACTGGGAACCAACAACCAGGGTGCCTGCATGGATCTGACCTAGGCCCTCTGCATATATATTACAGTTGTGTAGTTTGCTTTTCTTGGGGGACTCCTAACACTGGGAGCAAGGACTGTCTCCGACTCTTTTGTAAGATTTTCGGACCCTATTCCTCATACTGCATTGCCTTGTTCAGCCTTAATACGAGCGGAGTAGTTTTACTGCAACTTGATATGAAATGTTTTGTTGATATCCACGAGAGACCTTCCCTTTTCTAAATAGAAAAGAGTGGATGGGGGAGATGGCAGAAGCGGAGGTACTGGAAGAAGAGGGGAGAGGAGAAATTGCAGTTTGGATATAAAAATATAATAAAGTCAATTAAAATAAATGTATTATATGTTCAAAAAGTAAAAACTGTCTGTAACACACATACACCACCATATATATGCTTGTATATATATATAAACAAATATCAACAAAAAGCACAGAGTGAGCTCTGTCCTGTAAATGTGCCCTCAAACCCACATATACCCACATTATGAAAATTCAAACACACACACACACACACACACACACACACACACACATTGTTGATCACCAGTGTCATACTCGGACTTAAAAGATTAATTCCAGTAGTTATACTATATTGTTAAAGAAATTCCACTGTGTATATGTATCAATAATACTAGTTGAATGAATTATAGTTGGTAGGCAGAGTTCTGTATAACTATGGGTGTTTTATTTGCCCTTAAAAGTTTTGATAAATATATTGCTTTGTGAAACAAAATTATATTTAAATGGTTAATCGACACTACTTCTTGTTCAATTGCTATACTGTTTCAAATTGAGACATTTTATTTCTGAAAGTAGAATTTTAGAATCAATTATAACTGTCTTGTATTTTAGTGGGTACTTCAACATGATTATATTAATTTAAATATAAAAATCAAGCTACTTATGCAAGAGTTGACGTATGAGAGCACTTCTCAATAGGCTCCTTATTTTAAACCTTACCAACCAAATTACAGTGTAATTGCTTTCATTTGATCTTTTCCTATCTAAAAAGCTGCCTGGAGGGGACAGGCTTCAGTCATCCATTTAATTTGATCAAAGGGTGAGAAGTCTGTGAGTTGTTCAAAGAACTTCCAGATTGAAAGGGGCAAAGACCATTCTATGTATTTTTACTAATGTATGGGGACAAGAGCATTTAAATTTAAGTAGGTGGGAAAGAAACATAAAGATATATATGTATGTTTTTATTTTCAACAACAATTTAATTTCAGATTTTGAATCTAAAGCATTATGTACAGAATACTGCCTGTAGCTGACATAAATGTCATACAGTCATACAGAAACTTCTCATTCACTTTGTGGGTTCATGTAGTGTATACATATTTTATTCTTTATTACCATGAACATTAAAATATTATCATTGCAAAAATAGTTATACTACAATTACTTGGTTTTTGATAATTCATGATAAAATGAACTCCTCTTGGAACTTACAATGGTATATTTAGATTTCACAATACATCAGTTCTAGAAATATGGGGGCTGTCTTTGTGGATGCTACCTGTCTCAGTATTACAGCTTCTTCACTTCTAAGTCTCAAAAAGAGTTTTCAGTATTTAATCTCCAAACTTGTATTGTGTTCCTTTGTGTCATAAAACTGCTAGTTTATTTCATTTTGTTGTGGTTTTTTTTTGGCAAACAAAACACAAATGAAGGTTGAGGATGTCTTGTTTCCACATAATCAGACTGAAGAAGAGTGAAGAAGGATAATTTCCCCATCCATACGTACTGTAAGTAGGCACACCTGCACCTCTCAATGACTTCCCAGCACCCTGGGATTTTTTCAAGGGCTTGATGCTCTCTGATTTAATGAACTGTATGTTAATTGTTTAGTCCTTTTTCGTGGCATTGTAAAGTCATTGAGTGAGTTGTAGAATGGAGTAAACTCTCTCATCATCAGAAACTAGCTACATTTTAACTCAAATGTGTGCTTACCAAACAGTGATAAGCACTGGGAGGTGGTTCAACTGGGCAGATATTCATTGTTTATACATTTAAGATTATTAATGCTGACATAGGTCACTATTATTTTACAAGGCAAAAGGAAATGGCAGACAATTTCAGGTGCTCTACACTTGTTTAGTTCTTATTTCTCTCCTTGATTTCTAGAATTTTAAGTTAAGAAAAAAAATTATCTCAGAAAGCCAAATGTTAAAATCTCATTACCTCTAAAGGCCAATTTGGGGGCTGTGGGGCTTTATTTTTAAATGATGCTTTACAGGCTATATATACATCCAACATATACTCTGTACCCAGATTTCTTTCATGGAGAATGAGAAGATTTCCAATATCTTGCATTAGCCAATTCCTTGTTCTTCTTGCACACCAACTGTTTCAAATACAACCTTCTAAAAGAAATTCTGAAAACAAATGTAACACTTATTATGTTTTTTGTTTTTGAAGAAAGCATTAGAATTAGCTAAAAATGAAGTTTTGGCCAAAACACAAATATGCAATGACTTAATTACATGTTTCTTCTCTTAGGTATGTCATGAAACATTAAAAATAATTACTTGTATTAGTAATATTATTACTGCATAAATATTTTACTTCCAAGTCAAGGTATTTTAGCTTAAAATACCAAAATAAGCCTTCCAAAAATAGACAAGAAATTAACATCTACAACTGCTTCATTTATGTAAAACTTTGTCATCTTCATAGACTTTGTATATTCATTAAATAATTTAATTCTCACCAAGTTCTGAGCAATATAAATCATCAGATTTATTATATCAATTAGGAAACAGAGGTAGAAATATAATTTACCATACCAAAGAGACATGAGCAATATAATTATTATATAAAACCAAGTAATATTAGTTGCCTCTAGGTTATTGGAAATGTAGACTTGCATTTTTGTTTTGCTGTTAATTTACATGATGCTTTTACTATAGCAAATAAACATTCATGTATCATTTGTTGAATGATCTGTGTACTCTGCACAGGTGTTCATGTGTAGTATCATGGGTTTTATCAATGAAACGGAGAATATTCCCTAGAAAGTATCACCAAAATAATCATTTCTACTCCCTATAATCAGATTGGAAAAACTAATGTCTCATAATAACCACGACTGCCACTTTAGGAACTAATTACAGCTTTTAACCATAGCCTGTGAGCAAAGGGCTGCAACAGAAATTTTGTGTTGGCTTTAGTTTCAATGACTCTGCTCCACACATGCCATTTGACTTTGTCCCTTGCACTCACTCAAACTTTACACTCAGTGACTAATAGTTAAGTAACATCCGCCCCCGCTGCCAACTTGCTCATGATAAATGTATCTATTGAACAGAATTTTAAAATTCCTCAAACATCAAATAACCCTCTCAGTCTCGCAAGATATCCTGAATTAGGGCAAACCCAATGTGTATCCTTCAGCAGTGTCAATGCCCGGAATCATGGTATGATGACCCCCACACACATTATTAGATAAAGAATAACATGTGAGTCCCTTCAACGTAGGCAGCATTGTTTATTTGGCTTTTAAAACACTCAGAAAGTAAGTGGGATTTAAGAGTCTCTGGTACAAAGTGGCTAGGAGAACAATGTTCCTAAAATGTACCTGTAACCTGTTGCCTGCAAAGCTTGTGTTTGCTGTTGTTATTCAGATATATATGTGTACAGACATCATCAAATATATGAACATAAATATGTACTTAAGCAAGGAAAGGCTTTGGGGGCATGTTACTGATGGTTGTGAGAAGTACTAATAAGTATGATTCGGAAATAAAGAAGATATTAGTTCATAAAATATGAGGAGCTAAGTTTGAACAATGCCTCTTATAAACTTGAAATTCCTTTGCTGTACACAGAATGATTTATGTGAGGTGTTAAGCGTAAAGAGTGTTTGAAAGAGTGTGACTGTGCTGAGGGTAAAAGCTACCTTCCGATGCTAGTTCATACAAACTAGTGAGTATGAGAGGTAAAGGATGATAAGATGCCCAAATCGAAAGCATCTTATGTGCATTCCAAGAAACAAAGAGTAGAAAAACAAAAACAGAAAAGACTGTGTTTCTAAAATATATTATCCTTATACACACAACAAAGTTAAAAGAAAACACTGATTATTCAATAGAAAGTTTTTTTTTTATTGCGAAAAGAAGAAAAAAAAACATAAACAAAAAACAAGTTTCCACCTCCTCCCAGCCTCCCATTTCCCTTCCCCTCCTCCCACCCTTCTCCCCCTCCTCCCACCCTTCTACCCCTCCCCCCACTCCTCTCCCCCTCCCTCTCCAGTCCACAGAGCAGTCCGGGTTCCCTACCCTGTGTTAAGTCCTAGGTCCTCCCCCCTCCGTCCATATCTAGGAAGGTGAACATCCAAACTGGCTAGGCTTCCACAAAGCCAGCACATTAAGTAGGATCAAAAGCCCCTGACATTGTCCTTGGTGTCTCATCAGCCCTCATTGTTCGCCATGTTCAGAGAGGCCGGTTTTATCCCATGCTTTTTCGGTCACAGTCCAGCTGGCCTTGGTGAGCTCCCAATAGATCAGCTCCACTGTCTCTGTGGGTGGATGCACGCCTCGTGGTCCCGACTTCTTTGCTCATGTTCTCCCTCCTTCTGCTCCTCCTTGGGACCTTGGGAGCTCAGTCCAGTGTTCCTGTGTGGGTCTCTGTCTCTATCTCAATAGAAAGTTTTAAGGACAACAACAACACAAAAGCATTCACCGAGGGACTCATGAGACTTATGTCAGTTGGTATTTCTTATGTTAGTGTATTTAAATTCATTATCTAAGTCAGTGATACTACAGATATGTGAAAGCATCAGTAATGTAAGTGTAATCTTGTGAAAACAAGCCAAAGTATCAAACACATACACAAAAATAAATTTAAAAAAATTTAAGAAATGACCTACTTATATACAGTCTACAAAAAGAAATATGATTTTTTAATGTACAATTAATCACAAAGCTGACATTTATCAGAACCACCTAGGATACATTTTTTAATTACCGGTTTATTTTACACTTTATTTTTGAAATCTGGTGCATTGGATCTTATTTGGCATCTGAAATCTCCATTTAAACACTCATTTTATCACTATTCTAGTTTATACACTCAATTTTTTTAATTCCTTGCGCATCATCTAGAAACATGTATTCAGAAGTTCATGCATTTTGGCATGCTCAAATATCCATAAAGCAGACATACTTAATTTGTAGATTGTTTCTGGTTCTACATCCAGAGAAACCTTCTAGATAGCAGACTCTCACTAGTATCTGAACTTCTGGAAACATATCACATGCATGCATCATTATTGCCCATTGCCTAATCCAGTGTCTGCATTTGATAAATCCTAACTTAAACAATTAAATACAGACTAATAAAAAGAGTTTCTTAATGTTTTTCAGAATTCAACCTTGAATTTAAAATTTATAAGTACATAAAACAATTTAAGAAGCATATAATGATTCTTATCTAACTTTTGAAATGCCAACTATTTTAGAAATGGGATGAAATTGTGACATGTGATACACAAGATGAGCGGGATCAGCGTGCAGTGTTTAGATACACAGCTTAGCTCAGAAATGCTTGACTTTTACATGACCCCTCCTTATTGACTCTACTTACCTGGATTTTTGAATTGAAGTTTCAAGTGTCAAGCTCTAAGAGGAAAAACTGGCATGTAAGTAGTGAGAACTTGAGTTGTTTATCCACTCACATTTGTGGTTCCTAGACTTTCTATAGACACATAAAATTATGTAGGAGTATGTGACATTTAAGTAGTATACTTGTCTAGGAAACAAAGGGGACTATGGGGGGGGGCATTTGAGAATACTGTATCAATTGATGTCCCACTATATTTAAATAATCTGTATGAAATTTCAACATTTTAAATGTCTATGAAAAGTCAGACTTAAATTTTGAATTATTCCTTGACTAAAAAAAATCCAGGTATTTCTTATTCTTAAAAGAGTAATGTTAAAGCAAGATTATGGTTCTTGCCTGACAAATGTTGAGAAATGTCACAGTGCAATGGATTAGTCAATATTTAAACCTCTTCTAAGGCAAAGTTCATAAGCTTTACAGCAAGTACAAAAATGCTTCCTAATTATTTTAAATATTTCCAACCTGGAATATGGGTGCATTGAATGACTTGTAAATCATAGAAATTACTATAGATTTTTTTTAAAAAAATGTCCATGATCAGTAGAGACTTCTGAGAACATTTCTAGTGTTCAGAAACCTTGTGTCTTATTTTTTACAGTCAACAAAACTTTCTGCTTGAATGTGTGACTTCTTTTATAAGTGTTCTTTGAATTATGGAAGAAGTTGAACGATTTGCTCTCTGCAAATGTGTGGCAATTCTCAATTCCACAGGCATGCCTTGTGTTTCTAGTTACAGAGCGAGAACTGAAAACTAAACAGCTTCAAGCTTGGCCCAGACTTTGAATACACACTCTACTCTGAAAGCTTGCTCACAAAATTTGATAATTTGACAAATGAACTGTGGATGCTAGGGAAAGAATTTCATCTTCCACCCAATTTTTCCTATTGCCGGAGGCACGCTGAGCATCTGAAGTTTGCCACCCAGTAGGACAAGGCTTAGAGCTATTCCTAATTTGATTATTGACCCTGGTGGCCTTGAAGTAGAGAATGGCACTAGCTAAGATAAATAGATTGGAGAAAGAATCAAACAGAAGCCTGGCAGAAGTAGTCTAAAGAATGTAAATTTCCCTGGGACATCCCAGTTAAAGAGGGGAGCAGGTTAGTAAACTAGCCACAGTTGATTGACTGGGGAGATAAGTCACCCTGGGAATCTAAGTAAAGGAGTAGAAGAATTTAAATACCATTAGATTAAAGAAGAGTTTTGGGTTAAATGCTCAGGGGAAGAGTTGGTTGTTTGTGTTCAGACCAATACAAAGAAAAATAGTGCCTTTGACTTCTAAGAACCATTAACTCTGCTGTTGTCAGGCTATGCTTCCTATCATCCATCAAGAGTCTTCCAAACACAAACAAGGGATAAGGTTTTTATAGTCACACTGACATCATTTCTAACATTTCTCCTTTTATTTGTTGTCCTGAGAGCTCCCTTAGGAACCTTAAATGTTCTTGATTTATTGTTGATTTAATTTGGGAAAAAAAGCACAGAGTTAAAGTTTGTGTGTGTCATAGTTGTATTTGAATTCACATGTTTTCATTGCAAGAGGATCCTTCAGTTCTGATTCCCAATAAAAAATCCAGATCCCTGGTGCCCCACATCTCTGTCATTATGCATCACACAATTTCTTATTCAGCAATGGTCATTTGAATACACATTTATTATTCACTTATTTTTATATTTTAACTACTTTTTCTCATCAATGTAACTATTCTACCATATAAAAACAATTTAATGGAGAAAAAATTATTTAGACTCATAGTTTCTTCTGTCTACTATGATGCATCTACATATATGGTGTAATTTCAATAACTTCACAACAGGGCAAACCAAAAAGCAGAGAGCAACACAATATGGAATATGTATAACCTTCAAAGGTTTTCCCCAATAACGTACTTCTAGATATCTCTGCCAATAGGAACATGGTATTAAAACATGGGCCACTGGGGGATATGTCAGTTCTAAAACACAATGCTTCTGTAATTGAAGTATAAATAACTAAAATTCATCCACGTAGAAACAGAAGGTAAATGGGAAAAGGCATTTTAAGAAGTCGTGGATATGATATAGAATTTTTACACTTGATGTATGTTGGAGGAGGGTCCGCTTGTTCATCTCAGCCACCTGGCTAGCTTAGACCTGAAATAATCACACAGAAACTATATTAACTAAAACACTGCTTGGCCCATTAGCTCTAACTTCTTATTGGCTAACTCCTACATCTTAATTTAACCTATTTCTATTGATCTGTATTATCACCATGTGGCAGTGGCTTACTGGCAAAGATTCAGCACGTCTAACTCTGGCGGTTCCATGACGGCTCTGACTCTGCCTTCCTTCTCCCAGAATTCAGTCCAGTTTTTCCTGCCTACCTAAGTTCAGCCCTATCAACAGGCAGTTTCTTTATTCATTACTGGTAATCACAGAACACAGAGGGCATCACCTCTCTTTTTCTGTTTAAATAAAAAGAAAGGCTTTAACATAATAAAATTACACATAACAAAATAGGTATCAAACACAAATTAGTTACAAATAGTTATATCTACTTTATCTTTTCTCATAACTAAAGAAAACTATAACTATAACTTTTTCAACTCCATCAAAGACTCCAGAAGGATATAATATTACCTAAGAAAACAGGAAGTGCATTGTAAACAACTGCCAAGACTCTAGAATTAAAAGAGATATCTCGCTTCCTGGACAGTCACCCAAAATTCTTTTGTACCGTTGGGGAACACAGAGGGGACTTGTTGACTGAGTTTTCTGTCCTACCCAGTTCCTACAGTCATTAAGTCCCAAAGAAATCACACAGAGATCTACATTAAGTATAAACTGATTGGCCCATTAGCTCAGGCTTCTTATTCACTCTTATAAATTACATTAGCCCATTATTCTTGTCAAGGTTAGCCACATGGCTTGGTACCTTTATGGCGAGGCAGTCACATCTTGCTTGCTCTGTGACTGGATCAGGACAGCAGACCAAGCTTTCCTCTTCCCAGAATTCTCCTGTTCTCATTTCCTGCCTCTACTTCCTGTCTGGTTTTCCACCTGTACTACCTGCCTCGCTACTGACTAATCAGCATTTTATTAAAGTATAATTGACAGACTGCAAAACCATTGTCCACAGCAGGAACACCCACATCAGATGTTAGTGTCTCATTCCTTATGGATGATGTCAACAAAAGGTGCAAACAGAGCAAGGTGCTTCAGAAAACAATCTGTTGACTTCTGAGCACACAGAATACTTGGATCAGTGGAAGGCTTGGTTGAAATACCATCTTCATAATAAAACTCATTTTTGGAGATATGCCTAACAATTTATCATGAGAATGCTTTTCTTAGGTCTGTGATCTGAAAAGTCATTTCAAAGCAGAGAGAAACCCTTCCAAAATCAAAAACAAAAACAAGGGCCATTGATTTGAGGTTCCCCAACTATCAGATCAGTGAAAAATAAATTTCTGATTTTTTGTTTGTTTGTTGTTGGTTTTGTTATGTAAATCCCTTGATCTTAGGTATTTTATTGGATTAGCACAAGTTGAGGAGTGAAAATGGTGATCCAAGTGTTTTAGTTCTCTACTCATACAATAGCAAACAGTTGCAATGGTTTTGGTCAATGTTAGGGGAAGTTTATTCTATATGTGTTCAGGAGATCATTGACCTGAAATGAGGTCTATGGTATTACACTGCGTTTAGACTTCAGCAAAGTGACTTCCAGAAACTCTAAAGAGTTTGGTAAAGAATGATGGATTATCAATTATAGACGCTACCTGGCGTCTTTGGCTGGCACCTCCCTCTGAACTTTGAAAATCAGAAAATAGGACATGTGACCATTCTTTATAGAGATCCATAATGTTAACACAATACGATTTTTCTTACAAATATTCTGATTCTTTACAAAACTGGGAGTCTAAACACTGGTAATCTAAACCATATACAAATCCCACATATTTAAATGATCTTTTACTTTGGTCTCTTCTGTTATTCAAAGGAGCACCAAACCAACTACTATGGTACCTACTGTTTGAAGGATGTGGAACTATTAAGGACTAGGGGTAGAAGATAAATGTTTGTCAATTAAGAGCCTCCAGTAAGAGGGAAGATGGCAAAGAAACTTGGTAAAGAGAAGAACCATAGTAGAGACTTTCTTACTGTATAAAGTAACTTCTGAGAGGACTGCTTTGGGTTAAATCATCCTTCCCTACTTTAGGATATCAAAGGCACTATGATGCACCATCTGCTAATCTACTATCTTACAAACAACTGGTCATCTTTGTTGTCCTTTCTGCCATAAAAAGTACTGTAAAAGGATGTTCTAAAGAACAGATACATGTTCATGGTTTTAAAGACTAAAGACCAAGATACTAGGGACAGGATGCTGCTATTTCTTCCTGCTTTCTGTTTTCCATTGTCCTTATGTCCTTTCCTCAGTGTGTATGCATGCTTAGAGAGACATGAATCATCCCTGCAGATAACACCACCAATCCTATCTGGTTAGGATGTCAGCCTTATGCCATAGTTAACCTCAGTTGCCTGCTAATAACCCCATTCCCCAATGCTGATGCTTTTAAGTTTAATTTGGAGAGAAATAATTTGGACCATAGCATTACACACTGTGACTTAGTCAGCACTTTATAAGAAAAAAGTGAAAAGTCGTCTTAGTCAAAGAATAATTCAAGACACCCATAGAGGCAATATACAGACAAATGTGCTATCTCTTACATAACAATTATGGGAAGTGTTTTAGTAATGGAATATTTTTACAACATTTTTGAAAAGTCTTATGTAGCTAGTCTTAAGGAGAAGTATAAACATAATTGATATAGAGGAGGTCTGTTCATTGTCTTTTCAATGTAAGAAAGCATCAATATCTCCTTCACTCTTTTTACTTTGTATTCTAATTGTATTTTAATGAGTTTAACTGGAAAGAATTTAAGACTCTACTGAAAATTCCCCATGGAAATAAGTATAAAACAAAAAACATATGTACAGATATACTTTACATCCAATAACCCTTATAACATTTCTTTCTTGTGATACTGATTAAGAAAATGTGAGTGTAAATCCAACTATACAAGTTCTGTAACAAAATTACACAATAATTTTTTTTCTAAGGACTTCTATGTTTTTGGTCATTTATCCAGTACTGGAAGACAGTCCCTCTAGTTGGAGGAAATAGAGTAGGACTTCCTTCAGCACACCAGCACTAGTCCTTTACTTACCCAGGAACAAACCTGGGGCTGCAATGACTGGCTTGCAGCTTAACTATCCAATACTGTTAAATTGCACCTTAATTATACAAGTACAAATGGGGAAACTTCCATTCTGTTCAGATGATCTCTGTCATGATCCCTTTTTGTCTTGACTGATTATAAAAAATGATGTTGCCAATGTTTCTAACATTAAAGATATAAAATGATATGATGAATTTAAAGAGTTTAAGTGTAGCGGAAAGATATCCATGTGAATTTTCATTAAACTAAGTCATAATATTCATTTCTGTAATTCTACTTTAATATGAATTTTCATGGCTTTGATGTGTCTCCATGCTTTTTCTAATGTTAGTTCTTAGATTGGAAGTATAGAGCAGGAAATGGGTGGCTGGAAAAATTATGACTTCTCTTTGTACTTCTCAGTGTTTACATTTGGAGACCCTGTGACTCACCTGAACATTAAATTTAAGAGTTGGTGATTCTAGAATGGGCACATAAGAACCTTCATCTCTAACACCTCCTAGACAAGATCTTAGTACCAGCATTGCAAAGAACTGATAGCAACAGAAGAAAAATATTCCCAGACAGTGCACCATTTCCTTTGGGAAAAAAATAAGAAGGAAAAAAGATCACATTAAGTACAATACTAGGACATAGGAATATGGTCAAATAAGCAAATAGAAAAATGTAGAAAGTTCTATGGGACTAGGACACAAAAGTTATCAAATGGAAGAACTGAGAGCTACAGTAAAAGAAGAAGGTTGATAAGCAAGTGTTTACTGGTAATCATCATAAGATAATACTTAAGCAAATAGTTGGGTCACCCCTGTTGCTCCCAACGTTTCATCATGGTCAGCTTGGACTGTGCATGTCAGCAACCAGAGCAAATGCAATCGAAAAGAAACGACACAATTAGAAAGATTAACACAGCAGTTATTGGATGTGTGATACTCTTCATATTTGACTTTGTAAAAATTGCTGTAGGTTATATACCCGTGAGTATTGTGTTACAAATGATTCATTATGAAACAGAAAAGATAATAGAAATAATTCCCAAAGTTGTGATTTAGGGCTCAGCTTTTACATGCTTTTGAAAGGACTTTATGATGATACATAATTCATGATTCCTACTACTGTAATGCTGGCGACTTTTCCCCTCAAAGTCTTTCTTTAATGATCAGGTCACATGGCCAGAGCTTCTATTAATGCCCTTTAATGTCTTTCTTCCCCAGTTTATTATGTTTCCATTTTGCTTAGGAATACATTAGCCTTTGCAGTATCCCTTGAAACGCGAACTTGCACAATTAGCTTCAAAATAGACAGTCACACCTACCCAAATGCTACATATGCATTCAAGATAGCTAAAATTTATATAAATTTGAGAATTGAGAGTAAGAGAAAGGAATTGAGAAATTCACATATGTATACATAATAAAGTTCAAAATGAAACCAGCAAGCTCGGGGGGAGCATATGAGCTAAACATACTGCATTGCTACTTATTGAATACAAAATGAGGTGTGCTCTGAGATGAAAATGCTTTCATTTGAAGAAAAAAGCAGTTTCTCTTTTAAAAAGTAAATTATTTCAATTTATAAGCAGCGCATTAGGGAATGCACTTTAAAATTCGCATGTTCTAGACACAAATTCTAGGAATTTAGAGAGATGTCAGTGTTGGCTGTGTTTGTTTTGCCTAATATAGCATTGCTTATGGTGTTTAGAACTGTTTGATATTTGGTAAATTAAGTGAGACAACAATTTTTGCTTAAAGTCACTAAGCACTTTAACAAGTGCAGAGTGTTGAAAAGAATATGCCACAGAATAGACTACCACGTACTGTATTGTGTCCTTCGAAGTTTCATGTTTATAATACTTTATTAGGATCATATTTTAAAGCAGGAGCTTGGAATGATTCTTATTTTGTTTATTGCTCAGCTTTTTCTCTCCTGGGAGACTTCCTCTCTATTAATTGCTTCTCTACTCAGATGCATCTAATTATTAACCTGCAGGTGTCTCTAATCATTGTGTCTTCCAGCAGAGTTTTGTTCGAGGGCCATTAGCTGGGATGCTTAATTACAATACACTGTACCTAGTTTTGTGTAGTGTTTGATTTTTCAGATGGCTTCTCAGACCTCAGAAAATAGTTATTGGCAATCATTTTCTACAATTAACCACTGTGCCCTGTATCGCTTCCTCCCCTATTAAATTGGAACCAAGTGTAGAAATTAAACTAACACTAAGGAAAGACACTAAGTACCGGGATGAACGTAATGATACTTTAGTTTCCAGACTATCAGAAATAAGGAATGATAACACTAGTTTTCTTTTTCTTTGAAAATAGAATTAGTGCTTTTAGCACCTACTGCATCTGCTACCTGCATTGAAAAATAAATTCCCAAGTTCAAAAATAACTCTAACAAAACCAAATAGTTCTAAAATAATTTTAAAATTGCTCCATTTTTTTAAAATGTATCTTACTGGAAAAATGTTACATCCACTTATTTAGTCATTATTATTTGATACATCTGTTTATTGGTTGTTTTGTTAAATTTTGTTGGTTCTTTAAGAGTTTCATATGTATATTTTGATAAAATTCCCTTCCCACTCCCCCAACTTTTCCCAGAACCTTTTCTTCATGTATTTCTCTCTCTCTCTCTCTCTCTCTCTCTCTCTCTCTCTCTCTTTCTCTTCCTTCCTTCCTTTCTTTTTCTTTTTTCCATTCCAGATCATTTTGTGCTGCATAGATATTTTTAGCTGAGTGGTGTTCCAGGAGAGTGTGGCAGACACATCAGAGACTGCATTCTTACAGAAAACTGTCTTTCCCCATTCCAGCAGCTGACAATTGCCAATAACTCCATCATGAAGAGGGTAGAGTTTTGTGCCCCTCTCTCTTCCCCATGATAGGATCTGATCTAACTTAGACTCTCCCAGGTTTTGCTTCTGCTCCTGTAACAACTTTGACATCATGAGTATAACTGTCTCGCTGTACCCTGATGAAAGTTGAGAGATACATTGATCTAGAAAGACAGGCCGTTAGGAATCAGTTTAATATCATATTGTCTTAGCAGCATAATAATGATAGGTTCTCTCCTGTCCAATCAAAGTTTCTTGTAATGATAATGATGCCAGATCTAAGTTTTATCTTGTGGAGTGAGATTTATATCCAATTAGAAAGTGTTGGTTAATTTCATATATTTGAGTTATAGAACACACCGAAATCAAACAAGGGAGCTTACAGATACAAACTCTTTTCAAAAAGAGTATTGGAACATATTCCTTTTTTAACAATATTCCTAGTTTTTTTTTCAAATTTTCTGATTCATATAAAAGATCATGAACTTTGTAATCACTGAATTCCTGGAAATGACAATGTCTCAGGAAAGTCTACATACAGGCTTGTTATCTGAGTTCTTTATTCTAATCTGGGAGAATAATGAGGAGACTTTAGTATATTAATGGTATCATTTTCTGGTTTTTGTCCTCAACAGAAGCCTATGATGGAAACCATTTATCTCAAACCAATTTAATATCATACTGTAGAAGACAGTAAATGAAAGGAATCTTGTATTATGATTTATTTCATGCCATATTATCTAAGGTTGCTAACTATCCATTTACTTTATAGGGTGTCCAATACAAGATGGTCTAATTAAATTCTGATGTCCCAGGAATAGCTATTATCAAAGCAATGCTATCATAAGGTTGTTAAAATCATTTAATGCAGAGTTTATACTGTACCTAGTTGTTAACAATGCTCTTTTGCAAACTCTCATTAGAAAATTTCGCTTAAGAGACAGTTCCCAATTTAATTACTAAACTGAAAATATATTCATGCATTAGAGCAATGCAATGAGCAAAATTCAATTCCACAACTAGTCACAAGCTAATTTAAAATGTCCTTTTATTTTTCATACTTTGTTATCTATAGCACATTTATAATAATTAATAAACATTTATCAACTCTCTATGAGAGCTCACTAGGGGGTTTAATTATCTTTTCTTGCTTAGTATGGGCATAAACACTATTATGAATCATTAAAGTGACACATGTTTGCTTGCTTTTTAAAAATAGATAAACTGCATTTCATATGAAATTAAGTTTAAATTGTGTGTGATTATGTTTTATAATGTAACAATTATAATTGTGAAATGTATAGAAATTAATCTTATTATTTGATAATGAAATCTATTTGACTATCAAGTATCTTGAAAAGATTCTAAGTGTTGATAAGGTTTTATGTGAAAATTGAGAATCTATGTGTTGATAGAATTTTTTGTAAAATTGAGAATCTATGTGTTGATAGGATTTTATGTGAAACATTATATCATTTAAGAATTACTCATCGTCATTCTCCAAACATTTTCTGTAGATCAATTATTCTGTAAATTGATCTGTATAAAACAGATACAAAGAGAAACAAGACACAGTTCCTTCATTCATGGAGATTGTCTTCAGTTGGTGAACATTGTTGGAGGGAGTGAGCTTCTTGTTGATTACCGGCTGCTCAGTCCTGATATAATCACACAGAAACTGTATTATTTAAATCACTGCTTGTTAGCTCTAACTTCTTAATGGATAACTCTTACATATTAATTTAACCCATCTCCATTAATCTGTGTATCGCCAGGTGGCAGTGGCTTACCGACAAAGTTTCAGCATACCTGACTTAGGTAGCAGCTCCATGGCGTCTCTCCAAACCTGCCTTCTTTCTCCCAGCATTTACCCTAGCTTTCCTTACCTAGTTCTATTCCCTGCCATAGGCTCAAAGCAGTTCTTTATTCATTAACCAATAAAAGCAACACATAGACAGAAGGACCTCTTATACCAGAACATAGTCCCAAAGATAATTAAAGAATATGGTTAGAGTTTTACAGACTGTAATAAAGACTTTTACAATGGTTAGCAGGTATCTCAAGTCAGAACCATCAAGCAACAATCACAAACCTCCATGACCAAGATGAAATTCACTTCTCAGGTTTATTATCTAGGAAGACATTTATCAGCATAGAAAATCGGTGATACAGTTTTATTTAGCAACTTACTTGGGAGTTAAGGCAATTTCATTTTCTTCATTCTTTTTTAACTTCTAAAGTTTTCCTATTAGATTATGTGGTAATCAATCTTATTTTTTAATTCTAATATGAATACCTCTCATGGGGGATAAAACATCTCAAAGAGGGAGAAAGCAAGGAAAAACAACTCTCTGCTCATTTCCCTAAATGGAAATGATAATTACAATGTTTTATCCATAGATATAGATATATAGAGATATAGACACACACATATAAATGGTAGAATAAAGGCATGGAAGTGAGAGAGTTCATCTATTGGAGAAGATTTAGAAAGTGGAAAGAAGTCATACCCCATTCTATTAAATAAACAATGGCTAGAATTAAGCCTGAAAATGTCGAAATAAAAATGATAGCTAGAATATACAAATGAAACATTAAGCTTAGAATTGGAACCATTTGGAAAACAGTGGCTAGTTAAGACCTGAAGAATTTCATGCATGTTTGTAGAAACTGTATATAATAATGTTTCTAGTACATGATTTAAATTCATATGAATTTTTATTGCCTGCATTTTTGCATCAAAAACAACATAAGAACTTAAATATAACCAGAACTCAATTAGTTCTTTTTAAATAGTTCTTTTTAAAAAGGTAGCTAGAATTTTGCCTCAAGGATGTGTGAGATTTTATTAGGAGTATAACACCAAGTGTCATTTTCAAGGTGATGGAAGCATGGTCATCAAACAAACAAATACTGTAAGAAGACATGGGTTTTAAAGACTCAGTTCTACAAAACAAAAATGATGTGAATTTCACATGAATTATTAATATTAGAGTTGAGAAGTAAGCCAAGCCATTACTCAAGTTCCAACTGTTTTCTAAGGTGTTTATTAATCTACAAACATCAGTGCTTACATTCATGAGCAATATTGTCTATAGTCAACCACACCTATAAAATAGACTTCAAATCAGAGGGTGTATGGAAACCAGTTGTGAGTGTTGATATCAAAGAAGTAGGTGATGAAGGTGAATGATGTTTGTCAACAGTGACTGGTTCCTCTTTGCTGAGAACCTCTTAGTATGATTTCACTGAGAGTTTAGAACTCTTCACTCAGTCTAAGTAGCAGTAGGCAGGCATTATTCTTTGCAATTTTTATAAGACAAAACCTATCTAATATCAAGTCACGATTCATGATTTTGTTCTCAGAGCTTTGTTCCCTGGCTGCTTGTGAAGGACGGGGTATTAGTGTTCCATTTTCTCAGTTGTGGTAAAAGCTGTCTAAAGAACATGATATTATTATTAAATATTAATATTAGAATGCATCGTGAGATAGAAACATACCAAGTGAGTAAACATTGAAAAAGGCAAGGAATTTGGGAAAGAAATTAGCTGGCGGACTAGAAGACAGGAGACAACAGTTACCTTCTGGAACAGAAAATGGTCAAAACACACAGGGAAAGGAGAAATGAGAAGGGAGACTGGGACAGAGGGACAGATCTCAGTTGTCACTGTCCAGCATGAGCCACTCATCATGTGGGGCTGCTGGAAGAACTTTAGCTGGAGAAAACGATGATCTTCCTTGGTCCTGTTAGAACCATGAACTGCTCAAGAGTCACAGGTGGCTGATGACCACAGTCACGGGCAGAGAAGCTTCAGATAAAGTTCTATTGAACAGAATTTGGCCCAGAAGGGGGAGAGCCTAAGATTATATTGATGAGAAACATTTCAAATTATGGACAGATTTTTTTTAATACTGAGTGTTTTTAAGTGCCTATAGGCAAGATAAACATATATGGATTTGCATTTTGGACAACTAGTGAGATTGTACTGTCTTTGATTTAGCAAGAATTGCTACTTAGAACTGATCCGGTGAGAAAGCATGAGATTAGATTCTAGTGCAATTACCAACCATATATCTTAGATAAAAAAGCTGATATAACTGCATTTCTCCACAACTGTTAAACAAAGGTATTAAATTTACTATCTACTCATTCTGATTATCAGTCATAAGTAATAGTAAAATAAAGGCCTAAGTAAAGCAAATATTAATTTAAAAAGATGAAACCATTTGGACTTCCCCAGGGTGATCCCCCCCCCCCCCTTGGTTAGCTAGTATCAAGTCTCAGCTATGAGATTATATACATACAAGTAACATTTTACAGGGTAAAGGGTTGTGTTTTTGTATTTAGGAATACACACACGGAAATAACAACCATGAAAAAAGAAATGGATTTGAGGAAGTGTAAGGGGGTTGTGTGGGAGGGGACAGAGGAAAGAAAGAGAGTGGGAAATGAAGCAATCATTATAATCTCAGAAATATAAAAATTAGTCTTAAAACAATATGAGAAACTCTTTAAGGCATTTCAACTGAATTATTAGATTCTGTGGAAACGCATAAGGGACAGAGTGGAGGCATTGATCGACACGGAAATGGAGGCAATCAGGAGTGGAGTAATCATTATTGCTCCTCCTCCACACAGTTTTCAGATTTCAGTTAAAGCAGCTTGGACATATTATTAAACTGAGATTATTGGTGTGGTAGTCTTTAAAAATAGTCTTCTTTGCATGTGTTTTTTCTAAAATACTTCCTGAGATTCTCAGGTTAAAAAAACAAAAACAGATATCACAACCATTGTTCAATGGCAAAAGCAGAACGAGTGAGGTCAAGTAATGTTTACTATACTCCTCAAACCTTAGGAAGCCACAGTAGGTGAGCATACTAGGGACAGGAACCTATGGTGGTTTGTCATGCCTGTGTGGTCACTGTTTGCAAGATACTGAATCTAAAAAGTGTTTCAGGATGAGGTTTATTAAGTAACAAGTAAACTTTTCTAAAATTGTTTTACTATATACATGAAGTCATCTATCTGGCTCTCAGAAATTCAAAATGACTCAATTGTTTCTCCTCCAATCAAATGAGATTAGTGGATGATAATGCACATCAAGAAATGTTGGGAAAAACATCAAGTTAAATGTTGCAACAGAATCACTAAAACCAATTAGTAATAATTTACTAATCATATGAAAAGAGTAGAAAGAAAAATAGAAATATGAATTAAATTCAAATAAATACAAGTGAGAAATTGATTAAAATAGTATACATTGTATAGTATCAATCACAGCAATGTGTGTGCCTCTTCAGAGTTGTGGCTGCAGTAACCTGTGGGAAGAATTGTTCCCTGGGCTGTGTTTACATGGAAAACAGATTTCCCACGTGTAAGTCACTGTCCACACATGACTCTCTTGAGCTGCCTGGAGTGGCCTCCTGTTACCAGGAGGATTTTGCCTCAGGTTTTAATCAGTACCAGCAGGAGATATGGAAGCTGAGCTACTGGTTCAACCGACCAATCGTCACACCATTTAAACACCACAGTGGCTCAGCCATTGGAAAGGGGCCTACTGAAATTCCTTTGAGCTTCTCCACACCTTAGCTGCGCCCCAGGGGCTCAACTGATGATAAGTGTGGAGAGTGTGACTTGTGTTTTCTGGGATGAAATTCTCCTCCACCAAATCGATTACGACAATGAGGATCAGACTGCAGTCGTGTAGGCCCCGAGGCTGATTATTTTGTCTTGCTGTTCGTTTCTCAAAACTCGTGGGAGGGAGGCTTTAATTAATACCATTGCTGATTTAAAAGGCTGTAACCATGTGGACATGCGCATCTCCAGCATGATAAACGATGGTCACGGGTGGAAAGAATGTGGCTTATGTGACTAGGAACTAAGATACTCCAAGAAGAGCCAAATCATCACAAACATCACAAAAAAATACATATGAAGCTTGATGAAGACGCTTAATGTTTAAAATCTGACAACCCACACATGCAAATAAGTGCATTATATTTTCATAATATAAATATAGACATATTTATATAGAAGTTTCAATTATTTGGCTGTATGTGTATTTACATGTGTATCTGCACTTGTGTGTATGCACATGTATATGCATGGCCACCGGGGAACTGTTCTAAGAATTGCGAAAAAAAGAAAAAGACTGACTATATAATTCTCTGAATAGGTTAGTCTACCCCAAACAAGACAATGAAAGATATTTATCTGAAATTGAAATCAATTACAAAGAGATTACTGAGGGAAAAAAAAGTGTCTTTTCTTGCAAAGAAAAGTGATTATCTAAGTGCTTACAGTAAGTGATTTAATGCACGTGTGCTGTTTTATATTCAGTTTTAGACGAGTGTTCTGGAAAGTTCTCTCAGCTATACGACATTTGAGGTCAGAGGTAAAAGAGGTGAGATCACAATCAATATAGCGGCTAGTGGCAGATGCAGAGTGGAGGCAACACACTCTGTGAATTACCCAATAGTGGAATCAAAGTAGATGGGGGTGAAATCAAAGTAGATGGGGGTGGAATCAAAGTAGATGGGGAAATGGAACTTTGGCAATTTGAGCCATCCTGAGTATTTCACTAGTATTTTCCACGCTTTTGAGAATCAATCAAATATTGTAGGCAAAAAAAAAAAAAAAAAGAAATCCTCTCCTTAGCATGTTCTCATACACATTCTATACTTGAAATGAACCACAATGTTGGAATAAGGCAACCTGTTAAAATACTTAATAACCCAGGCAAAATACGATGGAATAGGCAATATGCATGTGCCAGAACTGGATCAGGAAGTCCTCCCATTATGTTTAATTCTAAGAACAGTTGAGTAAGGATCAACATTATTCTTAGCCTTATTTTTTACAGATAGGACATCAAATCTTGGAAGTACGAAATAAAGAACAAGATAAATTTCATAGTCAGAATTTTAAATTTTCCTCTTTCAAGAATTTTCATATTTTATAACTGTATTTCAATATAAAATCATATAAAAACTAAAAGAGTGAGTTTTAAAAAATAATTGCACAGATTTATGGCATACTGTATAATCTGACACATGTATAAATTTTGAAAAGAAGGTAGCAAATATATTTAATTTCTTTAACTTGTATAAAGCCTTTGATTAATATATGATGATAGATATTTATGGGGACAGGGTGCTTCGTCAATGTATGAATAGTAGGAGTTTTGTTCCCACCATAGAACTGTCCTTCAGAGAGTATGTGTTTTCTCTATTCTAATGGAATCATTCTCAAGGTTTGATCCACTGCTTGAAATTCTATTAGAATAATTTGTAATTATTTCTTGCACTTCTGCCTTTGTCTATTGCTACAAATAAACATTCACTATTATATTCTACTGATGGTTAGAAGTACATTATTTTTTTCTATATTTGGCTGATAATCAAATTCTAGGACTTAGTAAACCAAATTGACTGAGGCCACTCACTCATTCGTTTCCTGCTGCCCAGACCCAAAGTAAAGACAGTAAGTGGAGCCAAAGAGAAACCATGTACCTCTGCAGGAGACAGACTCCAGACACCTGTCAGAACCTAAACAGTATGCTACAACCACGTAGCAATACACAGATGAATAGAAATGGTTCAATTTAAGATTTAATAGCTTGCTAGCAATAGGCAAGCAGTGTTACAATTAATATAGTTCATGATTATTTTGGGTCTGGACAGCTGGGAAATGAACAAGTGGCCTCTGCCAACAAAAAAACTATAATAGTATAAATAACAATTTTATAAATTATTTTGTGTTATCAAAACAGATACTATCTTGAAGTAAATAATGACATGCTCTTGACACTTGCCACACTTTCTTCATATTGCCTTCTGAACTTGATAAGTTTCTTCATTGCTCACAGAAACTGTCAAAAGCTAAAATTTGAAATAGATTTTCTGATTAGTCTTCCAGGAATTTCTACAGTTGTTGATTATCTCAAAGTATTCTTTTTTTTTAAAAAAAAAAAAGATTTATTTATTTATTTATTTATACAGTATCCTGTCTGTAGGCCAGAAGAGAGCACCAGATCTCATTATAGGTTGTTGTGAGCCACCATGTGGTTGCTGGGAATTGAATTCAGGACCTCTGGAAGAGCACTCAGTGCTGTTAACTGCTAAGCCATCTCTCCAGCCCCCTCAAAGTATTCTTGAATTGAAGAGAACACACTGAAATCTAAGAAATGGGATTGTTGATCAGCGGGTGTTCTCACTCTGTCTTCTAGGATTAGGGCTGCCCAAATTACTATCTGTAAATAAAAGTCGATATAATGCTGTGAACAAAAAAGGAAAGAGGAAGAGAGAGGAAAGGAGGAGAAAGAAGAGTAAGTACATGATTGGAGGCACAGTATTTGATGAACCAGAAGGAATCAGGTAAGTAATGAGTTCCATAGAATAGATTAGAAGGTTAAATGGCAGGCTAAAGGTGAGGCTAATGTGAATTTAGTGAGCTTGTAAGTAGAGTTGAGAGAATCAGTGGGGAAGCTGACCTCAGAGTTAACCTTCTGATTGGAATTAAAGTGAGAGAGTTACCAGACTAGACGAAACAGAAGACTATAACAATGAGACTATTATTTACTTTTAAAGGGGATGAGGAGGGGGAATTGTCCTGTAGAAGAATATATATAGTACAGAACTCTATTCTACTATCAAAAGTACATGGAAATTTTCCCCTTCTTCCGTGGTTTGACAAACAGCCCTCCTTAGATCTCCATGATTGTTATACCCACAACCACGACATTTTTAACATTGCATCTCTGGTCTTTTACACTATTTGACTCAGACTACTTTAGTTTCTCATAACCTCGTTCCATTGTCATTTCTATAAACCCCAAATCAAAACAATAGATCCCTGGTGTTATTTACCATCTAGCCTGATCATTCCATCCATTTCCCAGATGCTAACAACTCCTAACAATTCATATGTCCACTTCTTTGATATTCCCATCTGCCTTCCCTTTCATCCTCATCTGGCTGAAAACGGTAAGTCTAAGATAATGCTATAACCATCCTTTCAAACCTACCTTGTAATGCTTCATGCCTCTCCATTGCTTCATTTGTTACCAATTGCATTACTGACTTGGTTTAATTTAAACTCAAGATTATGTCAGTTTTCTGACACTATAAAATGCACAAGCTAGACTTAGAGAGAGAGGAGGTGGCAGGAGCTCGATGACATAGGTCACATTGTATCTCTAGTCAGGAAGTGAAGTAAAATGAATGCTGGGGATCAGCTTACTATCCCCCTTTTTATTGAGTTCAGGTATGCAGCTGGTGGAGTGTGTGAGATCACATTTAAGGTGAGTCTTCCAACCTCAATCAACCTGACCTGGAAAGCTCCTCACAGATATGCTCAAATTTGTTTCCCTGGTGATTCTAAATTCCATTAAGTTGACAAAGTAATCATCACAAAAGACATTCTTTTTGAAGGTCTGGTGTCTTTTATTTTGATAGCAGTTTTCACTCTTTCTGAAATAAGTCCCTTTTTTCCCTACTTCACTAAGCCTATTACTAATACTTGCATTATAACTTACTAACTTAATGCATTTTAAATTATTCATTTGGTATATGACAAGTGTTTAAAAACTGCTTTGGATATTTCAAAATGTCATTCCTGTGGACCAAAATTATAATGATCGAACTACCAACAAGTGTAACAAAAGTGATGTTGCTATGGCACCAGAGGTGTTGGTCTTGTAAAACCAGTATTTCCTTTGCTGACATCTCTGATGTCTTGTATCTTACTTTCTTAAATTGCTTTGTCAAAATAAATGAGAAAATTATCATGAAGTGTCTTGGTAGATACAATAATATCCAATTGTTCATAACATCTCATTTTCCTGGTATTAATGAATAAAGTACAGTGAAATTGAAATGTAGATCTGTTTCTTACATTTTGACTGATTTTGTTGTCAGATGAGAAAGATCTCAAGAATAAAATATTGTGTTTTCCTAGTAATTATAGTTTTTATTTTAGTAGTGCCAGAATTCTCAATTGCTTGCTAATTGACCGGGCAACCCAGTTGTTTTCAGGCATGACAGATACATGAGAATGTGTTTCTCTTTTTTTTCTTTTTTCTTTTTTTTTAATATTGATTTATTTATTATGTATCCAATATTTTGTCTGTATGCCTGAAGGCCAGAAGAGGGTGCCAGAGCTCTTTACAAATGGTTGGGAGGCACCATGTGGTTGCTGGGAATTGAACTCAGGACCTTTGGAAGAGCAGGCAATGCTCTTAACCACTGAGCCATCTCTCCAGCCCGAGAATGTGTTTCTGATGTGTTGGAGAGGCAGCAGTACAGAAAACATGATTACTTTATTCTTGCCATGTGATTTTTTCCTGAGAGTTTTGCCTCAATCCCACTAAACAAGCTGAGAACAGTTTTCCAATCCCCTCCCCCAAACCAAATGTAGCTGTATTTTTCGAATAACAAGGATGCTTGTATTTTTAGATGATGTTGTATATTTCTGTCATCTTACTCATTTATGAGGATGCTTCTCAAAGTGAGACTCTTAAGAGAAATGAAAGTTTAATAAAAATATACTTTTTATTTCAAATTGAGGTAGGCCTGCCTTCCGTACAAGAATGATATCTGTTGTTTTTCTTTTTTTTGCTTTTTTACCTCTGTTTTCTATTCTTTTTCCTCTTTCTGGCCTTTCGTACATTCACTTTCTGAAGCATTGATATGACAGATTAGTTCCATCTAATGTTTTTACCTAGTATCATTTGATTTCCAAAGGAAAATATAAAATCATGTTACCAAGTAATTCCCTTTACTAAAGTGTTTATCTATTTCTACCATCTAATTTAAAATTAATACAAATTATCTAGGTATTTTTATTCTCAAATATGTTGTGTTCAAATAGTAAACTTTCAAATTATTTTATATCTATGCTATTAAACATATTAGGATTTGTTTTTTGGTGGCATATATAAACACACATATTCATATTATATTTAAATACATATTCTATAATTTAAAATATTTAACATGGATATCATTTGCTAAACTTTGTTATGGCATATATATTTACTGTACTGCAATATTGGTATCTTTAGTTATTATTTTATACATTTTATATGATTAGGAAATATGTTGACGTAATCCTGAAAAGGGAAAAGTAACTCTGGGAACCGTAGTGGAAATGATCAGGAAAAAAATTGCCGTTTCCTTTGGATATATCATTTACAAAACTAAGTTATTGGAAGTCTACTAAACTGACCTCAGAATAGTTAATCTCACAATATGATTATGTCATAAAGTATATAAGAGGTTTCATGTTCCTGTTTAGAAAGACTCCATTTTCTCTGGCTTGGTTTTCTCATTTTTCTTCCGTTCTTCGCTGATTTAGGAGAGGAGGTTTGGAAATAATTTCATTTGCTCTCCCATTCTCCTAATACTGTCCTTTGTGTTCCCCTTTTGGCGAAACTGAATTTCGGCTTATTCCATCTCTTGCCCCTGAGAAAAGAGAAATCTTTCTTTAGTCCTTGGACAACTTGACATGCCATCTAGTCTGTCACAGCAGCTAAGCGCAGCCTGGTCTCTGGTTTCCTTCCTTTAGAAACTCCAGGGAGCTCAGTGCTTTCCCAGCAATGTCATTGCCAATTTGGTGTGATCAAGAGTTGACTGTCCCTGTCGCTGGCAGACAGCAAAGCTCATTCTTGACCTCTCAAGTGCACAGGAGCTTACTATTTCCTATGCTAAATACGATGTGGCTGTCAATTTTCAAGGATAAGAATAGCATTATGTCACTTAATGTTAACTTGGTCTTAGAATATACGAGATCAAGCTGCTGTATCTACATATAAAGCCAATATATTGTCTTTTCAGTTAAAATTATGCAAGTTTCTCAATCCTGGAGATACTCATGGTGTTATTTTGATTTTTTGGACTTCAGGTCATTTTGCTTACCCTAGCTGTAAGAGTATCAAGTGACTACGTTTGTCATAAGAAGAATGAATATGAAAAATACAAATACTAATAATTCCAAAAATGCTGCTAATGACAGCACTTCATGTTTTGTAATGTTGTTCTCTTCAATTTCTAAGTCTTGAAATACTTTACTAAGTCTTGAAATACTTTAAATATTTGTATCTGAGTTTTTGTTAATCGTACTTCAGAACTGATAAAAACAGTTATTACAATTTTAAAATGTCTTTGAGTTAGCATTAAAATTTTCAAATATAGTCTTATATAATCTTCTTATATAATTATAAGATTATATATATATAATATATATATATTATATATATATAATTTTCTCTGCCTAATAATATTGGTGTCAAGGAGTTACCAGTGTTTTCACTAAAGAAGAATTATTATAATATAAACTTTTCTAGTAATTGAACGCAAAGATGAATATTTAATATGATTTATACTTTGGTAAAACTTCTGGGTACTTTTTAATAAAGTATTTGTATCTATCTTTGTCATATACAGAGAAAAAAATCTTTTCGTGAAAAAATATTGATACAAGAGTCAGATTGGTGCTACATTACACAGTAGTTCATTCTGTGATATGCAGTTACTGGCCCTATCAGTGATGATTAAATACTCACCCACCAGAGCCCTCTCTTATTTCTTAGTTAGAGAAGTTTCTAAAACTATAAGCTGTATGTCCAAAAATAACCACCTAATTTGCATACTAAGCATAAAAATACGTAAAACATTTACATTTTCATTTTACAAGATATATCTACCAGTAGTTAGAATAAGATTGAAATACAGATTCACATTTAATGCTAATTATATTCTTGTGTGTAACTGCATAACAACATCAGGGAACAGCTGCTTTTACACACACAAACATTCTGAGTTGTATAAAAAAATTCCGACAGTTTTACAAAACTTTGGCATATCCCATTTTATTACTCGTTACATTTTCTTCCCTTGGTGATTTGTATGTGACCTAGAAGTTATATGCCTGAAGATGTCTAAATGGGGGAGATTTGTCCTTACAAAATAAAATGGCCAGTAAATATTGACATCAATGCCAGACACATGGATAAACAGTTGTGGAAGTGCAGATATCTGTAGAAAGGCAGATGCTTGCCCTCTGTTGCGTGATTGTAATGTGAGAAGTGTAGAAATGTTAGGACATTAAAGGAAAAGGTCTGACAGTCAGATCAATCATATCTTTGTGCATCATTTACTTCAAGAGTATATATGTGTGTGTGTGTGTGTGTGTGTGTGTGTGTGTGTGTGTGTCTCAACATGATAATTGAAATGAAAAATCATCAAGAAAAAGGTGACCTTCATTTTGGAAAGTTTAGCAGCTGGATATGGCAGATAAAGTCCAGAACTAACAGGATACTACACCCTGCCTTGTTGCTATGTTACCCTGTTCTAGGAAGTGCAGGTTCACATCAGCATATTCCAAACAGAACAACAGCTTTCTCAGAAAGAGTCTAAGATGTGTACATTGTTTTTCACAATGGTTATGAAGTTCATTAACTTCCTCACGGAATTAGCAATAGCTGATATTTATGTTGTTGGTTATTTTCCCATATTTTGTTCTTATGATGACTGTATCTCATTGAATTTTCATGGAATAAAGCCCTTTCAGCGAGGGAGATGCATCAATGTATGAAGTGCTTACAGTAAAACTGTGAGGACCAGAGTTCAGATCCTCAGAACCCCGATAAACACTGCACAAGGATGGTGGCCAGTTTGAATCCCAGTGCTTGGAAGGCAAATACAGGAAGGTCCCTAAAATAATCTGCCTAGCAAGGCTAGCGAACCAGAGAGCTCTTGATTTAACCGAGAGTTCTTTGTCCCCAGTGAGTAAAGGGAAATCAGACATCAGATGTCTATGAACAGTCTCCACATGCACATGCAAACATAGATACACAGCTCTGCACACATACATGAGCCCACAGACATGAAAACACCCCCCCCCACACACACAAACACACACACACAGTGTGCAAGCAAAAATACAACCAAAGTAAAACGCTTCTATAAATATATATGTGTATATACGTAGTGTTGATTATATTTACACATTATTTAATGAACATATTTTAACTGATTTACTGACTTTATAATCTCAGTTACTATTATTTATTTTAAGATAGTTTTAAAACAATTATGTGAGTGTTTCTCATAATATGACAAACAGTAGCAAGAAATTTGAATTGGTGAATTAATTATTAACTTGTAAAGCATCTCTACTTAACAAAGGATCTGAATATTTTAAGTCATGTGAACAGTGATAACTACCCCACTTAAACTAAAAAAATAATATTATATATACTAGGTATGATACTGCTTTCAAAATAAATGATGAAATTTGTGTGTAAATGTAATTATGTGAATTTGTGATATTAGACACTCCTATTTCCTGTCATTTTATTAACAGCTAACAGCTCACTATTTCACATTTTAATTAGAGTTCAGAAAGAATCTGTCAATATGACCTCACAAATTCCACTTCAAAAAAATTTCATTTAAAGTCTTAGGTAATTTGCTGATTCTTCAGACTATGATTTCAGAAAAACGAGTTTTTTTCTTTTTTTTTTCCTTCAGAAGAATAGAGACATAAAAAAGTTGACTCTGGCTTTAATTTTCAGCATATGTGGGTCACCCAATATTTTTAGTGCTGTAATATTCCTAATAAATATGTACCCTAACATTCACGGAATAAAAAGAAAAGATATATTTATTACCTACCAATTACGGTAGAAAAACCCTGGCTAGGAAATGAGTACCCCCAAGAGCAGAGCCATTTCCTCTGCATGTGGGATGGTCAGGAGAATGGTCCTGTGGTAACCCCACGAGAAGCAGGAGGGGTAGTAATTGGATGGCCTCCTGTGCAGTTCCCTAATCACCAGGGCCAGATGCAGGATATACACAGCCATCTCCTAATCTTCAAAAGGAAGATCTCCCTTTCAGAGTCCAGTCGAGGGCTGCACTATAAACAGAGCCAGGTTTCTTTTTTCCTTTTTTTTTTTTTTACCAGTGGAAGAAGTCGTTTTCATAGAGCTCTTGATCCAGATTCAAAATTCCTGCTCACAGTTGCTTTTCAATATTTATTCTTGAAAACATTTCAGTGTTTGGAAAAATAAAAGCCATGTTCACTTCCAAGTCTCAAAAAACACTCAAGCATGTATATAGAGGTGATGGTAAAGGAAATGAAAAATATCACAGAATAATGACACAGATAAAATTTGTATTTGAATGTTAGCTATACTCCCTATTTAGGCAGAAAACATTCTTCTCTTGGGCTTGTACCCTATTTCACAAATATTAAATGATGATTACACTGTGGTAGCAATTTTCTTTCCATAGAAAACATATCTTTAATTTACTAGCTGACTTTGATATGAATATGGATTTATTAAAGCTTAGCAGGTTGCATATTATCATTTGTTAACAAAACATCTCTTGAACTCTTTTGAGTATTACTTTCTGACCATATACTGTGGTTTGAGAAATATCCTTTATTTATGGATTTGTTCCCCAGTAAAGTATGTCACTAGAGATGGGATCTGAGAGTTCAAGACCTCTTACCAAATCCAGTTTTTCTCTATGCATTGTGTTCCTGCTGCCCCCCAACTTACCTCTACTTAGACGAATGCTTATCCCTCTGGAGTCATAAGAAAAACCAAAACTCTTTCCTCCAAACTTGGCTTGGTCATTTTGTTTTATCACAATAAAGTAACTACTATACCATTTACCATATAGAAAGGCAAGGAGTTATGCACAATCCTGTACCCATCAAGTCCAGCCTTCACTCATTTCCTGGAAGGTAGTTAATTTCTTAGTATTGTTACTTTAAATTCCATACCCAACTACTCAAATGATATGAATATTAATTTTTTCGTATTGTTTTTATGAGAATTTTTTAAGGACTATGTTCATGGACATATAGTATTCAAACGGAAGTCTTATTATTTTGCACCAATATTAATGGAAGTTTTTTGTCACACTCTGTGAAGAATGGCTTAACTTGTTTGCCAAATTTTCTTTAATTTTTTTTCTAATTGTAAATTCGTTTAAGAAGTCCCTTTTGTTAAAACTCACTGGAAGATTTATCATTTTGAATGACTCTATAATGTGCAAAACAAAGAAGCTGGGCCAAATCACTGAAATTGTTTTCAATATAAATGAATCCTGGCATTATCACACTTGCCCGGAGACTCTGGATGAAATCCTCGTTTGCCCCACAGCCCTCCAAATCTATAAGAAACAATTGTTAGTAACTGGAAAAAAACCATCGTGCCAGCAGCCTGCCAGCTGAGACGAAAAATTGTGACCAGCGCTGCAAGCCTGCTTGCAGGAACCTAAAAACACATGACAGAGCAAGCTGCTGGGCATCATTAACTGCTAAGCATTCCTGTGGTTCATTTGAAGGCAAATCCGTAGTACTCAGCAGAAGATCCTTGTGACCACATCTGAGGCTTGGAATTTTTGAGTTCCTGCATACAGTGAGACACTGGGAGCCGTGGCAATGCAGATGTATGGAAGATGGTGGTAGCATCTTTTCCATCTGGTGTTCTACAGCAGCTCGGCACACAGTTGCATTTAAAGGAAAATGGGACGGAGAAAAGCAAAATGAACCCACAGTCTTGTGGTGTTTAGGCTAAGCCATCTAAGTTAAAGTGTTGCTTAGGAATAAACTAAATACAGAGTAAAAACAGACTCCAGACATAAATAAAACATACCCAAGGGAAACCTCTCATGTTAATGAGATTTGGGGCTAAATTTGACTTGTCCAAGAGCAAATGCATAACGACACCAGGCGCTAGTGTGAGCTTCAATGTGTGTCTTTTGTTTTTCATTGGCCATGCTGAATTCAGCTGCAACTCTCCCATAGCTCATTAATTTATTTACCTATTTTATTTAAACTATGGAATACACCCATTAATGCATTTTCTTTCTTTGCTGTTGTTAAATACTTTTTAAAAAACTGAGATGGAAGAATGTATAGTTCAATAAAATGAATATAAAAACAAAAATACAAAAAATGAGCTATAAATTTTTCAATGGAAATATTTTGTCTTTTTATTAGATTTTTTATAAAAAATATACCAATCCAAATTCCCACTCCCTCCCCTCCTCCTAGTCCCTCCACACACCCTCCCACCTCACTCCCTCTAATCCAAAGAGAGGGTAAGGCACTTTGCTTTGTGGAGGGTCCAAGGCCCTCCCTACTACATCTAGGCAGAGCAATGTATACATCCAAAGAGAAAAGGACCCCAAAAAGCCAGCACATGTAGTAGAAATAAATCCCGGTGCCATGGCAAATGGCCCTTCAGTCTGCCCCAGGCATGCAACTGTCAACCACATTTAGAGGGACTAGTTTGGTCCTATGCTTGTTCCTTACAAGTCCAACTGGAGTTAGTGAGCTCACATTAGCTCAGGTAAAGGGAAATATCATGAAAGGCTTTACTGTATTTTAAATCCATAGATCACAGTAGGTACTCAACATATACAGATTAGAACAATAATAAAGTAATTATTTTTTTACATTTAATATAGAATATGCCATTATACAGTTATTATACAGAGTAACATATGCTTATTCTATTTTGTTCTGATACTAAAGACTCTTAGTTTTAAGGAGAAGTTTCTTAATTTTTACTATATTTTGCTCAAAATAATTGAAAATTTTTTCTTTTTGTAACACATTTTGATTTAATTTAATATCCTGGCACATGTTATTATATGTAATAAATTTCATTACCTTTAATGACAAAAAACACTTTTCTTTTTTTCTTTATTCCTTTCAAATAGTGCAATTCCTAAGCATTTGGTTGTATGAACCTATGGGGGTCATTTATATCAAACACACTTCATAATCTGAAACAGCACTCTATTACTTTTGATTTGTTTTCCTTTATTTTGATAATTTAAAGTACTTCTGTATATTCTTTAGCTGTTTTATATGTAGTTTTATTACCATATGGTGCTTGATTTATTTTATGTTTCTTGATACCAGCAACCCTTGATCAATTTCTACACATTTTCTAAAAACGAAAAGATAAAATCTGATAAGCAAAGAATGTTATATTCTCAAAGTAAACCTGAGAAAACTTCAGCATTTTATAACTTCAAATTTTGCACTTTCATCCAAGGTGATGTTTCTTTTAGACTTTTTTATTAGGAACTTTAACACCTTTGAAATCAGCCTGAACTACAGCAATAAGAAGTCTTTCTCTTCTGCCCAACACCTTCAATATTGAGATGTTCATCTCTATTTTGCCTCTATTTTAGAATTTTTTTTGTTTTGTCTCCATTCTAGAATTTTTAGTTGTCTCATTACTGGCTCTGAATATACCTAAATCCCGTTGTCTTTAAGTATTACAAAAGTTTCCTTTTCTTTTTCCCTCAAACTTCTGTTCAGTCTCTTAAATATGCTAACACCAAGGATAGGTAGTTTTCATGTTTTATTTTTCAAGAACCAGGAGGACCCAAGTTTTCTAAACGATAAACAGTGAACATTCTGGTGGACATAGGCACAAAAAAGCATTTTCAGATATCAGCTTTTGCTCTCAAATTGATTTTTCTATATTTGCTCTTCTTTTCTTCTTTAGATACTTTTAAAACTAAAAAAGAATCTAAGCGTTGACCTATTATTTATGCCAGTTGTAGTTCCTTTGCTTAAGAGAGACAAACGCTTATATTTCTGGGGCGAAAGGAGGAGACACTGAGGAAGAAAGGACGGAGTGCATTTATGTTACCGTATTGTTAATATTACATAGGATAATCCATAAACGTTTTTATTTTTGCTTAAATGCTTGAATATTATAATATATTGGCATGACTACTATATTAATGAAGTTTTCACATGAGAATTCTTGTCTTATTTTGTTTCATTTTCTACTCTTTTATTAATTAATTTTTTCTTTGAAATCCCATGTATAACTGTCTCTTCTACCATAATATAACACATAAAACTGAAGAATAATTTTCTGGACATGATATAGACAATAAAGACATGATTTCATATCAGTCACAGTTTCCTACAATAAACATGCATAAAACTGGTCCTATCAGGGTCAATCACAGATTTGGTAGACATCTATGAGGCTGTACTGTTTCTGATAAACTGTTTGCTACTGATGGATTATGGGAAAAGGGTAGACACTTTCTTCAGTTATTTATCTACTGATGAGCACCATGGGCTCCAATGGAGAGCTTGAAACCTGTGGTCACACAAATGGTCCTGGTTAAACACAGCAAGTCACAAAGCATAACAAAATGACATGAACTGGGAAAAAGAACTTGGAGGAAATGGGAAACAAAAGAGATTGGGGGGAGATGCAGAGAGGATCAGAAGTAACAATAATTACGATACACTATATATTTATATGCATATATATTCAATTTTCAAGAACAAATTTCTAATAAAACAAATAAAAGAAAAATAGAAAAATGTACGCATTGATTACTAAGAAAAAATGTATTATGAACATTATAATACTATATGCTCTTTTGATAAGAAAAATCAAAACCAATTTTTGGCTACAATCATAAAATTTGTTTCTTTTCTTGGATACATAGTAATTTATATAGAGAACTCTGTACTTTTTATTCCACTATATTTTACTTTGATAAACTGATTCACTTTTAAAAGAATAGGCTGAAAAACTAACGGCAGTGGGTTTTTTTTTTGCCCTACAGGGTGTGTTCATATTTTTATGAAGGGAAGAACATATTTAATAATGGAAAATAGTGATTGCTCATCACACAGACTACAGCAACATGTGCTAGTTATGGAAAACACTGTTCTAGCCATTTTGTTTTAATATACATTCTGCTAGTAATGTTTCTAAATTTACCAATTAGATTTATGGTAAGCTGGCAAGTCTATTGAATCAAGATACTTGAGGGATTTTACACTCCTAAGACTTTGGTAGGGTTTAACATCTCTATGGTGGAAAACAGCTGGGAAATAATACATTGCATCATTCCAGTTTTGAACAGAACCTTTTGTGCTGAGTAATTCCATACATTTCTACTTCCTCTACCTATTTTTATAGGTCTTCCATTTGAAGCTGAGTTTGGGGTTTAGAAATCTGGGTCCTAGAGTCTGTTTATTCCCAATATGCAGCTGAATTTGACCTCAAATCTTCCTCTTCATGATCCAGCTGCATTTACTCTGTGATGTGTCGGCATGATTTCCTATACCCTCGGCACAGTAATTGCTCATGGTTGAACTTCACTGTGGTTCCTCTGCTCATCTTCCTGTTTTCTTTTTACTTCTGACACATATCTATTTTACCTGTGACTAAATCTTGGAAAAGTATCTTTTTCCATCTCTTTTTCCTTTTCTTCAAGGACACAGAATTTTGAGAATCCTAAAGGGTGCTTTTTGTAACAGATGAAAGATATCTTTGGAAGACATACAAGTTATCTAGAATTTGGTGGTCTTTTACAAAACATATGTATCATTGTAAGAGGGCTGAAACTTGAGAGTTTCACTTAGACATTACATAGATTTGAGTAAAATAGATTCAGAAGAAGACTTGGGGTCTGTGTTTTAACTCACCCATGTGAAGGACAACTGATGACTTACTTGATATTTCTTGCATGTTACTTAGTAACTATCACACACTCCACACATACAAAGGGGAGGAGCTACAATATGGCTGATGATATGTGAGCTAGAAGAAAAAGCAAAGACAGAAATATGTTAGAGACACACAAAGAAGGAAGTAGAAATTGTCAGAGTGCTGTGGAAAGGTGAGGGGTGATGCATGGATGTCGAGTGCTTATTGAGAATTCACCAGGTCTTTGGCACTACCCACAAGAAAAAGAAGCCAAGAGAAGAGACTGGATACTGAGAAAGAGGAGGGGAGAAGATAACAGTGGAAAGGAAGGGAAGGGAGCAGATGGACGCAGAGAGGGCATAAGGAAATGGAAGGCAGTTGAAGGGAACCGAAGAGCGAGGAGAAGAGAAACAAGAAGACTCTGAGAGAGGAAAAGGGAAGAGAGAAGACTCATACAAAATTATGTAGAGCCATGATCAGGATCTTGAAAATGGATTGGATTTAATACTTACTTTGTAATTTATCTAAATTACTTTTTAAAAATAGTATTGATTTAAGATAGTCCAAAGTATAAGACCCTAACTTACACTTAAATCACAGAATGACCTGTAATAAGCTAGAAGAAGCTAGAAGAAGACTCTGATAAATCTGTATTTTAGGCTGTTTCTATGATGTCTATAACTAGTCTGTTTATCACTAAGGATAAACTGATTTGTAAAAATCACCTTAGCTAATCTTTCCCTCAGAATAATCCTACTACTAAATATTGTAACTTGAAGATGGAAGTCACAAAACAATCCCACACCAATTCAGAATTATGAGTAATAAAAGGGTTATTTATTTAAGGGAAAACCTTACAGATCTGATGTGGGAGGTCGTCTATGTGTTGCTTTCATTAGTTTCAAAGAAACACATTGGCCTGTTGATAGGGCGGAACTTAGGTGGGGAAAGCTAGGCAAAATGCTGGGAGAAGGAAGGTGAAAAAGAGGGATGCTATGGAGCTGCGGCCAGTGTCAGACATGTGGGAATTTTGCTGGTAGGCACAGCCTCAAGGTGATGCACAGATCAATGTAGATAGGTTAAACTAAGATGGAAGAGTTAGCCAATAAAAAGTTAGAGCTAATGGGCCAAACAGTGATTTAATTAAAGAGTTTCTGTGTGGTTAGATGGGGCTAAGCTTGCTGGGCAGCCAGATGAACAAGGGGGGCCCCCCTCCTCCGATACAGATCACTGCCATAAATAATAGTCCTCTCTAGGAGCCAGAAGCGGGAGTCTGAAGCAAGAAAGCAGGCGCAAGCTTTACAACAGCTTTTAGAGTATCAGAGACCACACCCAAGTGGGATGGTATCGTAAAGGCTATTGGCTGAAAGAGTGGAATGTGCTCCCACAGCAGTAACTCGATTGCGAATGATGCTCTGCATGCTTCTTAAATAGCTTGTGCATATTTCTTCATTGGTGAGCAGGGATTATCAGAGTACCATCTTTAGTAATCCTTAAGGAATTATTTTGTAAATGTAATTTTATCTCATAGAAAATATTGGTCAGTATGAGAGCAATAAATTTCATAACTCCCAAATTGAGTTATTCAACATAACTCTTTTTTTCTGTGTAGTAATATTTTCTTACTAATTTTTAAAGAGTATCATATCTTTTAACTCTGATTAGAGAAGTTTCTATTTTTTAGTAGATGATAATTAATACAGAGTTCCCCAAGTGATCAACATACAAAGAATAAGAGATTGGTGGAGAGCTCAGCTCTGAATTGGGACATCTCTATCATACCCCTCTCCCCACAAGGCTCACAGATGATTGTAGAAGGGGGCAGAAAAGATTAGATGAGCCAAAACTAGTGGATGTGTGGAGAAAAATACTGCTTGATGGGTGTCTCAGAGCCTTTGTACACACAAAGACACAGCAGCTGTGACTGTATGTACAGACCTGTACAAAAACAAGCCAGGCAAACTTGCGAACTGCATGTAGGAAAGCCTCCTAAAGTCCATACTAGCTGAGTCAACATGGAAGGCTGCTGTGGAAGGTTGTCTTCAGTGAGTGTGGGCTCAAATAGTCTAGTCCTGCTCCATTACATGAATGGTTTTATATACCAATACAAATATATAGAGCACTAAGTGAACCCAGTGTGTTTGAAAAAAGTATTGACAGTCTTGAGGTAAGGCTAGACAGATGGTTCAGTAGTTAAGAACACTTGCTTTCCAGAGGACCCAAATTTGGTTCCTAGGACCCACTTCTGATGGCCCACAACTGCCTGTGACTCTAGCTCCAGGGCATCTGACTGACAGTCCTGGTCTCTGAAGGTATCTTCACTCCCATGCACATTCCCACAAGAAGGCACACACATATAATTAAAAAGACTAAATATACTAACATCTGATTTTAAAAAGGATCTTGAGAGGCAAAAGTGTTGAGAACACTGGGGGAGGAATTGGGAAAGTATGGAAAGGGCAATAAATTTGATCAAACATACTATATGCAAGAAATTCTCAACTATCCCAGGCATTGATGGCACACGTTTTTAATCCCAGTCCTTGGAAGGCAGAAGCTGACAGATCTCTGTCAGTCTGAAGCAAGTATGATCTACAAAGTGAGTTCCAAAGCTGTTACACAGGACAAATCCTATCTCAAAAAAAAAAAAAAAAAAAAAGAAAGAAAGAAAGAAAGAAAAGAGAAAGAAAAAAGAAAAACAAACATAAAAAATGTTAATTTGTATAAAATTTAAGGTTATCTTTGCATAACATGAGCATTAATTAAATGAGTAATGAAATGAATCATTCCCCAATTATTCTGTGGCCTCTGCATTTTAATATCATGTAACACATAAGTCAAAAGTCAAAAAGTCCCAAACATAAAGAAGCATAAACACAATGAAAATTCTCCAAGTATTTCCGACCTTAAATAAATTTTAGTGCTTGTAAAATCTAATCTGAACTGAAAGTTTAATCTGTTACTTCAGCCTGGAATTCCAAACATTTTGATCCTCTTTCAACTCTTATTCTTGCCTAAAATATAAAAATTCAATTTGTCTACAGAGCAGCATTCTGAACAGACAAGCAGATGTGTCAGTCACTGGTGTGGCTGCATAGAATAGAAAAAGCTAGGAGATTGGTTTGATGAAGTGTCCAAACAGAATAATGTTCAAAACGCATAGAGTAGAAAAAGCTAGGAGATTAGTTTGATAAAGTGTCCAAACAGAATAATGTTCAAAACCACTGCCTTCTCATGTTTGACAAAAGAGCTCTTCGCTGTCTTTCCTTATGTCACTAATATGGGAACTGTATTAAGCAATTTATTTAGATAATCCTTTAAGGGCTGTTGCTCCTCAAGTGTCAAGATTAAGTTAGGGAAAAGAGATCAGAAAAATCACAAATAAGGCTGAGATTGTATGTATAGCTTTCTGTTCTACTCTGTTTCCTGCATATGTGAGTTTGAGGAACCTGCTTACTATGAAAGTTGAAGGGAATTAAAGCATCTGAAATAGTAAACATTAACATAAAGGCTTTTAAATGAAATATCAAGATCATTGATTTGTGCGCTGTTTTATGAAAGGTAAGATAGTTTTAATACTTAAGAAAATTTCTAATGTAAGTGTTTTGTGTTTATTTTAAATAGAATGACAGACTACAAAATCTTTCATAAAGAGCCCTTCTGTAGTGTATTATCTAAACAGATATTAAAACAGGCACACCCTTGTTGTAAGGAGGAACGGTGGGCTGCATTCCTGCTGCCCTGGCTCACGGCCGCCTGGCTTGCTTATGCCCCGAAATAATTACACAGAAACTGTATTCTTTTAAACTCTGCCTGGCCCTTTAGTTCCAGCCTTTTATTGGCTGATTCTCACATCTTGATCTAACCCATTTCTAATAATCTGTGTAATACTACAAGGTGGCTTACCAGGAAAGATCTTAACCTGCGTCTGTCTGGAGTGGGAGAATCATGGCGACTGCCTGACTCAGCTTCTTTCTCCCAGCATTCTGTTCTATCTACTCTGCCTACCTAATTTTCTGTCCTATCAAAAGGGCCAAGGCAGTTTCGTTATTTAACCAATGAAATTAACACGAAACAGAAGACACTCCCCATCACACCCTGATGTGAAGATGTGCACACAAATACTCATAGTGACAGGACTCTGCTAAAACAAGAGATAAAAATGAATGTATAATAAACAATAGGAAAAAACTCATGTAATTTAATCTCATTTCAATGTCCTTTCTTGTTCAGTAATCCTTAGTGGACAAACATTTGGTAGAAATTTTATCTCACCATCATTGGGATTTTTTTCTATATGTAGGTTTTCATTTTTAAGGTTATGGTTTTATAATTATGAATTTCTAATTAAAATGTTATGGTAAATTTTTTCTCAGGAATAGAAGCAAATTTTTGAGGTGGAGAGGAAGGTCTTCCTCTAATGATAACTTTATTGTGAAGTAGATATACTTAGCTGGTGTTCAGAAATGCCTGACTGTAATACCCCTCTCAAAATGGCTTAATTGGGACATTAATCTAAGCATGTTTGTTATTTCTGAGCTCATTACTGCCTAAGGGAATCCTTGTGTGCAAAGAAAATGTTACATCCTTGGTAACTGTAGATGAGTCTGTTGAACTTTGATAAGAAAGCAGCTGCTTTTAAGTGTTTGTTTTTATACTTGTGAAATAAAAAGTATAAAATTCATGATAATTTGTTAGGAAAAGAGGCACTGTTAGAAATTCTTCCTTGCATTCATTCTCTAAATATCAACAGTCAGTGAGTATGTGTCACAGCAAATAATATGTAGTTATTTTTTAAAGATTTATTGAAGAAACAATCTTCTTATAATTGTTTCCAAAATGTGTTAGGTAGTCTACTGAATTACTGAATTCCTTATAGAATTTTGTTCTACTAAAATGATCCCAAGGAAAAGAACATGGATTAGATAACGGCTTTGTTGGTATTTGGAAACATTGTGCAATGTACCAGCTGCACTACTAAGATAAACAAATACAAAGTTAATTTAGCAACTAGTCAACTATATATAGATATATATTTATATTTAATTATATATATTTATGAAAAATGAAGCTCTCTTGGTGATTTTATTTTTATAATCAAAAGCATAGTTATGGCTTGTGAGTGTTTAAATGATATTAAACACCATAGTCTTGATTCCAAGTTGATAGAAGGATTTAGGAAGGATTGAGACTTATACTTGTTAGGGGAGGTTGCTCTCTAGGGACAGGCTTTGAGGTTTCAAAAGACTTGTGCTATTCTCAGTATTCTCTCTGTCTCTGCCTTGTTCTTGAGGATCAAGATATGAGCTCTCAGCTGGTCCTATCACAGTGCCTTTGCTCTAAGCCTCTAAAATCAAAATCCTGATCATGATGCTTTATCGAGCCCTAGAAATACATGGAAAAACAAGGTTCTTTAGAAGGAAATGTGCATACCACCAGAAAGAGGTGAATGTTTGCTGTTTATTGATCAGAGTTAATGATTTTCCCTTTATGTAATAATGATTTATTCACATTTCTGTGGAACCAATGATACCTTGTGCTGAATTAGAAACTCCTTTCTTCATATAAGTGGGTTGGAACTGAAGCAGTTAAGACTCAGCATAGAATACAATTGAAGGCCGGGCAGTGGTGGCGCACGCCTTTAATCCCGGCACTCGGGAGGCAGAGGCAGGCGGATCTCTGTGAGTTCGAGACCAGCCTGGTCTACAAGAGCTAGTTCCAGGACAGGCTCCAAAACCACAGAGAAACCCTGTCTCGAAAAACAAAAAACAAACAAAAAAAAAAAACAAAAACAAAAAAAAAGAATACAATTGAAGAAGCAACCAAAAAGACATAAAATGAGGCTAATTGGGGACAAGTGATTTTTCAATGAAGTTTGAAAATTGACACTTCTATGCAGCCTCTTTTCCAACTCATTGGTGGACACCTTAGTTTTAAGTTTCATATGTTTGCAATGCTTCAAATATGTGTTATTTGTCACAGATTTCAAAGGAGCAGCATTTATCACACAGCTTATTTGAATATTAAGAAAAAAACATACTCTAAAGTCTTAGCACACAGCTATTGAACACATGATGCAAGAATCTGGTTTTCGTGTGTGTGTGTGTGTGTGTGTGTGTGTGTGTTGCAATAAAAAAATGCCAGAGAGAATGGCACATACTCACCTTAGAAATTTGTGTCTAATAAATATATTTAGTCATTATGAGACCATGATTAATAGTAGAATAGTTTTAATAATCAGTTTTCTTACATTATTTTCATGATTGCAAGCAAGTTGTCTGTTTTTGCTGTTCTAATATTGAAAGTAAGTAACTAAATGATACCCAAAAACCCATGAACAACAAGAGTCCAGGCCAAAGTAGCTCCCATTCCTCTACCATTTTGAGATTATTTTAGTTGATGTTGCATAAGAAACATTCATGTTTAAAAATAATATAACCACATAAGTAGATATTTGGTTTTCTTTACTCACTGCATTTGAAAAAAATTAAAAGAGCTACCAAGCACAAGCACCCAAGAATAGTGATCAAGTAACACAGGTTGTTCAGAAAGCATAATTTCCATTTGGTGGGTAAAATCATTTGCAAGCTTGTCAACTCTATCAACACATGGTAATCAGTAGACAATTAACTTTCTCCATGTTCTTGTAATTCTCAGTCAATAACAGCTAATTGCTCTGTGTTCCAATGAATGATTCTCCAGTTAATGACTCAAATGAAACTTCAGAAAATATAGAAGAGGAAATTATTACATCAGAAGCAACTTTATAGTCATTTTACAAAGTTTTATTTATATATCAAACTTTTGTTTCCTTGAATTGAAGCTAATTAGGCACTATATATTCTACTTCCGACAATGAATCTCTTCAAACCAAAGTTGTTTTTTTCCTCTGAAATAGGAAAAGGAGACCATTAATGATGAATTACTACTCTCACTCATTACTGTGAGAATGGAAATAGCAAAAGGCAATGATAGAATCCAGAGGCCAGCCTGCTAAGATTACATACTTTGTACAGAGGGAGTCTAAAAATATAGGTCTTATATGTCCAAAGAGCACACAGATAACCGCTGAGTAACTCAAACATAAACAGGAAAGAAATTTGATAGGAAACCTTGGTGGATGTCCAGATCTAAGGCTAATTACTGCCACTCCATGTTAAAAAATATAAGTTAATAAGGTGGGAGGACACAGGGAAAGGTGAGGCATGATGAGCCTTTCTGCTCTAAAATCTGAAACCTTGACCTTGCTTCAAAATGTGCCTCTTCCCATGAAACTGCCTAGGCTGATGTATGGCCTAGTAATTTGGTGGAGGGAGAGGACAAAGAGAGCCATGCTATGCTCATGTCACCAGAGTTGAACATGATCCTTAGGGAGGAAGTAACAATCACCCTGATTGTGATAATATGCCAACCACTCTGTGCACAGAGCATCCAGTTACGTTCTAGTGTTCATTACATGCCAGAAATAATAGCATCTGCTATTCAGTGTCAGACACATGGTTCTGCCTTTACTATCAACTTTGTATACAATATCTCTTTAAAAGTAGTACCTTAATAAAATTGAGAATGATTCAAGAAAAAGCCCATTTTATTATCAAACTATTTGCAGCCCATAATAACTTTTTTATGACAGATTAACTCAGCAATTTATTGACAATGCATTGTAGATGGTGAGTAAATACCTCTATCAAGAAGCATTGTGGAAAGCATTAGCTCATTACTTGGTTTACTAATCAACTGCAATAACAAGCTAACCTGCTAAGAATTAATATATATATATAAAGATCCATGAATGTGGTTCCTTATCTCTCCTTTCAAATCCTTCGTTGTATGTTATAGCTTTATGTTTATTTATCCATTTCCCCTCTCCCAAGGACCGTAAGTTCTATGAGCAGTGGGATCACGAGTATTGCATTCACTCCTCTCTTTCCAGCACTTGGACATGTCAAGCAAATGTTTGCTTTAAAATATATGTGTGTAATCCATGAATGATGTCGTTCCCCTGCAGAGAAATGGATATAATCTTAATGTAATATTGTGAAATAATCCCACACTTAGTGCTCATGTGAAAACAAGCTGAAAAACCTTTGGGGCAGTTCTTTTATTTCTGTATACATTTATACCTATTGAAAGGCTAGCTATTTGTAAACTCTGAGAACTATGATGACAGTATCATGAACAGAAAGACATTAAGAGAAGGCATGGGACTGTAGCAGTTCTGAATGAAGGGAAGTATAAGGTAATGGTACCAGGGGATCAAGATTCTGTTTAGGATCATTTTCAGTTTGCAAGAAGTGTTCTTGTATATTCGCATGGTCAGAATCAGACAGCAAAGTGCGTCCTGTCTCTTCCTTTCATCAGACCCAGTCACTGGATCCAGAAGCTCATTCACCTTCCGTAGCCAAACTTTCTGACCCTGAGAATCACCCCTAGCCCTGCCTTTTCTTCTCAGGACACTAATGATGCTCATTTGTCAATGCTAGGGTCAAACCCAGGGTGTCACAACCCTCATGACTAGCCACATTCAAAGGATCCACTTTTTCTCTGAGAGTTATTATGTCTTATTACTGGAAGGGGGGGTTTACAAAGGAGGCAGGATCCTAATCAGGAGTCTTGACTCATTTTAAACTTAAGCACACAACACACACATTCTCATGCTTGAAGCAATCAATCCCACTGTTACAGCTTTCTGATTGCAAATACTCCCCATACCCAGATAAAAGTTATTTAAGATAGGAATTTTAGAAGATTTGGTCTGTCTAAAAGAGAAACCAAGTGATGTATAGAAAATTTTGTGGTTGGTGAAGCTAATTATTTTTCATGAAGACAGAGTGGCTTTAGGATACGTTCCTTTGACTTGAACTTTCTATGCTAATTACATGATGCTGACCCCAAAATGAAACGTATTTGTCCATTCACCTTAACATGGACTAACAAAGTTTGTGAGATAAAAGTAAAAAATTGTTAGAAAATAGAAATAAAAGAGACTTTTAGGTGTGTAATATTTTTTCCTATTAATACCAAATTCTGTTAGGTTAAGTATGTTCAAAAATATTTGATTATGGGGTAATTTACAGGGAGATTTTTTTTAGGAATAAACAACATTAAATAGGAAGAAAATGTTCAAGGTGTACTCTAAACAGAAATGAAGAATCCATGCAAAGGGCTCCTTTAAATCTGCTCAAGACCTGGAGAATAAGTGGCCCTGCCTCAGTCCTTGCAGTTGATGATGTTAAACTCGAAATTTCTTTTCTTTTTGAGAATTTAAGGGTTTACAAAAAAGAAAAAAAAAACATTTGAAGAATCCATCGGATCCTTTCTTCTTCAGTGTTTTAAGATAGGCCAGCCCATCTTCTGCTAAGATGAAAAGCTGGGTGGAAAGTCACGCAGCACACCTAGAAAATGGTACTTCAGTATGAGTGGCAATTAACAGCAGGCTTCAGTTATGGATGTGGCAAAGCACTCTTGGCTCTGTGCAGAAGGTGGTGTCCAAGCCCAGGGGGAAGAAATCTGCATCATGGTATCCATGAAGTGACGTTTCTGCTTCACTTTTTATGTCCTACATATGGCAATCAAGAGTCTCATTAAAGTCAAGAAGTCTGCTTGTCTGTTCCTCATTATGCTGTTGGATCATTACTAATTGCTTTTTCAGTCAGAATGTTTCCTTTTCTGCTAAGAACTATAGACTTGTCCAAGGAAACTCTTATCTAAAGAGAGCATTCAGAATTTCAGTATCCCCAGGCAGCACTTAACATGGGCACTTGCAAAACATGAGGCTCTTTCTGACAAGGAAAAAATGTTCGATAAGTATATACAGAGAAAATTATTGAAAACATTAGGAAGCCCAAGAAAACTGTTAGTGGAATCAACTCTATGCAAATGAGTATCGGCATTTGCATATTTCCTTTTCCTGCTTCATATATTAAGAGCCCCAGGTGGTGCTTTAAGAAGTGCACAGTTTGTTTTGGAATTCTATAACAATTTGTGTCTTTTGCTCGTTCTCCAGCTGTATCAAAAGAAATGTCAAAAGAAATGTTGATGGAAACTGCTCATTGAGGGAAAAAAAGAAAGTCGCTTTACATATATGGTTTTTGACAGGCATATGGAACAGAAGAAAGTATTTGGTGATGTAGAAAACTGAGGCTTTTCTTCTAAAAAAGTGTTCTATATATCTTTTTAGGAAAATATGAGTAAGGAAGAAGATGGGATAAAACAGGAAGTATGGGAAAAGAAAGGCTTAGACAAAGCAAATCCACAGCTGTATTATCTACATAGGAAGATGGACAGAATTCTGTGCTAGTCAGGTTTTCCAGAGAACCGATCTCATGCTGATAATGTATATTAAAAGGAGATTTATCAGCTTAGGTCAGATATATGTATTTCAACATTATCTTTAAGTAGAGAGTCTGATAACCCAGTAGCTGGACAGTCCACAAAGTTGGATGTTCCAACATTGCCAGTGTGTTGGTGAAGGCTTGGAGGATTCCTGGGGAGTCTCATTTCTTCAGTCCATGTTGGGAGGCTGTAGAAGGTGGGTTCTGATGCCATAGCAAAAGCATAAACAGGGTAGATGAACTGAAAAGCAGCGCATGGACAGGGTAGGTGAATGTGCCAGAAAGACATGAAATGTATTTGGTAAAAATCAAGATTTTATTTCCTCAGACTTCTTTTTATCTGGAATATCACCAGAACGTGCTACCAAAATTTAGGATAAAACTTTCTCCTAAGTTTAACCCAATCAAGAAATTCACGTGGGTCTGTGATACCCCTTGCTGTCGAGCCTGAACACCTTCCTTTGATTTGATACCCTGAACCCACATGGTGGAGGGAGAAAGTGAACTCAAGTAAGTTGTCCTCTGACCCTTATATATGGGCCATGGTACACAAGATAGAAAACCCTTAAAGTCATGACAAGCAACTCATCTCCCAGTAGAATCCAGATCTATTTTAGTTGACTTCCAAATGTAGCCATAATTTTTCCCTTTTAATTATTTCTAGTTTTTCAGAAAATTGAATATATAAGGCAACAATCAAGATGGGCACATAAGACGTACTGCATAATACCAAATAAAAGCATCGGTATGCTTGTTCAAAATGCATAGAAATCAGTGTTAAAAATATTAAAATGCTACTTTTGTGTAACACAGCCTTATATAGATACAAATAACACATTTATAAAATGTAATGCTTTATAAAGTAATTTTGTATAATACAGAGCTAGTGTGTAACTTAATATATATTGATTGTTCAACTATTAGATTATTCTGATGGTTGTGTGCCCTTGTTATATAGGTTTCAATGTGTGTGTGTGTGTGTGTGTGTGTGTGTGTGTGTGTGTGTGGTTTTTCGAGACAAGGTTTCTCTCTAGCTTTGGAGCCTTTTTAAGAGCTAGCTCTTGTAGACCATGCTGGCCTTGAACTCACAGAGATCTGACTGCCTTTGCCTCCTGAGTGCTGGGATTAATATTGTGTGCCACCATTGCTCAGCTTCAATCTTTATTTTTTTCAACTTTTTCTTAAACAAAATAATTGACCATGATGTTTGACACTTAGCAAATATATGGCAGCAATTGTAAATAATTTTCTTTTCTGTGACTTCTTCTGAGCCTAGAGTTGCTTTGAAGCTTATTTTGGGCTGTGGTAATATTGGCGTTGATTTCTGATGAATTACTTTTTAACTGTTTTTGTATGATGTACTTTAATGTTTTTCCTTCTCCCAACTCCTCCCATATGCTTCCTGCCACCTATACTCTGAACTTCAGGTTTCTTCTCTAACATTTAAATAAAACACAAAATGTAATGTACAAACAAAGAACCAATAATAACAATAAAACAATAACAAAAAGCCAAATCAAATAAAGCGCATACAAAAAGAAAGAAAGAAAGAAAGAAAGAAAGTTCATTTTGTACTGATAAACTTCTTCTGATAATAAGGCCTGCACTGGAGTATGGCTGATAAACCAGTTGGAGCTGAGCTGATTTTCCCTGGCTCTACGTCTGTAAATTGCTAAGAGCTTCTTGGTCACTGCTGGTACTCAGTTTAACTTGAACTTGGTCAAGTCTTGTGCATCAGTCCTCTTGTATCTGAAAGACTCTCAACTTACCTTCAGTCCAGTTTCATTTTTAAAGCAAATTTATTAAATGATATTTTCAGGTTAGTTTGCTATCTTGTGACTTGTGGAACATCATGTAGGAAGTTATAATTTGCTTTATGATTTGAAACAATTAAAAACACTATAAATACATTACATATACATTTCTCTCTCTCCTTCCCCCATCAATCTATTTATCTACCTATCTATATGACTATCCTTATATATTAATTCCAGAATTAATACTAGGATCTTTATGTGACAAGCCATGAACTCTACTCACAGTCCCTTCTTCACATTTACCATCACAGAACAATTAATGTCAAATTTGTTTTCTTCTGTAGCATTTGGTTCATTCAAAAGAAATCTGCATGGATGTACAGATTTTTAAAGTTCTAAGATCTTCCTAATCTGTAGCTAATGATTTCACAATGTTGCAAAAGCAAAATAGATCAGCAATTCTAAATACCTGCAAGAATCTTAATGAGTCCCAGATATGCTTTCTTTCTTTATCATGTATTATCTGTTAATTTTCAGTGATTTACTGAAAAATTTTGTGACATATAAATGAGAAAATTTCCATATTGATTTTTTATTTTCATCAAGATTTGAAAAATAAAAGACCTTGATTAGAGAAGTCAAGGAGATCTACATGGCTCACAGCAAAGTGAAACTTTTAAACTTCTTTTTCAATAAGAAACAAGGGGTATAGTAGATAATATTTATCAAATCTGGAGGATGCCATCTGGAGAGCTGGTCATTTACTTTTCTACTGTTTTGGGAGTTTTTTTATTTTTTGTTTTGTTTTGTGATTTTGATAAAATACAGCTAATTTAGCTGAAGACTTAATATTGCAAGAGAAAATACATGTTACCAGATTAATGACATAGTAATACAAACTCAAAAGCACCCACTTGTCTTATATATAAAATATTCAAGAAATGGGACAGTTTATAAAAATATTATCAATAAGCAGATTTATGATCATTTACATCAGAGTTTATTTAGGGAAAATGTGTGTTAATAACAATATGGGTTCAGTGGGAAATATATCTTTCATTTTAAAGAGAATTGCAAATATTAAATCTGTTTTCCATCAACCACAGTATGAATTTTTTATTTTTAAGTTTTCCTAAGAATTACAATTTCTAAGTTCCTGGCATAACATGGAAAGACACCACTTTCTTTGCTTTTTTTACTCCACCAACCTAAAACTTTTGAAATTTCAATAAGTTTCTTTCTTAACTTTTTAAAAGTTATTCTTCTGTCATACAACCCATCTCAACCTCAGCTTTCCCTCCCTCGACTGATTCCAGCCCTCCCCCCTCTTCTCCCCCAAATCCACCACCTCCCTCCAGAAATGAACAGGGCTCCCAGGGACATCAACAGAACAAAGCACAGCAAGCTATAGTAAGATCAGGCATAAACCCTCAGTATTTCCAAATCTTTCAGTGTTTAAATGTTTCTTTAAAAGATAATGTTTTGTATTTGTTCAAAATAAATAGCAAGTAATAGAAGTGCTTAGCTTCAAATCATTTGAAAAAGTACAATCTGATGCAATGTATATGTCCAAATCACTATTTCAGTTAAGCTTTGATACAATAGTGAGACAAATTTAAGTAGAGTCAGTCTGTGAAGATGAAATAAATTTAAGAAAATTTCAAACAAGGCAATGGTTTTAATAAGGGCTCATTAAAGCTGTGATTCTTGGCAAGCGTATGCATTTCTATGCTTAACTATAAAATCTATATGTTCAGAGGGCAAACAGTAATCTCTTTGTTGAGCTGGAGAATGGAGAGGGGAACAAAAACTATTTCAAGCTACACTAATAAATTTTTACTGAGTCCTTTCAAGTAACTTGCCAAAACATTAGACAGGTTTAGGAGAACGCTTGGCTGCAAATTGATCCATAATAAATTGATTGATGTCATCACTTGAGTGAATGCTCTCCATGGAAGCTGATTTAGAATGTGTTGTAGCGGTGTGTGTTTGACCTCTCAAGAATTCCTCTCGTGAATTTAGTTTAATTATAAAAAATAAATTGAAACAAACGTAAATGGAAACCATGCACTGTAATTATACTCATTTCGATTTGCATAACCCCACAGTTTTATAATTATATTTTTATGCTATTATGTATAAGATATAGTTCTTCTTGCCCAAGACACTTCAGTGAAAAGTGAAATAACAAATGAAGACAAAGAGAGCCTTATTTAGTTCAAAAGAAGATAAGGATTTGGAAGAATTGTTAAATAACACCTGTATTCTAGGATAATATTGGTTGGAATAATTATCCTTTTGTTTTTATTGTTGCCTGAAGATGTGTTGAAATATGAATTTACTAGAACAACTATAAAATTTTGTGGTTCCCTGAAAAACAAAAGACATAAATAAATTTCAAGTAGTTGTCTTATGAGTTAATTAAAAAACAAAACAAAACAAAAACAAACAAAAAGCAGGTTAGAGCAAATTGTTTAGCTGTTACTGAAAGAAGGCCTACTGTGGAAGTTGGAGTAGCTAAACCTGGGACAAACAAAACCAACACAGAAGCAGTACTATATCCAAAATTTGCTTTTCTGACAGCTAAGACTGAAAAGGAGAAACATGAATTGTGGTTTTATTCTAGTTGTGGAATAATAACTAAAATTGTGAACTATACCACATCAGTCAACCGGCAGGGTGTTCCACTTGGTGTCTGAATTTAAATGACCCCATGGGTAAATGTTTCAACCACTTCTTGGAAGCTCTACTACAGAGGCTCTGGAACTCCCAAAGTGTAGAGTCTACCTACCTGGGCAAGTATGTCGCTAGAAAAAGGCCATGAAATTATAACCTTTCCTCTAATTTTAGCCTCACACTATTTCCTGGTCCTCTGTCACATGAATGGCTTCTAGCACATGCAACAGACCCTCTCAACGAAACTGCTGCTGCTTGCCTTCCCAGTAATGATCACCGACGCTCTCACGCTCTCTGAAAACTAAACCAAAGTGAATCCTTTTCTCGCTCAGGGATTTTGTTTTTTCCTTGTGTACTGGAATCAAAGCTAATATAAATATAACTACTCCCCCATCTTTACTCTTGCCCCAGGAAACTGTTAAGAGGGGTACAGACTTTTGAAATAGGTACGGACACATTTCAAGAGGGAAGACAGGGTGCCAGAACAGAATGGAAAGCAGAGGAAAATGCATGGTCTCCATGTACTTGGAACAGAAAAGTACTGGTTTGTCATAGCAGCTCCCATGTCAGCACCCAGAAGTCACAGTCTGCTTTGTTACCTCCCCAGATCAGCACTATGAGACAGTAGCCTTCCAGAGCAGCAAACTACCTTGTGAGGCTCATCCCATATCACACAGGCCTCCAAGATGTCTTTGGAGCCAGGTGTGTACTAAGCCACTAGTATCAAGTTTAGTCCGGGACGCTAGGCTTTTTTGGGGTCCCAGAGTTTATCTTTATCCCCTGCCAAGAGAACCCAATAAAATAAAATAAAGTTTTGGTTCCCGCAGAACATAATAATACTGAGCTGTTTACATGTATTTCTCTTTCTAGTTTTTGCAACTCTTGGCTGATAAAAGATAAGAAAATATAGGCTCCATATTTTTGAGTGCATTCTGGAATTACCTATCTTTATCAAGGTATCATCAAAGAGGCTCCTGGGACAAGGGCAAAGCTTAGATTACTCACACCTAGAAAAATATGGTCATTGCCAGAATATCGTGGGAAGTAAAGTCAAGAAATTCAGTCATTGAACTCCAGCTCCATCATCATCCATTCTGAAAACAGAGATCAAAATCCTCTACAATCTTCTGCTTTGGAAAGACAGATTTTTCCCATGTTTCAAACTTTCTACAGTTTGTTCTAGCAGGGTACACAATCTATAAGCAGGCGTGTTTTGTGAGTGCAGCATAATACAGCACCAGGTACAATGGAGGCAGGTGCATAGATGAATGTGATCACTATTAGACAAAACACAGTCTTGCTTTTATCAAATTGGCTCCATCCAAACACAGTGAACTGAAGGGAATAATAATACCAACAAAGGGAAAATGCTAATAACACTAGCACCTTTTAGGGTTTCAATCAGAGTTCTTCGGGCTCACTGGCCAAAATCATCGTCCAGAATGAAGGGAAAGAGTGAGTAACTACTGGTAATCATTCTGTTCTGAAAAGTATCATGGGTTTATCAAAAAGATTAACTGCAGTAGTACTGCTTCCTGTCTGCTACTGTGCAGACAGCCTGAAACAAAACAGGCATGCTTCTGAGTCACCCTGAACATGATTCTGACAGCCCAGCCCTTCCTCCAGTGCTTTTCTTAAGTCCAGATCCAAACGACAAATGGAAAAATACCTTAGACAGTGAAAGAAAACAAATGAACCTGAATTTGTGGGATCTGAAAATGTTGCATTCTTTTTAGGGTTTTGTTCCACACTCAAAAATAGGATGAATTGAGACAACAAAATCTTAACACATTGTTGTTTCTTTTCCTTTCTTTGGAAAAATAATTTACTTATCATCTTTCAGATTCATCATCTTTTTCTTTTCCATGAATAAAAAAATGTAAGATTCAAACAAAAATATGCCAACTATCAAGATAAAATTTTATATAAAGAATTTATGTAAGCTATGAGGAGCTAATACACATCTACCTTATATTTCTAGGATATATATATATATATATCCTTGAATATATATATATATATATATATATATATATATATATATATATATATATATATATTGTGGTCTAAAAGAACCTGTATATCCCGAACTGTCACATGAGGAAGTTCTGACTCCTTTGGGAAGTGGGTGATTATATCTGAGTTCCTCCTAAGAGGAATGTGCACTTTTGTAAAGGAGGACAAGCCATTTACCTTCTATTTCTATGATATAATGTCACAGAAATTAGTCATCTTTTAGAAACTAAGAAATATGCCCTCCTGGATACTTCTATAATGGACTGTGCTTTTGTATTGGATCAACTGACCTCAAGAACTATGACACATAATTCTCCATCTTTTATGAGTTATGCAGCATACAGTGTCTGTTACTGGATTATGTCTGTTGTTTGAGTTTCTGTCCTGTCTGGTTTCTACCATCCCACCAGGTCTCACAGCCATTAAGTCCCAAGGAAAATCACACAGAGATCTATAGTAATGATAAACTGATTGGCCCATTAGCTCAGGCTTCTTATTAACTCTTATAACTTACTTTAACCCATTATGCTTATCTATGTTAGCCACATGGCTTGGTACCTTTGGAAGTGGGGCAGTCACATCTTCCTTATTCTGTGGTTGGGAGAGGACTGGGGAGGAATGGGCTTCCTCCTTTGCAGAATTTTCTGTTCTCATTGACCCGCCGCTACTTCCTGTCTGGTTGTCCAGCCTATACTTCCTGCATGGCTACTGGCCAATCAGCATTTATTTAAAACATAATTGACAGAATATAGACAATTGTCTTACACCACCTGTCTACTTTACCACTTATATGTAATCATTCTAGCTGGAATTCACACACACACACACACACACAGATACACATACACACACAGACACACAGACACACACACACACAGAGAAAGAGAGAGAGAGAGAGAGAGAGAGAGAGAGAGAGAGGGCAACAAAGTCAGATGGACCAATAAATAGATGATTTGAATGGTTCACAATTTAAGTGAGTCACTCTGATCACAAGAGGATATCAGAAGATAAACAGAAACAATGAAGAAACCATATGTGGTATGAAGAATTTGATAGCCAAGGCCTGGAGAAATGGCTCAAAGGTTAAGAGCACTGACTGCTCTTCCAGAGGTCCTGAGTTCAATTCCCAACAACCACATGGTGGCTCACAGCCATCTATAATGAGATCTGGTGCTCTCTTCTGGCATGCAAGCATACATGGAAGGAATGTTGTACACATAATAAATAAATAAATAAATAAATCTTTAAAAAAAGAAATTGATAGCCAAAAGGCTATAAAAAATGAGGATCAAATCCAGTGACAATTCGAAAAAGTTGTCCTTGAAATAGTAGGTGTTTGGACATTCATCAAGTTAATCAGCATTTCAAATAGAGGATATTTATGTTGCTCCAGTGAAGGTGATATAGGCGTTATGATAGAGGGAATGACAGTCACAGTGAGGCTGTTCTCTTTAATTATCCAAAGCTAGGAGTAAATTTAAAAAGTTATTTGATTTCAGAACTGAGTGATAATAATGATAAATTTCTATAAATTTATTTTATTTGTATGGGTATTTTGCTTGGATATTTTTCCAAGCATCACATGTGCTCTTGTTTCCCATGAAACACAGAAAATGTCAGATACCCTAGGACTAGAGCTACGGACAACTGGGAACCACTGTAGATGGGAGCCATCTGTAGATGACAGAATTAGAATGTGGGTATTCCAGGAGAGCAACCATAACTCTTGTGACCATTGAACCATCTCTCAGTCCCACATGGTAAATCTTTGATATATCAGTCTATACATTTCTCTGTCATTTTTGTGAAAATATCATTTCTTTTAAAACTATACTTTGGTTTTCGGCAAAGTTAAGTAGTTTGTAATAAGAGAACTCATTGCTATGCATGGCTGATATAAAATGGAATTTCCTTCCTGGACAGCATCTTGACAATATGTTCAAGCATCTTAAAGATATTTCTGGACTTTGTTCCAGCAGTTCCACTTGTAGGAAACGACCACTCAGAAACGAGCTGAGATGTCAAGGATTGCATATGTGGGTGTAACTGATATACTGAACATAACAGTGACAACTGAGAAACAGAAGCATACTTCAGAAGAGCTCATATTGGTAAAAAACTTGGGGATTCTGAAAATTTGATAGAAATGAGATGAAAAGCTGACTTGGACCAAGAAAATTTTTAGAGTTAAAGAGTAAATATTTCAAACTTAGCAAATTTATTAGGAATTAAATTCCTTGGCATATTAAATAATTTGTATTCAAAATGACAAATAACTGGTTGTTCATTAAAACTGAATCACTGTTCTACATTATTCAGTGAATCAAGGCAAAATAAACTATCATCTAAGGGTTAAGAAGAGCCGTTGTAAATAAATCCACAACTTGGCAAAGAACATCACATAAAGATGAGCAACAAGAAATTTTATTACAATAAATTGAGGTTAAAAATAATTTGCTACTGGGCTGTGAGTAAATGAAATAAATAATTCATCTCCTTCAATTTTTAAATAAAATGATTTTGCAAATAGATTACAATAATGTTTCTCTGAGGTTGGTTTCCCTCAACAACTGAATACTTAGGATGATAAGTTGTTTAGTTATTTTCTGTAGTTGCTAACTCAATCCATACTGTTGACAATTTTAAGCCAATCTAACTTCTTACATTTTTCAGTAAGGAATCTCTTAAAAATGTATTCAGATTCTCTATTTACCTAGCTCGGTAATCAGTCATTAACTGTGATAATCAAGTAAAATAATAAATCATCTGTACAAAAGGAATTTTTATTTCTAGGCATGAGGTAGACCAGAACATTTTAAAACACTTAGAGATTATCGTAGAGAAAATACATGCCACAAAATAATTCAGATGCCCTATTCCTGTAAATTTCCTGAAGAACATTCAAGGATATGATGAAAATTTCCAAAAGGACTTCAGAAGGTTTTCCCAAACTCAGTTGTGATACTGTCTTTCTGGAGGACTCTAGCGTAGTTGCAACTTAATATCCTACAAGCGAGTTTCTGTGTCTTCACCGCAGTTTAGATGTCATCAGATCTTCCTGTTGAGCAATTTGTGTAGCCTGACATGTAAGAAAAGAGAAAGTCTCACATGCCCCAAGATACTTCAAATGAGGAGTACAAATTCTGTAGCCATTGTCTCGGTTCCCTAAAAGTGGCCCAGATAAAGTGACGTTTCGGTACTCACAAGAGAGGGACATGATTTGAGTCAAATTGAAAAAAAATTAAAATTTTCAGATGTCAGTCAACGTCATCATATCTAATGAAGATGGAGATTAGTTTAGCAGGTATTTATTTTCCTTAGATTGACTTAGTTTTCTGGGTGTGGTTGACCATGGTAGTTGAAGACCCTCAATATGCCCCAGTCCCAGCAAATCCTGCTCAGCTGATTTTCCTCCCATATGCCATGAACTTAAAAGAACTTAAATACTTAATGAAGGGTCCTTTGTAGTTATGAAGAAAATGTTCTTTATTTTTATCAATCACCAGCATTTCTGTTATGTTGTTTAAAAACGGTTTCCAGAAGTATATATTTGAGTTAATTTTAATAAATTTTGACATGGTGAAAATGTTCATATGGAAGCCTTTTAAGGTACTTACACTTTATTAAAAATAGCTCTTAATTTTTTATGATTGAATTCAAATATAAACTTTGCAAAAAACAGTTCCCCAAAGACTATTCATAAAACATAACAGCCAACTATCAAGCAAATATTTAAAGCATCAAACATTGTAAGGAAAACTACAAATCTGAAAGTCTTTCTATTCACTCAGTTATTATATAATCCATCAAACAAGTAAAATCTTGGCATTCATTATCACTCACAGTAAATGCTGATACTCTTACCAGAGTCTCCCTTCCATCATCTTTATCTTCATGATTCATTACCTTCCTCCTACTGCCATGTGAGTTAGCCTGTTTACTGTGATGTAGGCATGGCTAACCATTGATATGGCATTTCTGCATGAAATGCTCACTGCTACTGTGTATTTTCCATGGCTTTCTCCTTTGCTTCTATCGGATGTTTCCTCAAATGTGACCTAGCCTGGCCACACCACGCAAAAATAAAAATAAAAGCCATGAAGTACTTTCTGACTTCTTTGCTTAAATATTTTATTACTCTCTAAACCTATGCATCTTGACTGTTAGCTTATATTATGAAAATTCTAGAATGTAACCAGATTTAGGGAACTTTACTTGAAGTGAATAAAAAACAGTATTTACTGAAATGGTAAATGTTTAACACTCCAGAATAATTTCCTGGCATTAGTGTAACTTCCATATAGCTATAAACCCTTTTTAAGTATCATTAAATTTGTCTTATTTTTATGCTGTATTTGCAAAGTATATTGATCAAATGAACAGTATTCGGTATTTGCATTTGTATTAAGTATAACTTCGCTTGTTTTGTGACTTCTTCCCATAGTAAATATGTGCATCATCTTGTTATTTCAAGTTATACCCTTGTAACTGAACTAGTGGAGAGGACTTCCACAAAATTGCCTTTTGAAAAAGCAGTAGGCTGTGGAAAGCGTCTCCAAACTTCATAAAGTTACCTCATAAATCGCTGACATTGGTATTCTAATGATGAATATTGAAGTCAAAATTGTAAATGAAACACCTAAGTTCAAAACAAAATATATGAGTAAGGCTATAATTGATTGATGGTCATTTGTGATCCTGGCTTGACTTTTATTAAATTTCAGAAGGCAGCTTGGTAGCAATGATTTCACACTTGGCTACAAAGCTTTCCCCCTCTGAGTTTTGCATTTTTAGACTCATACATTATGTATTCCCTTTAATGACCCACATAGCTAAGGGATGGCACTTTAAATTGATGAGGGTTATATATTCATATGTAGAACAAATTAGTTTAGGGACAAATGAAGAATAGATGTGCAGTTGAGCTAGCATGAACTTTTACAATTACAGTGATGATTAAAACCACAGTCTAATACCTCCCAGACACCTCTGTCATTATGTGTGTCTCTATCACGAAGACACAAGCCTATCTTTCTAAGAAATTATCTCATTACAGAAATTCACTTTGTATAAAAATAGTTCAGTTGCTGTCTGTATTTCAGTGTCCAGCCATCATTTTCTGAGTTTAGTATTCAGCAACATAAAATTTGCTTTATGTTGTACCTAGAGTTAAATTGAGCTATTGGAAAACTTTCCCTGTATCATTTTCTAGATTCTTTGCTTGTAGAAGATTATTGGCAGAATGACAGTTTCATCCATACTTGAGACAGATTTATTCACCATGCCTTCTTGCTGTATTTCTAGCCAGTGAACTGTAACAGAGAGGCAAAGAGTACAACGCAAGTTCACAAGTAGACAAATGAAATGTCAGATTAGTTTTTTAAGTAACTATGAAACATATTTCTATAGTATAAACTTTCAAAATACATTGTATGAAGTAATAAGGGCGGCGGGGCTGCGTCCCCAGCACCCCGGCCACCTGCTCGGCTAGCTTATGCCCCGAAATAATTACACGGACACTGTATTCCTCCAAACACTGCCTGGCCCATTCTCTTCTAGGCTAATTCTCACATATTAATTTAGCCCACCTCTAATCATCTGTATGTAGCACCCCAAGGTGCGCTTACCGGGGAGATTCCAGCCTAGTCCATCCAGGGTCGGAGCTTCATCCCGGGAGCGGGGCATGGCGTCTCTCTCTGAGGCGTCTGCTCCTGAGAGAGCTGTGGAGTCTCTGACCTCACTTCCTCTTCCTCCCAGCATTCTGTTCTGTTTACTCCTCCCACCTATCCTCTAACCAATAAAATGGGCCAAGACAGTGCCTTTATTAACCAATGACCTTCCTCCATCAATTGTATTTTAATATGATGACTACATTTATTCTTTATGAATTTTTTAGTTTATTATTTCTGTGTGTTTGTATGGTATGTGCCTGTGTAACAGTGGGTATTGGGGTGTGCACAGTGCAGGGGTGGATGAGAAGTCAAGGAAGAGCACACAGGAGTTGACTCTTCTCCCACTGTGGGATCTGAGCATTGAACTTGTGTCTTCAGGCTTACAATGCAAATGCTATTAGTCATTAATCATCTCCCCAACTCAGGGAATTTTATGTTATACATATTATTCATTATGGAGAGAGAAAATTCCAGGACATCATACTATATGATAGCTTTCCAAGATGTGAGAATAATTAGCATAAAAAGAAAATTGTTTCATTTCCACCTACTTATTATTGGTATGTATAACAAAATAATACCATTCTGAAGCCTGCAATTGTATATAAACCCTGAGAATACAGTTGAATAAAAATTTCATTTTAAATTTTAAAATAGTATACACATATATATTTTGCATACAGAATCTTTGTGATAGACTATGAGGATGTTTGTGTAGAGAATATGCCAATAGCCCCCAGCCAAAGAAGATGTGATATGAAGGATTTAGGAGGCATTAAAAGCAATCTCTGATAAAATTATTCTTTGCAGGCGCCAACACATCACAGCCAGCACCACATGCTGGCATTAGATTTCCTTTAACCTCATTCATGTCTATTAAACACAAATGATGCCATGTATGAAATTGTGATCATTGTTTTAACATTGGCTGCAAAAATGATTCTAAGAATTAACATCAGCTGTGGGTCTTTTTAAATGATACAGAATTATATTTTTGCTGTTTAATCAATTCTATTTCCCTATATTCTGCCTTTAATGTTAGTTATTTTTGTACTAATTGTAACATCTAGCTAAATATATGCATTTGTAGGAACATTTTTTATTTTACTTAGCAAGACATGGTGTATTTATATTAATTAATGACTAACATCCACATTAACCAACTATCTCACTATAATGTTTCTTTGACTCTATAAACTTCAACAACTTCTTCTTCTTCTTCTTCTTCTTCTTCTTCTTCTTCTTCTTCTTCATCATCATCATCTTATTCTCCTTTCCTTTCTCCTTCTCTTTTTCTTCACCCATACCTTTAATCTGGAAGCAACGTGCATGGATTGATTCTTCACTTTTCTGCTTGGATTTAGTAAACATCAATAGTGAACAAAGAGGCCCATGAGTTTCTTTTGTCACATTTAATCTTTGTGACAAAACAAAACATAGTAACAGCCAAAGTGTATACTTTTCAATGAAAGATCTGAATAATTTTACTCTTCCGTAAAATAGATATCTAATTCAAACTCCTACAGATGCATACCAGATCATCGCACAAAATATTGCCTTTAAAATATTGTAAAAGAAAAAATATGTAAAGCAGTAATAATTTTTAATGAATCCCTGATCTACTACTATAAAAATTTACTTGTACAATAAGATTATATGCTTCAAATTAATTATATATAATATATTCTATTATAATATTTTATTATGTTCTTTATTTTGATTTGAATGCATTTTCTTTCTTTTATGATTTAATATTCTAATTTTAAAATGCAAGTTCATTTCCAGTTTAAAGTTAAAGAAACATACATGAAATAAAATTGCCTAGAATGCTCATCAACTAAAGAATGCTAGCTTTGACTATTTTATAACGAATGAAACTACAATATATAATTCTTGAATTTAAGTAGGCTCAGTCTTTCTTACTCATTATTGCTGTGTATGATGGATTTCCAAAGCCCAGTTTGTGAATATACTCTGTCATTCATGATACTTCAAGTCTTTAATATTCCACATAAAATCAAATGATCATTGTGCGAGTTACTTTTCTCACCCCCATAAAGCAGATATCAGATATAAGCAACATGACTGAGATGTTCATTTTTAGCCAGTGCTAAGAGAATGCAGACTTTTGCATGGGAAAGGGAGCATGTTAAGGCTCTATCCATTATATCAGAAGCTGCTATTGAGGCTTGTTTCCTGGCACTGGTTAAAAGCAGAGATCTCTGGTAGGACTATAAATCATAACCACAATCCTCAGTCCTCTTACAGAGCTGTGTCTACTACCAGGTTGTAGACAGAATTTTCTGTGTCTCCTGGTCCCACAGCCATTCAGTTCAAAAGAAACATACAGAGGCTTATATTAATTATAAGCTGTTTGGTCTATTAGCTCAGGCTTATTATTAACTAGCTCTTACAACTTAAATTAACTATGCTTAGCCATGTGGCTTAGTACCTTTTCTCAATGAGGCATTCTTATTTTGCTTCCTCTGCATCTGACTGGTGACTAACTCTCTTCCTTTCCTTTCTCCAAAATTCTCCTAGTCTGGTTGCCCCCCTCCCATATATATTTCCTGTTTGGCTACTGGCCAATCAGCATTTTATTAAGCCAATATGAGTGACAAATCTTTACAGGGTACAAGAGCATTCTCCCACAATGCCAGATACCAGATTTAAATGCTTCAACACCTTTGCAAAACAGTGCCATGAGCTGCAATCCCTACTCAGAACCTTGTGTAAGTTTCTTTTCAAATGTAAAGTAACCACCATCCTTATCTACAGAATAGCCCCTAATACTCTATCTACATATATAGTTGGGAACATTCCCTGTATGCTATTTCTTTTTCTAACTGAAAGAAATTAACAAATTCCAGTATGCTTGAGCAAACCAAGTGATACTTGGTGACCACCTAGAAAACATCAGGGCAACCATAGGAAGAATCCTAAATAGCTATCTCAGAATGAGGATTGGAAAATGCATTCTTCTTTTTCATCCGTATTTCTGAACACTTTTGTTGACTTCTTGTCTCTCTTCTTGCTTGTTCTCCTAAGACATCACTCTAATGTCTGTTTCTCTTGGCTGTTCTACTGTCTTTAAGTGTTTATAATTCTCAAGATGGCCTTCACACATGAGTGAGAGAACATATGTTAGATGTGGCTGGACAGCTATTCTCTGCACTTTTCTAGAACGGTTGTCTACATGTACTTAAATCCATGACCTGCTCTAGGTGGAAAATAACCCTGTACTGTTTCTTTTAAGAGAAGGCAATGGTAGAGAAGTCCTTAATCCAAAATTTAGGGAGATACATAAGGCAGTGAATTGGAAGAGAGCTGTTATTGACTGGATATAAAGGTGCACTGCTCTACTTTATATGATTCATGATGAAAAATAAATAAGGGAATTTATATGTACCACTGATAAAGATTTTAAAGATATGTTTATATTCCTAAGTTATCTTGTGGTTGTTTAAATGTTTCACGACAAACATATTTGTAGCATCATTTATGAAAGCCAATGTGCTTTACTCTAGGAGTTGGTGGAATGAATCATTTCAACTTTTGTTTTTAACATCCTTGAAATTTCTAGCAACTACTGGTGATACTTTTTGGAGCCAAAATGTTTCTGAATTATGGATTTTTTTCTTCTTAAACAGGCGAACTAGAGAAAGTTTATACCTTTGCATTTTTCCATTACATACTTTTAGTTATACCAAATAAACTCTACAGTAAGCTGAATCTGTAGTAACCATTATTTAGCACAAAGTTCTACATTGGTTTGCACATTACATATGTAATTTTGAAATATATGGTAGCAGAGAATGTAGAAATCAAGAGGTACACATTCAGAGTCAGATATAAAATCCATACATGTTTAAATTTTCTGTGTGTTTAATCTAGAGGATGATGGATTTTGTTTTTGAATATGTTACTCTAAAATTAGCCAAAAATTACTTTGATCAAGTTGGGTTAACTTCTATAATTCCCCCCCCCCCAGGAAAAAAAACATAAACTTCATGTATGCATGCCATTGTTTCATTGCCTTTAAGGACTGTTTTCTGAACAATTTTTATTAATCATATTCAAATTTGTGGAACAATCTTGCCTTGGCATTTCATCTGAATGAAATTTCACTCCAATATTACCAGGGTTGTCATCAACCCACTAAAGGCTATCATCTCATATCATAAAGTAGACCTCAGTGCCCCAGCATCATTTGTTCAATAAACCTTGCTCTTACCTCTTTTCTTCTGTGTCCAGTGATGACATCGATTTCAATAACTTTATAGTCCCCTCATGGGCATTGAAGCGACTAAAATTTGTAGCTTCCGTCAATTTTTTTCTAAAATTCAAATTATAGTGTTCATTGCCTAGTTGATTTTTCAGTTTGTGTTGTTCATAGGAAGTAAATTTAAGATGCTAAAACCAAAGCTTCACTCCTCACTCCAAAACAGTGTTTTCTGTTCTTAATTTGCAATTTCCTGCATTTTACTTATTAGTAAATATTATCTTCAGCCACCATTTCCCAAAGTTAAGACCTATAAATCATCTTTAAAACATCCAACGCTTTCATCACTAATTCATATCGATTCTTGCTCCCATCATTGTCTTGAGTGAAGCTTCTCAATGTATCTGTCACCATCTTCTCAGCATTTCGTTTCACCAAGATGGTGGCAATAGCTTGCCAGCTGCTCTCCTTACTGTCTATCATGCCCTCTTTTACAGTTTTCTTTTCCAAGGCATTAAAGGATATTTTAATGAGCTAAGTAAGGCATCAGAGCATATCAAATCATTTAAAAAATGCTTTGTGTTTACTCCTTTCACTGTAACTGCTCACTACAAAACACTCCCCAGGACCCTAGAAGATGCCTCCTCACTTATGCCTAGGATTTATGCTACTGTTCTTACTTAATCCAAGTTCTTTAAACAGTGTGTAATCCAACAGACATAGAAGAACTCTCGCCTTCTCTTGGCTAACTCATGTCTATAATCTGTATAATAGGCATAAGTTTCTTGTTGACCCAGCCACCTGCAGTTTTGGAAGAAATGTCTCTTCCTGATGGATGTATGTCTCTTGCTCATGTGTCTGTAGATATGAGTGAGGATAGAGTTACCACAACACCAGAACTCAATCACTACTATATACTGAATCGAGTTTACTGTCTCTAATACAGAGATTGATTGATGCATGCCTTTGGACTAACAAGCAAATTTTATGAACATGTGGTTTTATGTTAAAGAATGTTACTGCTTCTGAGTAAAAAAAAAAATGTTATCGCTTATTTATTTGCACTTCCAAGATTTGCAGTTTTACTGTGTATAAGAATCCAGTGATTAAAGAGGGAACATTTAATGGCTAATACTTTTGTTACAAGTAGCCTAATGAAAATGCTATTGTGTATTTTGTGTGTTATCTCTGTTATATACAAAGGTCTTCACACCTATTTTTATTTCCAAAAATTACATTATATATAATTTTTCAATTTTAATTGCCTATATTTCCATAATTTACTGTGATATTAAATGTATATGCATATATTATCCATAATATGTATATGATATAAGTGAATGTTATTTAGGAAAAATTATTTAGAAATAGGAGATTTATGTAATTAGAAGTGTCTACTTTAAACATTTTCTTATTGGATCTCATTGATTTGTTTTCCTTTTCATCTTTCAACATAGCAACACAGAGCCTGACATTTTTATCACCAGATCGAATGCCTGGATTCCATTTGCCAAGAACACCTCACTTTTACAAGTGAAACATTTCAATGTTACAAGTAAAATTTCTCATCTGAGCAATTCATCCAAACTTAACAACCACTGCTTCTTTCTGCTGAATTCTGAATTTCCACATAGCTGAATTTCTCATGAGGTAAATGTGTTACTGGTGTTAAACTCTTTTCAGCTCAAAAAGGGAAATCGCTCTACTCAGAAAGCTTAAGACTTTTGTGCATGGGAAGGAGACCCCACTGTGGTATAAACAGTGTCACCCACACCTCCCAGCGTGCTGAACAACATGCTCATGGAAGTGTACTTATTCAGTTTGCCCAGACATGCTTTTCATAATCAGATTCTTGCTTTGTGCACATTCATTGACTTGACTCCAGAGAATGGACATATGGAAACACACCAATGCCACAGCATAAGTGCTGGCCTCAGGGATCCAAAGTTCTCTTTTATTTATTTTTCCAGTCCCAAGTTACTCTTAGTGAGCGTAATTTTGACACTTAAACCTTGATTTCAAGGCAAAACATGAAACTAATCTAGATAAATCCCAATCTCTTCCAACTATTGCTTTCAGTTACTTTAATTTTCTATCTAAAGTGAAAGAAACAATAATGCTTATTGAAATTGAAATAATACATTTATTTTTTCTTAACTTATATTGAGCAACAAGCTTTCTAGTAGGTCAGACCACTGTGTATTTGCACTTCTAAGATTCACTACTTTACTGTGTATATTTTTGTGATATTATTTTTTCTTACCTAACTTTGGAAGCTATCTTTTTATATTTATTGTTTGGGATAGAACATCATGGAAACCATCCAGTCAATGAACTTCCATGTAACTAAGGATGATCTTCAACTTTTGCCCAAATACTGGGACTGCAGGCATATACCATCATGCCATGTGTAGGTGGAACTGTGCCTGGAACCCAAGGCTTCACACATTCTTGGCAGCCATTCCACCAACTGAACTATATCCCCATTTGGTCAAATGTGTCATAGAGAAGGGAATTTCAGAGCAGTACTCAGAATCCCACATTTACCCTCCCTCCTGCTGGAATGGAGAGCTAGAGGTATTTTTAATGTTTTAGGAACCCAGTATATTTTCAGCATTCTAGTGTTTCTTAGGCACACCAAGTTCTATTTGATCTTCCCTAGAAAATCTTCATCATGGCTTATATACAGTTACCTCGGAGAACTGGCGTTTGTGTGTGCGATTTTTCTTAGTGAATTTTCATCTAATTTTATCCTGAGCATCAAACATATCAAGAAATTGGAATACTTAATTAACAAAGATAAATGTTGAGCATTTTCAATGTTTCTCTATCAGCAGTAAGTCTGTGTTTCCTTTAAAACAAATAAAACACATTTTTTCTGTATCTAAAATTGATATTTACATTTTCATTGGAGTGAAATTCCAAATTCTATGCCCCAAAGTTTTTAGCACAAATTGTAAGCATGTTATGTTTTAAGAGACTGAGAAGAATGAAAGAAAATATAAATGTAAGTTACATAATTTTCCCTTTCCATAAGCATTTTGAAACCCCGAAAATAAGCTATCCCACAAACAATAAGAATTAAGAGCTAATGATCCTGCTGTGTTTGAATGGCTGTGACTAAACATTGAACATAACTCTATAAACAAAGAAACAATACAGAAAGTAATATAGGCAGGATACAAGTAGCTGTTCATTCTTTACCCAACTTCCTCCAGCTGGATGTAGGCATGTCTGTGTCAATCACCCTGGGTTTGTAGGTATTGATACTGTGTTGGCTTCTAACAATATTGTATGGTAACAGTGCCTCAACTTCCCATCTTGCTAATATGCTAATATCTCTTGTGAATTTATGAGTGGAATGCAGGAAAGCCTCTGAAAATGTGCAAAATTCATTACATTGTGAAAACATGTTTAGAGACCCTGGAGGTTCCTGGTTTTCTGAATTTAAATTTAAATTTTCCTCTACTTCCTTTATATAAAAAGGATTATTTTTATATGTATTCTACCATACCACCACAAATACCATTTTGTGAAGTCATTTGCAGTTTTTCCAGCCTTTGATAATAATTGGTAATAATTAGATGCTCCCCTCTATGTTTCCTGTGTTGCTTGCTTATTTAATAATTGTATCTGCAAGGTCAACAATCTTTACTTCTTCAAAGTCTTCATTAGTTTTTGTTGCCATTGCATGCACTGTAAATTTTGACTGACAAACTCAGTTTGAAGTTATTATAAATTATTTTATTTCATCTTTGTACATAATGTTTAACCTGAGTGTCAATGTATACATGCATTGCCATTAATATCATGACATTAATGTGTCTGTCTACTTAGACTGTCACCTCTACATTTGTAGGCTAGATCTGACTGTCCAGTTTCAGATTTTCCATTTATAATAATTATTATACTTCCTGTTGTATTTCTTCATTAGAGGCACTACAAAGAAAAATTTACCTATATAGGACTTAGGTATTTTGATATATTATTTTTGTAAGTGTTCTTAACCTATCTACTGAGATGTGGTTAAGCAATTTAAAGGATCCCCATCTTTCCTGGCATAGTGGGTGAGCTTTGTTAGGGAGGATTAGAGAAGTTTCTGAGACCAGCCAACTGCTGTCTTTCTAAAGCAAAATCTACAAAATCTCTCCAAAACTCCATGACTATCCATGTCCGTGACTAGGTCAACAACTAATCCTATTCCTGTGATCTCCAGGAACTGCTCTTTTATACTCCAATAGAGATGCTTCCAGGCCGCTTGTAGGGACTGGCTCACACAGGCAGTTTACTTGATTGTTTACTTGATGTACTGCAGCACATCTCTTTCCTATAAAAAAAAAATCTACATCAACTTCTGAATTCATCATTAGCAAGGAAGAGTGGATGCACACTTATCCCCAAATTGGTTAGATAATGTACCACTTATTTGTGGCCACAGTATTGTTCTGGACTTTGACTTTGATGACGCCAAGTGTAAGGGTTTATTGGAGAGTTCTGTTTGCTTGTTTTGCTTTGTTTTTGAATTGTCTTTGCTTGAACTCATGGTTGTCACACAATCTGGAATGTTCTAATGTTATCCTTCTCTTTTTCACTAATTTTTTTTTTTTTTTTGGTGTTCTGATAAATTCTGTGATGCAGCTTTGATTTCCCCTTGTCTTAGCCACACATATTTTAGAACTTTTCTCTCTGGTTGCCCTGTGCCTAGAAATTCCAATAATTGTTCTAAGTTATATTTTTCTCCTTTGTTGTATGTAATCTATTATTTAACCCCTTCATTTAAGATTAAATAATAATGTATTTATTATTTTATTTATAAATCTTTATCTACTGATTTCTTCAATTCTATCTTCTACATACGCTTAAAAATAATTTTTATTGATTTTATTGAGCTATACATTTTTCTCTCCTCCCCTTCCTTCCTCTCCCCTCCACTTGAACTCTCTCTCTGGTCCCCATACTCCCAATTTACTCAGGTGATCTTGTCTTTTTCTACTTCCCAGGTAGATTAGATCCATGTAAGTCTCTCTGAGGGTCCTCTTTGTTGTTTAGATTCTCTGGGAATGTGGAATATAGGCTGGTTTTCTTTGCTTTATGTCAGTTATGAGTGAGTACATATTCTATTTGTCTTTCTGGATATGTGTTCCCTCACTCCATATGATGTTTTCTAGATCCATCCATTCACCTGCAAATTTCAAGATGTCATCATTTTTTCCTGCTGTATAGTACATATGGTACGTTGTGTAAATGTACCGTATTTTTCTTATCTAGTCTTCAGTCAAGGGGCATTTAGGTTGTTTTCAGGTTCTGGCTATGACAAACAATGCTGTGAATATAGTTTAGCACATGACCTTGTGGTATGATTGAGCATCCTTTGGATATATGCCCAAAAATAGTTTGGCTTGGTCTTGAGGAAGGCATTTTTCCTAATTTTCTGAGAAATCACCATACTGATATCCAAAGGGGATGTACCAATTTGCCCTCCCACCAGCAATGCAGAACTGTTCCCTTTACCCCACAACCTCTCCAGCATAAGTTGCCATCAGTGTTTTTTATCTTAATGAGCTTATTTTTTGAGCACTTTAAAAAGTCTGAAATTAGTTTTCCTGTAAGTCCCACCAACTAGGCAACCCACTCCAATGATAACAGGAACTTCAGATTTACTATTGGCATGCGTTTTATATGAAGTACAGAGGATAAACATGAACATGATATGGTCTAGTGAAAACCTTTATTCTCTCTCTGTGTATTTGTGTGTGTTTCTGAATTTAATATACATGTATTGACTGTAGATTGGCATCAGGTGTCTTACTATTTTACTCCACACATTGCCATTTTATAACTGGGTTTCTACAGTTAGACTGGAGATCATTGATCATCTCGCGCTCCTCAGGTACAGCTATGGTGCTCTCCTTTCTCTTCCCTGATTCCTAATATAACCGAATTTTTACATGTGTGCAGGGAACCAATCTTAAGTCCTTTGATTGCAATCCCTTAGTAGCTATTTTTGTAATTTATGGATTATGGAAAATCTTCCTTCTTCCTGAATATTTATACGATTTCTTTGTTTCAAATGTAATTTTTACTGATTAACTTTTCAACTGTCTGAAATTTATGCTCACTAGGAGTGCATTTAGTAACAAGGTCTCATGTAACCCAAACTGAAGTCCAAGGTTGTGTTCATCTTATGTCCACATCCCATGTGCTTAGATTTCAAGCCTATGCCACTAAATCCAGGTTATGCGGTGCTGGGAAACACCTGTAGTCTTGTACATTCTGGGCAAGCACCACAGTAATGGACCAGCATCACCAGTCTAAACCTGGACTCAATGGGACACACTTGTTTACCTTGTGGTATCCAAGACTAACCTTTTCCTTAGAGGGTTGATATTGCAAGTTTTTACAAGAGAATTATAGCTCTTATAAGCAACATTTTCATAAACATTCAGGCTACTATTTATTGGAGAATTTGAACTTACCTTACTGTCTTTCTGTTATACTTTTGCATCTGGAATCAGTTTCTAAAGCTTCTGTGCTGGGGTCTTCCTCCGTTAGTGCAACAGTGTCAACAGGTAAAGGTTAAATCCGTGACAAGAATCTAAACTCACTAATATATAAAAAAGTGGTGGAATGGCATTTTTTTTTCCATTCTGCAAGGAATTGAGGGAATCTTCGGGAAGGGAAATCTGGTCAGAAGGATGGATTTTTTTGTGACATGCCTCTAAAGAATGTTTTGGGACTGGGTACTTTCCACTCTCATTTCTCTTTCTGGGAAGGAATATTACAGCAACTCTCTTCCAATATTTTCCCTCAACAGTATATTCAGCCCTAATACAAGCATAGAACCATGGTACCAAGTGATCATGAACTAAACCTTTGAAACTCTGAGTAAAATCATACTTTTCACTTTTAGAGCATTGTCCAATTCATCTCAGATATTATTGCAGTTATGTGAAGCTCTCACATTTTCCTCCCCTTAGCTCTGATTGATATGCCTTCGAAAATCATGATTATATGATATAGTAAATTGATTTCAAGTTTTTTTAATGAGAAAACTTTCAGAAAGATATTAATCCAAAATAACATATTTTTCACAATATCTTACAAGCCATTGTAAAATAAAATTCCAAAGATAAAATATTTCTTCTGAATTTCAAGTGTCTTAGTTGTCTTTCCATCATCTCATGCTTTTTATCGAATATAAACAGGCTAAAACACCCAATTATGCTGCACGAGCCCAAGATGCCCCGAGCCTGGACTTTAGAGAATAATAAACTGGAAAATGTGTTATGTAAAATGACTGATTTCAAATAGGCTGTGGATGACAATAAGATTTTATCAATGTCTTGGATTTTCTCTCTTTATTTTATTATCTTTCTTTTCTAAAATGTAGTGGAATGGCAGCCAACTACTTCCCACAAATCTGGAAACTTTGGCAGAAGTAGAATTTTAGTTTCAAATAATTTCTGAAAAGACTTTACCATTCATCATTTTCATTTCCTTATAAAAATGCATTTTCCTGAATCTGGATCATATTCACCCTTTCAACAAGAAATAAATTAAATGTATAGGCAAAAAGTTACCAAATAGATGGCTTGATTCAGATTCAGTCTGGTGCCATACGAAAGAAATATCATACAAGGAAAACAAAAATTTTTCATAGTGTACTTCATTTTTTTGAAAAATACATTAGACGAATAATGCTTATTTTAAAAGTATATCTTTCCTAGTATATCTTATTGTCATATAGCAATAACATAATAGTTTTCTTCTCAATACATTTGTTAATAAATCGTTTCATTTTTTTAACTAAACTTGTCTTCATTCACTTTGCTACATTACAATGACATATGAATAAGCATTTTCTTTTTTTTTTTTTTTTAAATAATTTTTTTTATTAAGAAAAGAAGAGAAAAAAACATAAACAAAAAACAAGTTTCCACCTCCTCCCAGCCTCCCATTTCCCTCCCCCTCCTCCCACCCTTCTCCCCCTCCTCCCACCCTTCTACCCCTCCCCCCACTCCTCTCCCCCTCCCTCTCCAGTCCACAGAGCAGTCCAGGTTCCCTGCCCTGTGGTAAGTCCTAGGTCCTCCCCCCTCCGTCCATATCTAGGAAGGTGAACATCCAAACTGGCTAGGCTTCCACAAAGCCAGCACATTAAGTAGGATCAAAACCCCGTGCCATTGTCCTTGGCGTCTCATCAGCCCTCATTGTTCGCCATGTTCAGAGAGTCCGGTTTTATCCCATGCTTTTTCGGTCACAGTCCAGCTGGCCTTGGTGAGCTCCCATTAGATCAGCTCCACTGTCTCAGTGGGTGGGTGCACGCCTCGTGGTCCCGACTTCTTTGCTCATGTTCTCCCTCCTTCTGCTCCTCATTGGGACCTTGGGAGCTCAGTCCAGTGCTCCAGTGTGGGTCTGTCTCTGTCTCCATCCATCACCAGATGAAGGTTCTATGATGATATGCAAGATATTCGTCAGTATTGCTCTCGGATAGGGTCATTTCAGGTTCCCAATCCTCAGCTACCCAAGGAACTAACTGGGAACCTCATGTTGGGCACTTGGGAGCCCCTCTAGGGTCAAATCTCTTGCTCACCCTAAAGTGGTTCCCTTGACTAAGAATTGTGGTTCCGTGCTCCCCTATCCACCTTTCCTTTATCCCAATTCTCCTGATTCCCCAAATCCCCCCTCCTTCCCTTCTACCTTTTCTCTCCCCATCTCCCCTTACCCCCATCCCACCCCACCCCCAAGATCCTAATTTTCTCCCCGGCAATTGGGTCTACTTCCCTTAGCCAAGAGGATAACTATATGTTTTTCCTTGGGTTCACCTTCTTACTTAGCTTCTTTAGGTTCACCTATTGTAGACTCCGTGGCGCTAATTTATGGCTAGAAACCAATTATGAGCGAGTACATCCCATGTTCATCTTTTTGGGTCTGGGACACCTCACTCAGGATAGTGTTTTCTATTTCCATCCATTTGCCTGCAAAATTCGAGAAGTCATTGTTTTTTACCGCAGCGTAGTACTCTAGCGTGTATATATTCCATACTTTCTTCATCCATTCTTCCATTGAAGGGCATCTAGGTTGTTTCCAGGTTCTGGCTATTACAAATAATACAGCTATGAACATAGTTGAACAAATGCTTTTGTCATATGATAGAGCATCTCTTGGGTATATTCCCAGGAGTGGTATTGCTGGGTCCAGGGGTAAGATGATCCCGAATTTCCTGAGAAACCGAAACACTGACTTCCACAGTGGTTGCACAAGATGGCATTCCCACCAGCAATGGATGAGGGTACCCGTTCCTCCACAGCCTCTCCAGCAAAGGTTATCCTTGGTGTTTTTGACTTTAGCCATTCTGACAGGTGTAAGATGATATCTCAAAGTTGTTTTGATTTGCATTTCCCTGATTGCTAAGGAAGTTGAGCACGACTTTAAGTGTCTTTTGGCCATTTGAACTTCCTCTGCTGAGAATTCTCTGTTCAGTTCAGTGCCCCATTTTTTAATTGGGTTAATTAGCATTTTAAAGTCTAGTTTCTTGAGTTCCTTATATATTTTGGAGATCAGACCTTTGTCTGTTGTGGGGTTGGTGAAGATCTTCTCCCAATCAGTAGGTTGCCTTTGTGTCTTATTGACTATGTCCTTTGCTTTACAGAAGCTTCTCAGTTTAAGTAGGTCCCAATTATTCAATGTTGCCCTTAATGTCTGTGCTTCTGGGGTTATACATAGGAAGCGATCTCCTGTGCCCAGCTCCTGTAGGGTACTTCCCACTTTCTCTTCTATCAGGTTCAGTGTGTTCGGGCTGATATTGAGGTCTTTAATCCATTTGGACTTGAGTTTTGTGCACGGTGATAGATAAGGGTCTATTTTCATTCTTCTACAAGATGACATCCAGTTGTGCCAGCACCATTTGTTGAAGATGCTTTCTTTCTTCCATTTTATACTTTTAGCTCCTTTATCGAAAATCAGGTGTTCATAGGTTTGTGGGATAAAATCCGGGTCTTCTATACGATTCCATTGGTCGACTTCTCTGTTTTTATGCCAGTACCACACTGTTTTCATTACTGTAGCTCTGTAATAGAGTTTGAAGTCAGGGATGGTAATGCCTCCAGAAGATCCTTTATTGTATAGGATTGTTTTGGCTATCCTGGGTTTTTTGTTTTTCCATATAAAGTTGATTATTGTCCTCTCCAGATCTGTGAAGAATTTTGATGGGATCTTGATGGGGATTGCATTGAATCTATAAATAGCCTTTGGAAGAATTGCCATTTTTACTATGTTGATCCTACCAATCCAAGAGCAAGGGAGGTCCATCCATTTTTTGGTATCCTCTTCAATTTCTTTCTTCAATGCCTTAAAGTTCTTGTCAAATAGATCTTTCACTTCCTTGGTTAGATGTACCCCAAGATATTTTATGCTGTTTTTGGCTATTGTGAATGGTGAAGCTTCTCTGATTTCCCTCTCTGCTTCCATATCCTTTGTGTATAAGAGGGCGACTGATTTTTTGGAGTTGATCTTGTATCCTGCCACATTACTAAAGCTGTTTATCAGCTGTAGGAGTTCTTTGGTGGAGTTTTTGGGGTCGCTTATGTACACTATCATATCATCTGCAAATAACGAAAGTTTAACTTCTTCCTTTCCAATTCGAATCCCCTTGATTCCATTATGTTGTCTTATTGCTATTGCTAGAACTTCAAGCACTATATTGAAGAGGTATGGGGAGAGTGGACAGCCTTGTCGTGTTCCTGAGTTAAGTGGGATGGCTTTGAGTTTCTCTCCGTTTAATTTGATGTTAGCTGTCGGCTTGCTGTATATAGCTTTTATTATATTTAGGTATGACCCTTGTATCCCTAATCTTTCCAAGACTTTTAACATAAATGGATGTTGAATTTTGTCAAATGCTTTTTCAGCATCTAATGAAATGATCATATGGTTTTTTTCTTTCAGTTTATTTATATGCTGGATTACATTGATAGATTTTCGTATGTTGAACCAGCCCTGCATCTCAGGAATGAAGCCTACTTGATCATAATGGATAATTTTTCGGATGTGTTCTTGGATTCGATTTGCCAGTATTTTGTTGAGGATTTTTGCGTCGATATTCATGAGTGAGATTGGCCTGTAGTTCTCTTTCCTGGTTGAGTCTTTGAGTGGTTTTGGTATCAGAGTAATTGTGGCTTCATAAAAGGAGTTTGGTAATGACCCTTCTGTTTCTATCTTGTGGAATACATTAAGGAGTATAGGTATTAGATCTTCTTGGAAGATCTGGTAGAATTCCGCATTGAAACCATCTGGTCCTGGGCTTTTTTTGGTAGGGAGGTTTTTGATAACCTCTTCTAATTCTTCGCGACTAACAGGTCTATTTAGATTGTTCACCAGGTCCTGATTTAACTTTGGTATATGATATTTATCTAAAAAAGTATCCATTTCCTTTACATTTTCCAATTTTGTGGCATATAGGCTTTTGTAGTAAGATCTAATGATTCTCTGAATTTCCTCTGTGTCTGTGGTTATGTCCCCCTTTTCATTTCTGATCTTATTAATTTGCAAATTCTCTCTCTGCCGTTTGATTAGCTTGGATAGTGGTTTGTCAATCTTGTTGATTTTCTCCAGGAACCAGCTTTTTGTTTCATTGATTTTTTGTATTATTTTCTGTGTTTCTATTTTGTTGATTTCAGCCCTCATTTTGATTATTTCCAGTCTTCTACTCCTCCTAGGTGAGTCTGCTTCTTTTTTTTCTAGAGCTTTCAGGTGGGCTGTTAAGTCTCCAATGTGAGCTTTCTCTGTTTTCTTTAAGTGGGCACTTAGTGCTATGAACTTTCCTCTTAGGACTGCTTTCATAGTGTCCCATAAGTTTGAGTATGTTGTTTCTTTATTTTCATTGAATTCCAGGAAGACTTTAATTTCTTTCTTTATTTCTTCCTTAATCCAGCTATGGTTCAATAGTTGACTGTTCAGTTTCCATGACTTTGTATGCTTTCTGGGGGTAGCATTATTGTTGAATTCTAACTTTAATCCATGGTGATCTGATAAGACACAGGTGGTTACTAATATTTTTTTGTAACTGTGGATGTTTGCTTTGTTACCGACTATGTGGTCGATTTTCGAGAAGGTTCCATGAGCTGCAGAGAAGAAGGTATATTCTTTCCTATTTGGATGGAATGTTCTATAGATGTCTGTTAAGTCCATTTGATTCATTACCTCCACTAATTCTCTTATTTCTCTGTTAGGTTCCTGTCTGATTGACCTGTCCATTGGTGAGAGAGGAGTGTTGAAGTCTCCTACTATTAGTGTGTGCGGTTTGATGGCTGCCTTGAATTTTAGCAATGTTTCTTTTATGTACGTGGGTGCTTTTATATTAGGGGCATAGATGTTCAGGATTGAGACTTCATCCTGATGAACTGTTCCTGTTATGAGTATAAAATGCCCCTCTCCATCTCTTCTGATTGATTTAAGTTTAAAGTCAACTTTGTTAGAGATTAGTATGGCCACACCTGCCTGTTTCTTAGGTCCATTTGCTTGATAGGCCTTTTCCCAGCCCTTTACTCTGAGTAGGTGCCTGTCTTTGTGGTTGAGGTGTGTTTCTTGTAAACAGCAGAATGTTGGATCCTGTTTTCTTATCCAATCTCTTAGCCTGTGCCTTTTTATAGGTGAGTTGAGTCCATTGACATTAAGTGATATTAATGACCAGTGGTTGTTAACTCCGGTCATTTTTTTTTAGTCGTAGAGTTTGTGTGTTTCCCTTCTTTGTTTTGTGTTGGTGAAGGGTCTCTAGATGTCTGAGTTATTGTGGTCATTGTTGGACTCCTTGGTTAGTGATTTTCCTTCAATTACTTTCTGTAAGGCTGGATTTGTGGCTGCGTATTGTTTAAATTTGTTTTTATCCTGGAAAATTTTATTTTCTCCATTTATAGTGAATGAAAGCTTGGCTGGGTATAGTAATCTGGGCTTGCACCCATGGTCTCTCAGTTTCTGCAGTACATCTATCCAGGACCTTCTGGCTTTCATGGTTTCCATGGAGAAGTCAGGTGTAAGTCTGATAGGTTTACCTTTATAAGTAATTTGGCCTTTTTCCTTTGCAGCTCTTAATATTCTTTCCTTATTCTGTATGCTTTGTGTTTTTATAATTATATGGCGAGGGGATGTTTTTTTTTGATCCAGCCTATTCGGTGTTCTGTATGCTTCTTGCACCTTCATAGGAAAATCTTTCCTTAGGTTGGGAAAGTTTTCTTCTATAATTTTATTAAATAGATTTTCTGGACCATTGAGCTGCCCTTCTTCTCCTTCTTCTACTCCTATTATTCTTAGGTTTGGTCTCTTTATTGTGTCCCATATTTCCTGAATGTTTTGTGATGAGAGTTTGTTGGACTTGCTGTTTTCTTTGATCAGTGTGTTTATTTTCTCTATGGTATCTTCAGAATCCGAGAGTCTTTCTTCTATCTCTTGTATTCTGCTGGTTATGCTTGTTTCTGTAGTCTCTATTCGTTTACCTAGATTTTCCATGTCCAGCCGGCCCTCTGTTTGTGTTTTCTTCTTTGCCTCCATTTCAGTTTTCAGGTCTTGAACTGTTTCCATTATCTGTTTGATTGTTTTTCCTTGGTTTTCTAGGGTATCATTCACTGATTTATTCAATTCTTCAAACTTTCTGTTATATTTCTCATCCATTTCTATAAGGGCGTTTTTTACATGCTGTTTAAGGGTGTCAATCACTTTCATGAAGTCAATCTTTTCTCCTTCCTCTTGATTAAGGGGTTCTTGTCCTCCCATTGTGGGGTCGCTTGTTTCTGGTAGCTTCATGTTGCTTTTCAGCTTGTTGGGCGAATTCTTGCCTTGACGTCGGCCCATCTCTTCTTCCAAATGCTCCCTATGGATCTTCTTTTACCGGATTAGGTCTCCTTGCCTACCAAACGCTGTCTCTCCCCAATGTTGGCTCTCCCAATGCTGGGTCTCCTGGCGCCGAAAGATCAGGCCTCCGTGCTGGTTGGGCAGCTCGCAGACAAAGCGCCTACCCCGCTTGGTGCAGGCAGGCCACAGAAACAAAGGAACTGCTGCCCGCCCGGGAGCCCCGGGTACTCGGACCCAGCGCCCAGATAGGCTGCGCTGGGCGATGCCACGCGCCAAAAGAGGGTAGTGGGGGTGAAGTGGGGAGGGCTCTGGACGGAAGCTGGGTGGGCCAGGAAGAAAGAGGCAGCACCCGGGGAGTAGAGGCCCTGCAGAGAGCCCAAGCAGGACAGGGGGCCAAGAAACCCCCGAGCTCCCCGTCCCAGGCTGGCGCCGTGGGCCAGAAACTCACCCCAATGCTGGGTCTCCTGGCGCCGAAAGATCAGGCCTCCGTGCTGGTTGGGCAGCTCGCAGACAAAGCGCCTACACCGCTTGGTGCAGGCAGGCCACAGAAACAAAGGAACTGCTGCCCGCCCGGGAGCCCCGGGTACTCGGACCCAGCGCCCAGATAGGCTGCGCTGGGCGATGCCACGCGCCAAAAGAGGGTCATAAGCATTTTCTTGAATACCTGTTACTTTAACACAGACACACTAGAAAATTACTTTACCATTGAGCTATGTTCTCAATCCGGGAATATACTGAAATATACTGAATATATCTGATATTCCTTATTGGGGCATAAACCTTTACAGATTGGTTTATTGACTATCTTTCTAATTCCCTAAGTTTCAAACACAGTAGATAAATGATAGAAAAAATACAATAGATAACAAATCATGTAAAATTTCCTCACTTTTGTTGTGCAAATCTTTTATATTAATATTAATTTAACGATTTTAAATTTGAAAAGGGGACGACTGGATAAAAATAAGGCAAACATCATTAAAGCATTGACCATCCTTTCCAACAGGAGAATTCCCACTCAAAGAAATCTCACTCAAAGAAAGCTTTCTTCTTTTGTTTAGAATAATTATATGTCTATATTTTTCTTTGTTATTTTGCATATGCAGACCTTATTTGAGTAATTTGAATAACACAACTTCCAGTTTTTCCATTTGTACTGAGTTTTATGAAATATAGCTAAACTAAATTATCAAAGAAGTGATGACCTCTTAGGACGTTCCAGCAATTCTACTTGCTATGAAAGTTTTTAAAGACACCAAATATCTGCATTCATCTCATTATAGTTGAGGTTCTTGGACTTCATGTTGAATAGTAATGATGTAGAAGTTACTTATAGCTAAACCCTAGTAACGTTTTGTTTTCTTTCTTGGTTTCAGCACAACATAGTGTATAACACTTCCTTCTCAGTGTTTATCACTATACCAGGTGTTGTAATTTGAAAAAGCAGTGCAAGAGAGAAGGACATACCATGTGGCAGTTCAGGTGTAGGGATTTTTTTATTCAGGGAAAGTGATTGGGAAAAAGGGAGAAGGGAGAGGGGAGATCGGCCTCTGGGAACAGGAGTGTCAGAGAGAAGAAAAGAATAGAGAAGAGAAGAGGAGAGGAGAGGAGAGGAGAGGAGAGGAGAGGGGAGGAAAAGAGAAGAGACAGAGAGAAAGAGAGATGGGAGGTAGGCATGCCCTTTGAAAGGGGAACATAGTGAATGTGCACAGGAGTTGCTCTTATTGACTACAGCTGAGGAAGTATACACAAGGTCAAGCCAGTATAGAGGCCTGTATACTAACACCTGGCTTTAACTGTCTGTTATGATATGAATTTCAAGTCTTTACTCCATTTATCGTTCCGTTTTAAAAAGTTGCCTTCTTACAATATATAATCTCTAGCCAATGCACTTACACTCTTGATTTTATGAACTATGGGTCTATCCACCCTTTCTTCTGAAATTCTTACATTTCAATCATCTTATATCTGTCTAAGTTCATGTAACACTATGTGATGGTACTTTGTAAGTCAAATTTATTTCCATGGATTTTCTTCACCAGCTTTTCCAGAGTAGAAATATGAAAAGAAAACTAGGATCATGTGTGATGGTGCATGTCTATAATTACCGAAGTTCGTAATTCCAGTATGCAGGAAACTAAGGTAGAAAGATGGCTAATTTGAGACAAACTGAATCTACTGGAAGAAACCCCCTCTCTAAACAAACAAATTAAAATGAATTTTAAGCTATGAATATATAGCTATGTACACATTTATATAAAATGAAAATGAAGAAATAGAGACAGATACCTTGTTTTTTTTTAATTCATTTGTGTTCTTTTGTATTTAATGATTTAATGATTTCCATACCATGTTGGCCTTGGTGACAGCAAGTCTGTATTGGAGTTCCTCTATAGTTGATTGAAATTTTCCTTCATAAGAGCAAATAGCCTCTGTTAAAAATGTTCTTCTTTGTGAGTTCGAGACCAGCCTGGTCTACAAGAGCTAGTTCCAGGACAGGCTCCAAAACCACAGAGAAACCCTGTCTCGAAAAACCAAAAAAAAAAAAAAATGTTCTTGACTTATCTGTGAGATTCAAATTATTTAGATTAAATTACTTTCTTTCCCTCTGTCCTCAGAGGTAACCATCATTCCTTCTGGTCTTTCCCTTGCTTCCAAAGACCAAGTACTACATATATATTTCTATTTATGCCAAGAAACTCTGAAATTCTTCAATTATTTCAAGTTTCAAATGCCTTGATTTCTCCAACTACTTCTTCCAAAATATGAAGTGTATTCTTTCATATGGTTAATCTAGGATTATACATCATTGGTAAATTATATCTTAGAGTTGAGTTTGGCAAGCAGTGTTCTTCATCTCTCAGAACTGCAGAAGCTAATAAGTACCACATGAGATTGATGACATTCAGCAGGTCTCCCATCACATAAAATATATATTCTCTGGAAGCAAGCATATATTCTGATTGGCAATGTCTTCTAATATTTTTAAGCCAACTGGCATGGCAATTGGTTAGACAATATTTTCATAAGAGTATTGCAACACTACTCCCATGTAGTAATCTTTTATATCTAAACTATGAAATGAACTTTTCTAAGCATGGAAGAATTAAAAGAATGACAAAAGCCACTGTACTCTTCTCTCAACTGTGGTGTGTGTTTGTGTGTGTGTGTGTGTGTGTGTGTGTGTCTGTCTGTCTGTCTGTCCATCTGTGTATCTCTGTGTGTATGTGTGTCTTTGTGTGTATTGTAAGGTAATAATGATTCCACAATTCAGACATTTACCTTGTTTCAATCTCCTAAGTTTATTCAGTAGTATTTTAATTAAGTCAAATTTTCAGATTAATTAAGTTTCCAATTTTTATTTATTTATTTATTTATTTTTATTTAATTTATTTATTTATTAAAGATTTCTGCCTCCTCCCCACCACCGCCTCCCATTTCCCTATCCATCACATAACCTATATCAAACAATAAGTGGTTTTCTCTTTTCTAAGTTTTGTTAATATTTCTTGGTAAGCATATGAAATAATAATTCTCTTTGATGTTTTCACAAAAATCTGTCCTTTGTCTTCTTCTGGAATTTTGGTACAATAAAACATCGGAAATAGCTGACAGTGATCACAGCAAAACCTGGAGAAAAAAAATCCTATGCTGTGTCATTCTGACAAAAATCACAATGTACTTACTGGAATTTTAGAAACTGAGAGACAGAAACATAAAAGAAAAAAGGAAACAAAAAGAAAAAAGTTATTCAGCATTTCAAAATATTGGTTCTGAACCACAGTCTTTTAATATTTGGAAACGTCTACAATAATCTGCTAGACAAGTATATGAAGACAGAAGATGCTAATATTAGTTGTCTTACTTGCTATTGCCACCCACCTAGAAGGTCACAGAGCAAACATTGAGTGAGTGTATGTTTCAGTTTGAAATGAAAAGATCTAATCCGTGTCCTGGAGGAAAGGTGATGTAATATGATTGCTTTCACGGGCCACACACATAAAGTGCTGGTTCAGGTGATGAGTCAGCGTCGTGATGACATGAATAGTGAATAGTGTCACACAGCGCAGCACAATTGTAACGTGCCCAGCACGTCCAGGAGACAGCAGGTCTTGGCAACTTTTAACTTGAGTTTAATTTTAGCCTAAATGGTAAGGATTAGTTTAAAAAGGCATCAGTGTTATATGTTTCAGGGTGTCATCAACTTGCAGGAGGCAGGAGTTCATATAATTCAATGTACTTTTGATTTAAGAGGCATTTGGCCTGGCAGAATTTTCAACTTTACTTTGACTTGAATTACATTGGATGAAGAATATGCATAGTAGTAAAAATGAATAGTCCTGGGACTTCCAAGCCAGCGTGACCCTCTTACCTCAATTTCAGATGGTCAGTGTAAATGACCATTAGCTCCTTTTCACTTGTGCAAATGCTAATTATTTTACACGTAAAGACTGGAGTCAACCAGGTAACCCCAGAAAGCATGGACTCCAGGGTTGTTTTGTTACAAGGCTTTTGTACTGGCACACAGCGGTAGCCTTAACCTTGAATGTCTTTCATTCTAAAATATCTATTCAGTTACATGGGCTCAGTGACTTACAATAAAGAGAGAAAAAATGCAACGACTTGACATTTAGAGGTCCCAACTGATTCATTTATTTATTCAACAGAGTAAATATTTAGACAGCAGAATTAAATTGGAAAATGTTTATCAAGTTTGGAACCACCTTTTCTCCAATATATAAAACATAAACCAAGAAGCCCCGGCATAAGAAAATTTACCTGTCAATGTGTCCTCCACCGAAGGGCATATTTAAAGGTCTCTGAAGGATTTCCACAGCCACTAGCTCATTTTTAAACACTTTTGAGAATATTTTTACACAGCAATAATAAAATAACACTTTACAAACCCAAACTTATAGGAAACCACTTTGTATTAATCATGTTGCAAAATTTGATAATGCCAACAGTGCTAAGATTCTATTATGATTCTATTTTTATTCAAAGATTTAGCCTATTTGTTTCAACTGTACAACATTTCTGTGAAATTGTATGTATGTCTACACAGTGGCAAGCAGATTCTCTCAAAGTCTCTCTTGCCAGTAATCCGAAGCACTCTTTTTTTTTTTATTGAGAAAAGAAAAAAAATTTCCTCCTCCTCCCAGCCTCCCATTTCCCTCCCCCTCCTCCCACCCTTCTCCCCCTCCTCCCACCCTTCTCCCCCTCCCCCCACTCCTCTCCCCCTCCCTCTCCAGCCCAAAGAGCAGTCAGATTTCCCTGCCCTGTGGTAAGTCCTAGGTCCTCCCCCCTCCGTCCATTTCTAGGAAGGTGAACATCCAAACTGGTTAGGCTCCCACAAAGCCAGCACATTAAGTAGGTTCAAAACCCCGTGCCATTGTCCTTGGGTTCTAATCAGCCCTCATTGTTCGCCATGTTCAGAGAGTCCGGTTTTATCCCATGCTTTTTCAGTCACAGTCCAGCTGGCCTTGGTGAGCTCCCAATAGATCAGCTCCACTGTCTCAGTGGGTGGGTGCTCCCCTCGTGGTCCCGACTTCTTAGCTCATGTTCTCCCTCCTTCTGCTCCTCATTGGGACCTTGGGAGCTCAGTCCAGTGCTCCAGTGTGGGTCTCTGTCTCTGTCTCCATCCATCACCAGATGAAGGTTCTATGATGATATGCAAGATATTTGTCAGTATTGCTATAGGACAGGGTCATTTCAGGTTCCCCAACCTCAGCTGCCCAAGGAACTAACTGGGGACCTCGGCTTGGGCATCTGGGAGCCACTCTAGGTTCAAGTCTCTTGCCAACCCTAGGGTGGCTCCCTTAACTAAGAACCGTGCTTCCGTGCTCCCCCATCCAACCTTCCTTCGTCCCAATCCTCCCCCTTCCCCAAGCTCCCCCCATTCTCCTCCTATCCCCCCTCTCTCCCCATCTCTCCTTACCCCCATCCCACCCCACCCCCAAGATCTCAATTTTCTCCCCGGCAATTTTGTCTACTTCCCATAGCCAAGAGGACAACTGAACAGTCAACTACTGAACCATACCTGGATTAAGGAAGAAATAAAGAAAGAAATTAAAGTCTTCCTGGAATTCAATGAAAATAAAGAAACAACATACTCAAACTTATGGGACACTATGAAAGCAGTCCTAAGAGGAAAGTTCATAGCACTAAGTGCCCACTTAAAGAAAACAGAGAAAGCTCACATTGGAGACTTAACAGCCCAACTGAAAGCTCTAGAAAAAAAAAAAAAGAAGCAGACTCACCTAGGAGGAGTAGAAGACTGGAAATAATCAAACTGAGGGCTGAAATCAACAAAATAGAAACACAGAAAACAATCCAAAGAATCAATGAAACAAAAAGCTGGTTCCTGAAGAAAATCAACAAGATTGACAAACCCCTATCCAAACTAATCAAACAGCAGAGAGAGAATTTGCAAATTAATAAGATCAGAAATGAAAAGGGGGACATAACCACAGACACAGAGGAAATTCAGAGAATCATTAGATCTTACTACAAAAGCCTATATGCCACAAAACTGGAAAATGTAAAGGAAATGGACACTTTTTTAGATAAATACCATATACCAAAGTTAAACCAGGACCAGGTGAACAATCTAAATAGACCTGTTAGTCGTGAAGAATTAGAAGAGGTTATCAAAAACCTCCCTACCAAAAAAAGCCCAGGACCAGATGGTTTCAATGCAGAATTCTACCAGAACTTCCAAGAAGACCTAATACCTATACTCCTTAATGCATTTCACAATATAGAAACAGAAGAGTCATTGTCAAATTCCCTTTATGAAGCTACAGTTACTCTGATACCAAAACCACACAAAGACTCAACCAAGAAAGAAAATTATAGACCAATCTCACTCATGAACATTGATGCAAAAATCCTCAACAAAATACTGGCAAACCGAATCCAAGAACACATTAGGAAAATTATCCATTATGATCAAGTAGGCTTCATCCCAGGGATGCAGGGCTGGTTCAACATACGAAAATCTATCAAGGTAATCCAGCATATAAATAAACTGAAAGAAAAAAACCATATGATCATTTCATTAGATGCTGAAAAGGCATTTGACAAAATTCAACACCGCTTTATGATAAAAGTATCGAAGCACTCTTAAAAACAAAGCCTTAATACAGAAGTGTGACTAGATGCAATGGTTCTTGTTCATCAAAGCCCAGTAAGATAAGCTAAGTAGACAGTTCTATCCCACATAAAGTTCCCATTGGATCTTAGAACAATTTAATTGTTGTGGGCAGAAGAGCAAAATGATGAAAATGGTCTTTAAAACCTGACATGATAGTGATCGCACAGCGTCATGATAGAAAAGAACAACAATAAAACACATAATGCCAAACGTCTTAGACTATTAAAAAACATATGTGTAATATATTATAATATATATAATTGTAATTATATATACACATATAATTATATATAGGAACAATTATTAAGTAAAATGAGAGCTGTTTGAATATAATATACAATATATATTACATGTACGTAATACATATTATATATATATATATATATATAAAATTCGACCTTTTAAATATACAGTAAACCAGTAGCTTCAGTTGTATTCACAACACTGTTCATTCAATCTTATGTTTTTCAGTATTATATACTTCCAAATACATGCAAAGGAGTTTGGGATTGTAATTTTGTCTTTCTCATAAATTGACATTCAGGAATATGCGATGCACCCTAATCTGTGAATTACATTCTAACGCCCATATTAAACTAAAAGAAATATTCTCATATATGCCTATTGCAATGAGATATGGGCATGTATTCATAGACTGTAGTTACTCTTATCTTGAATAGAATTTTTAAATCCTGTCCATAGGGGGGACAAAAACCCAGAGGTAAGCAGAGAAAATAGTACATGTTTCAGCAAAAACTTTAGGAATGTCTTGGCAATGTTCTCTCCACTTTGTGCCATTTAGACTTAAATATTCAAAAACAGAAACCATTTTGAAAATTCAAAAATCAATTGTGAGTTTGTGATTCTTTGCATTTGATTTGTCATTTAAATTAAACGTGAAAAAGGAGCTTTGGGCACAACTCATTTGGTTGACTGTTTACGGTACAATCATGAGAACTTGAGTTCAAATTCCAGAGACCACATTAAAAACAGAGCATAGTAGCACATCCTTATAATCCCAGCACAGGGGAAGAAGAGGCAAGTGGACGACATAGCAGCATCACAACGCTTATATTCAAACAGTTCTCATTTTACTTAATAATTGCTCTATAACACACGGATGCCGGCAAATTAGAGTTGCCAGCCTTGACTTCCACGCATGTGAACAGTGCTGTCTCACAGAAAAATGTAGGCAGTCTCTGAGGAATGACACCTATGTTGACGCTGGCCTCTGCAAGCATGTTCAGAAGAACACACACACATAAATACTAACATGTAACCTGAATGATTAAACGTGTATGTTTTACTCATTATAACAGTGAAAACAATTTGTTCTGACAATAATATACGTTAATGTGATAACTTTCCACATCAATTCCATTGCCCAAACATTAGAATTATCCACGAGGAGTCCTGTTTTTGAGGTCAGCACTGAAACTAATAAAGTGAGGAGTCAGACTTGGAAGTAGACAATATGTTAGTACCTCTTGTGCTCTAAGAGATTGTTTTCCAAATTTTCCCCAAAATATTGCAGGAAGCAGTTCTAAAAAAATAGAAATTCCATCCCCGTTGTGTTTTTCCCCAGCACAGAAGAAAGACAGTCTCAGAGGAATTGAAGTAATTCTCATTTTCACCAAGTGCAATAGAACTTTCTTAGTACAAGATGGGAAACCAAGAACTTTGTAAAGTGTTTGATTAATCGACTTAAAAAATCATTTGTGTGTCTCATGTCACCGATTAAAGCATCTCCAAGCATTTACCACAGTGTTCTGAAACTAGAATTCAATCCTTTCCTTCCAATCTCATATTTGAGTACATCCATCTTTAATATCTAAATCTAATGCATCATCAATTTGAAAAATGTGATCAATTTTTTAAAAAGAAAGAAAACTACTAAAGTTCTGTACTCTACTATTGGATATATTTTATTCAGAACATAATAGAAATTTGTTTCTACCTGGTAAGTGACTCTCTGTGCTTCAGAATTCAACTCTTTATTATAACCATGTTGCTTACAGTCGTCTCCTGTTTAAAAATTAGAGATTAAGAAGCTAACTTACTTCGTCACTTCTCTCTCTCTCTCTCTCTCTCTCTCTCTCTTTCTATCTCTATCTCTATCTCTCCTTTGCCAGTTTCCTCAGTCTGTTTCCAATCATAAAGAAAATTAAACAGTGGAATGCCTCTTAAGAGTTTTACTGGGATGGGAACTAGTTCTGTGATACTTCAATGGGCACGCTCTGTGCATGTGTTTAAGCTAATTCACAAGGAATTAAGAGTACTGGATGCATGGTGGCTTCTTCTGATTCTACTAGAATTAAGTATCTTGGGAAGATAATGGGAAAGTTTCACGCTAAAGGCACTGTAAATGAATGTGAGGAGGTTGTGTTTATGACCCCAAATTAGCTGGAGGAATAGGTAGTTTTCATGTGTCATCCTCTGAGTGCCATGAAACCCACATGAGTAGTTGCTACTTTCAATTTCTTCCCTTCTCTTCTATTGAGACCCTTGGTCTTCTCTTGAGGCCCTTCCTTCAAATGTAAAATAATGGATAGAATGTGATGCTTAGAACGTGTATATTAATGTAGAGTATTGACACTGCAGTAAATAAATTTTTCATACTGAAAGTTGTCGCGTGTCCTACTTAGAATTCAGTCTTGCTTAGGTTCCAAGGCTGCTTTAACCTGAGTTAATGATAAACATTCAAATCAAGAAGAAAAAAATAAAAGAAGACAACATTTTATGTGTGGGTGGGGCATAAAATTGGGGCTCAAAATCCATTTTCTAAATACTCAGGGCTCTTCTGCTCATGTTAAAACAATACAAATATCCAGAAGTAACCAACTAAGTTCTGTTTGGAAGAGTGTTTGTGATTATTTTGTCTTTTGGCTCTTCCTTTCCTACCTCAAAATTAGGCCTGTGATTGCTAGGGTCTACACAGTCTCATTCATAACCTTAATGATGCCAAATGTGCATCAGCAAGTACTTGGGTTTTAAAATCCCAAATCAACCCATGAGTGTTTTTGAGATGGCACATTTGATGAAACTTTTCTGAAGTTGCACTCCAAAGTAAGCCAGTTGCAAAAGTGGAGTTCAAGCATGTGGAACAATGTTAGAAGGTATGTGTTCAATTTACTGGGGTTCGCATTGCAACTGAGTTCTCAGATTTCATCCACATGGCCATCTGATGAAATATATAAACAAAGCAACTGTGAGAAACTAAAACATCTTTTCTTGGGCATCATCTATCCACTAGTTTTCCAGAAGTTACTGCGATAAAATGTTTGCCTTTTTCCCTCCCCTTTCAATTATTAGAATAATTGATATTCTCCCCTTTAATACAATTCCTTCTTTACCCCTTCTCCTAGGTCAGATTTTACAGTTATCTCCATAGCAACATTCACATGTAATAAGAAGATACATCTTCTAAATGGCTAGCAGTACAACATTAACTGTTAGAACATAACATTTTTCATGTAAGAAACATCTGGAATTCACCACCAGCCAAAATGCATAAAATGTCTTTGTCTCCTTAATAGTCACCCAAGGCTGAGCTTCCTGACTTTATTAGAATTCATTTACAAACAATGCTTATTAACCATCTATGTAGCATAGTAAAAACTAGCTTTATTTTAACATCAAAAAAAAAAAAAGAAACCATTTAATTTGCAAGTGAAGTTGTTTACAAATGCTCAAACCACCCTGTGTGGAAAGGAGTTTCTGCTAGAGAGCGGCAGTATTATCAGCCTATTACCAGGGCACTAATATCACTATTTACTAGCTGATTATGTCCTCTGGCAAAATTTGGAACTGCCTACTTCTCTGGCGCAAGATAATCAGTTTTCAAAATTAGTTATTGATCTCTAATCCATTGTAGAGGACCAATTTAGCGGCTGGTTCATTGAGTAGTGAAGTGACACCGTTTGTGAACATAGGAAAATAGTCAGAGCAAGTACAGCACTCAGGAACAATGCTGAAAGGTAATATTCTATTACAGGGCCTGGATAAGCACTAGTAGGTAAAGATGTTACTGTATTCTTCTTAGAGAAACAAATGCACAGCAGCCTTCTTGTCAATCGCATGTATGCAGATGATTTTTCCTGTGGCCATTTGGAATTTACATGAAGAATATATATAAATAAAATAGTTGACTGTTAGTCGCATATAGGTTCCTAAGGAGAATATGTCCCTCTGTTTTTCTAGCTTAATGTTTTAATGTATTTATTTGGAGGTAATGAAAAGGATTGATTTCTTTAGTATTATATAGGAATTCTTTGCTGGTGCATTATCTTAAACATATGCAGAAAGAAAAGGCAAGCCAGAAACTTCACAATACTAGCATGCCTACATTTCACATCACAGCTTCCATAACTTCCCATCTTTCTTTCCACTTAGGCTTGTGTATCAATGTTTAACTAACTTATTATAGGATTGTTTCCTTTGTTCCAGGACAAACTGGAATAAGTTTATAACATAGTTTCTAAATATTTTGAGAATTAAAAAAATATTAAGCTGGGCCCCTTTGCTTCCCACACAGATGAAGATGACGTAAGAATTTCCATCTAGTTATCTTACCCACTTGGCATGCCAAGGAAAAAGAATTGAGACGGTAAGATGCAAGATAGTCACCAAAAACCTCAAAGAAGTTTTCCTTGCTTTTTTTCATTTTTTCTTTTTTCCATCTCTTTTATTTTATTTTTTATTACAAATTTCCGTCTCCTCCCCGCCTCCCTTTTCCCTCCCCCTCCCCCACCATAGCTCAAAAAAGAGAAGAAACACAAGAATACTCACACATAAAAAGCTGTTTCCTTTTATTTTTTCTTCTTGCTTTTGTTGTTTATCATTTTCTGATACCTGCATATCTAAGAGTTTATTGATTTTATTTTCTCTCAAGTGCCTTATGAATGTCTGAGTGTGAGTACATTTTTCCATGGCTTTAGTGAAATGCAGTCTATGTTACAATGGTCTCTCTATAAATATCAATACACACGGCATGTTTTGTCAACCACTTGCTCTGAAATATTGACTCTTACCTGAATTCTTTTTCCTCTCTGCTCTCACACAGAATTTCTGTTTGGTTCAGTCTAGTCTGCTCATTGGTCTCAAGAAGTATGCCAATGATGTTTGGAAATAGCTGTGATTGGTTCGTTATTTTCAACAGGAAGAATTATGAATTGTGTTCTTAATTTAGTGTTTAAACAAGAGTCACTTTAAAAAACCTATGTGTCAGAAGGCAATAAGAAGAGTGAAAAGGAAACATCTAAAGGAAGAAAATTCTTCAAACTGTGTTTAAAAGCATTTCAGTTAAACCATTGTTCCATATGCTAGTCTCCTAAAGGCTGATATTAGAACAAACTATCCTAACCCATTAGCATTAGTACAAGTATTAGTAAATGGCACTTACAGATACATTCTCGCTAATGCAATCAGTAAATAAATATGACCGCAATACTCAAATCATGGGATCAATTTATCATATATATATATATATGTATATATCTTCAAAATATCTGATTTAATAAATCTTATAATCTCTGCAAACTAAATTTAAAATAGTGTAAATTAATGAAATAATTACAAAGTTAAAAAATTATTTAGAATCAATTGTGCCCATTCAACTTGACATATTACCCAAAAATGGAAGTTAATATGGGAACCTCTTTACTGTGTAGAGTCATTCTAAACCAAAAGCTAATGCTCTGTTGGAATCAAGCTTCCCCAGACATGTTCCTATTGGAAAACTTCAGGGATCATTTGCCACAATCCATCATTTGGCTTTTTAAATATGATCACTCATATTACCCTTACTTAATTTTTTGTAGACAGGAGAGATAAAGAGAAAGAACTTGATAATTTTGGTGATTTAATACATTTAAAATTCCTTCCACATTCTTTGTTCTCTTCCTTTTTTCAGTACCACTAGATTTCAAGAATAATTAAATTACAGAGAATGAAGTCTGGCTACTTCTTTCTGAGAGAACAGAGCAAAAGAATAGAGTTCAACTCAGAGGATAAATAAGTTAGAGATTTTTCCCCGCAGGGGCTCTAGGTAAACAGTGAAGTGTGGTACTGTGGAAAGTTCTGAATAATTTTTCACATTCTGACCATCTGGGCTTCTCATGTGGGCTCATTATAGTGGTAGTAAGGTAGTAAGGTTGGCATGACATGGGTTTAATTCACTTTGAGATTTTAATGATTGACCTAAGTATGCAGACCTTTTAAATTCATACAACTATAAATATACTCGTGATACATCACGTGTGTTGCCTCCATTGTTATTAAAGTAAACAATGAAATTTGATTAAATGGCAGCTATAGCTTATCCCTGTCACTGTACTTTGAAATCATGCTATGTCTAGCTTGCCGTACAGGTGTTTGGGCTTCGATACGTAGTGTTGCAGCTTCCTATACCTCTGCTGTTTATTTATGTGGGACTGTGTTTATTTGTTTTTGGAAGCACAATAGGACCTGAGGAGCAGACCTAGCTGATATAGTATTACCCACACAAGTGTAAGACTCAGTATTTGGGATTACACCATCTATATAAATGCAGAGTGGACATGGAAAAGTCTCATAATTCCAATGCACTAGACACATAGAAAGAAACCATCAAAACAAGGTGGATAACTAGGCTCCCCAAAGATTTGTTTGGTTTTAAGTGAGATATTCTGCCTCATAATGTAAGCTAGTGAACAACCAAGGAGGACACTTAGTTTGCATCTACTGCATATGCATTTGTGCACCTAAGCATTCAAGCATGTACCCACACATACATTCCCAGCACACACTATCCAATGAGAAACAAACACACGATAGACATTACACGAAATCACAAACAACGATTAATTCACATTTTAAAATACTCATAAAGTATAGCTTTTACTATAACCTAAAAATAGATTAGTTGCATTCCACACATGGCTTCATTATCAACTGTCATAAGCACATAACATCTAAATATCTATACTTCTCCAATTGTAATTTTTGCTTCATTATTTGGTATGTATATCTGAACACCTATGGAAACACCAACTCATAGGGAGCATTAATAGGAAATAGGTAGATACAAAAGTAGGCAGATATAAAGCAACACATCTGCAAAAGTCTGAGACTGACAATGATCTCGCAGAAATGTGGTAGAGCAGGTGAGAGAGAAAGGAGTGGGGGGAGGAGAGAGGGAGGAGGAATGAAGAGGAGGGAAAGGGGAAGAAGGAAAGACAGGCACAGCGACATAGGCAGAGGCAGAAACAGAGATAATCTAGGTAATTATGCTGATACCAGACTTACCAGGACAGAAACTGGCAAGCACAACCATAGCCTGGGTATCACTGTGGAAGAGGATCTGAGACTGGCAAATTGACCTCAAGGCTCACAACGGTATCGCTGATGTGTAAAATGCACTTAGTCCATCAGTGATCTTAGTTTGTGTGCCTTAGCATTTGAATTGATTTCATAGCCACTTACTTAATTGATTTCAAGGCCTAACATTTACTCCTTATTTTTACATAACTGCCATTGCTTATACAGCAAAATTAGGTCTGTACTGTTGCTTGGGCCTATGCTTGTCATAGGAAAACATTTTGGAGTAGCAGAAAGGCTATATGCTCTGAATTTCAAACCTTTGCTTCTAAATTTTATATCTAAGTAATCTCAGGCAAATACATTAACTTTCCAGTCTTTCATACATAGAAACAGCAAAATTTCCTTACACTGTTAGGACAAGAGACCTATGCAAGGGCACTTTTTTTTTTTTTTTTTTTTTTTTTTTTTTGATTTTTCGAGACAGGGTTTCTCCGTAGCTTTTGGTTCCTGTCCTGGAACTAGCTCTTGTAGACCAGGCTGGCCTCGAACTCCCAGAGATCCGCCTGCCTCTGCCTCCCGAGTGCTGGGATTAAAGGCGTGCACCACCACCGCCCGGCACAAGGGCACTTTCTAATGCCACCATTCAGTCTGCTCATAAAGCTGTTATTCATTCTTCCCATAATTATTTAATAGTAAGTACTAGTTTTCTGTGGGCACTATTGCCCACTTATGTTTGCCTTTTCAATATTTAGTGAAGTAGGCAAATATCTTATTTGACTCACAGAAATGATATACAGACATCAATGAAACCATTGGTGCATATAGTTATAAAGGATATATATTGTACTTCTAGCATGGTTCAATTACAGTGTTTACAATTTTACCCATGGTTGTTTCCCTTTTTCAAACTGTGTTGTGAAAACCTGTGCCACAGTGGAGGTAGCTAAAAGTTCCTCAAGTCAAATGCCAAAGCAGGAGGGGTATACAAACATTCTTTACAAACTAGGTTGTGTTTATTTATATGTGTGTGTGTGTGTGAGAGAGAGAGTGTGTCACAGTGGGTCTGTGAAATCAAAGGTTAAACTGTGCGAGTCTGCTCTCTCCTTTCACCTTGTTGATTCTAGGGATCAGTTGTGTGCTATGGTGGTTCTGTAGTGGTTAAAGGATGACTTTGTGACCTAGGTATAATGGCACATGCCTTAATCACAACACTAGGGAGGCAGAGGTAGGTGGATCTTTGTGAGTTTGATGATCTACAGAGTGACTTCCAGGACAGTTAAGGTTTCACAGAGAGAACCTGTCTCAAAGAACAACAAAAGCAAACAAGAAAAAGATGGCTTTGGGAGGCTCTTCTCTTCTTCCCCGTTGTGTAACTCAGGTGCTTAGGTTTAATGGCAAATGCCCAATATATTGCCATCTTGCAAGCCCATAAGCATGCTTTAATGTAGTGTAATCTTTCCATATATCTAATTTTGGAGTAGTAATAGAGAAATTATGGATACATTAATAAGTGAGAAAATTAGTAAGTCTACATTTGTTTGAGTAGAAAGTCACAAAACCAAGATTATAATTGAATTTTAAGGTGCAGTCGCTGCTCTTTGGTGGCATTCAAATCCTACCAGTTCCCCAATCCTCTGTATGACAACATGCTAACCCTTTCTTCTCTCTTCAATGGGTGTCATTTTTTTCATGGAAATCAACTACTTATAGGACCTTCTCCTTGCCATTCTTTTGAGAATGTGTAAAAATGCCTGATATTCAGAAAACTGTTAAATAATACTGGGCATGTGTTCAACAAAACCAAAAAGAATTTAATAGACTTGGGAAATTTTTCATGTATGTATCAAAATTCTCTTATGTAGCCAGCAAAAAAAAATTTACCTTATAGCTACAATTCACTATGCATTTGTTAAAGCACAGCCAGAGTATTGTGGATACTATGTATTTTAAGTCTTAGGCCAAATGACTAAATTCTATCATAACAGTTATTATACAGAGGTATTAATGAATGTAAAAATAAAATTGCATCCTTATCTACACACAGACATCCGTGTAACTTGCTGATGTCTAAGCAACATTGAAGATGGTTATACTATAGAGCACATATTTTCTTCCATAGTTTTACCCTCTTATTGAGAATGAGAGAGTCTCTTATGATGTTGAAGTTAGGGGTAAGGACAAAGTTTCCATATCTTGATTTTGGAACTCTCACATACTATATAGGTTTTCTTTGCTGCTTTGGTTTGTTGATGTCTTATATTTGGAGTTAATTAGAAAGCATATAGAGAACCTGAACATCTCAGCTTCCAGATGTACTGAAGTTTCATACACAAATTTAAAAATATGTCTAGATTCAATAATAAATGAAATGAATACCTAGCAGATGCATATTAATTTCAAGTAATCCTCTTTAAATATATATAGAGAGCACTTTGTTTCAAAAATTGGTTCCATAATGTGGTGGTTTGATATAGGAGGTCTTTCTGTATTTATGTTGCTTTCATTGGTTAAATAAAGAAACTGCCTTGGCCTTTTAATAGGGCAGAACTTAAATAGGCAGAATAGACCGAACTGAATTCTGGAAAGAAGGGCAGAATGGCAGACACCATGGTTCTTCTGCCCATGACAGATGCTGGTTAGACTCATGCTAATAAGCCACACCCAAATGGCGATACACATTAATGGATATGGGTTAAACTACTATACGAGGGTTAGACAATAAGAGGCTAGAAATAATGGGACCAGGCAATAATTTAATTAATATAATTTCTATATGATTATTTTGGATGTAAGCTATGGAACAAAAGGCCCCCATGCTCTCCGTACTACAGTTGTTTGAGAGAAAATGACCATATTATGAGTATCAGTATTAGAAGGTGTGGCCTTGTTGGAGGAAGTCTGTCACTGTGGGACCGGATTTTGATATCTCTTTTGTTCAAGCTTCCCTCAGTGTGACAGTCAGTTGAATCACTGTTGCCTCTGAATCAATATGTAAGGACTGTCAGCTCCAACACCATGTCTGCCTGTATGCCGTCATGCTCCCTCATATGACAATAATGGACTGAATCTCTGAAACTGTAAGCCAGCCACCCCAATTAAATATTTATTAGAGTTGTTCTCATCATGGTGTCTATTCACAGCAATAAAAACCTAAGACACATAGCTAACTATATCTTACATTGATAGAATTGTTATTTGTTATGTATAACTGTGTACTAAAAACCATCTAAGATTTTTAACTCAAACTTAACATATTTTGGTATGTCACTTTTCTGTAACATAGAGGGAGAAAGGATATTTTAGCTCCCATTTTCAGAGGATCCATCATGAAGGGCAGATAATGCAGCAAGAGCGTGAGGTCATCCTGGAATGCACGAAGCAGAGTAATGATATTTCATCTGAATCTACGCATGAGGGAGAGAGAGAGAAGGCCAGGCGATAAAAACTCAAAGCCACAAGCTAGCTTCAGCCATGGGAATTTTCCATAACCTTCCCAACTGCACCCAAAATTGGGGATTCAATGTTCAAATACGTGTGCAATTAGGGGGAGGCATTTCTCATTCAAGCCACAGCAGTCAGAAACCTTTGTAACTGACATATGAAACATGGTGTTGTGTCAGCGTGCAACTCCAACCAGGTTCTCGTTAAAATCCTCATTGAGAGACCATGTGCATACCGCGTGTATGGTCAGTATCGAAGATGCTGTTACTCAGATCATTGTGTATCCTGTGTGCATGAACTCAAATAGTAAAATGACTAACTGCGCACTACAAATGATAAACTCAATGATTTAAATTTTATGTTTCATACAGCAATTTGGTCTTTCCTTATTCCAGTAGTTTCTATGACTGTTAACTTATGCATATTTGCACTTTTAAATTGTGATTCAGTAGGCTTTCGTATGAAAGTTTCCATCAGCCTTGTATTGTTTGTCTAAAATCATAAATATTATAATTTCATCAATGATTAATGTCTGCTTTCTACAAAGCATTGTCTGGTATATAGTTACCTTTTTTTTTTACAAGATTTAGTTTTTGAAATTCCATCTCTATATTTTATATTTTTAGAGTTAATATTTTCTGTTAAATGTTTTTAAAGTTAATTTAAGAGATAGTTGTATAACTGGGCTGGATAATGAGACTGTTTTCTCTTTTCCAGCATTGAGCACATTTAAACTCACATGCATTTTAATCTAGATAAAGCAAGCCCTGATACAGCATTTGGAAATATACATTCATTAAATAAAGAATTGGAGCAAGGGAAATAAATTTGCTTAGCTGTTTGTAAGGTGGCCAGTCAAATGGTTCAGTGAGCTTTGAAAATAACTGAAAGTAGCAGAATTTAGTAAGATAGCTAGGAAATTTGACCCTATTTTTGCAGATATTAGAATCAATATGTTTAATGTGCTAATACATAAAAATGTTAAAGTAATCCTTATTGAGAATATGGTGCCCTTAAATTTTAATGACTAATTGAAATACCAGGTCCCTTTTGTGTAACTATGGCTCCTCTCATTACATTAAACCAGAAATTGAAGTGGACAGCAAGGCGCAGAGAGGGTCTTTCAGACCCTGATCTTTGTTGCAATAGTCTCTTTATTTGTTCCAATAACCTAATCTTATTATCCTAGAGAACCTGATACATCTGTATCCCCTAAGTACCAAAGAGACACAAAACATAAGAACCAGGACATTTGCTGAATCATATATCAAACTGAGAAGAGATTTGTTAAAAATAATTCTTTTGAAGAACACATTCAGCTTCAATTGTATATCCTCGGCTGGCCACATGCTGGGTTTTTCTCTTGATTCCTGCCCCTTGCTTTCCCTTTATGTCTTTCTCCTAGTTATAAAGGACATTCTAGCCTCTGATAATGACTTACAGGCTTTATTATAAATTGTTGGTTGGTGCTTTGGAGGTCTAACAAAGGATGTTTTTCCTGGCAAGTTGCAACAGAACCAATCATACGACAAGAGCTTCTTTGGAGTTTGTTTGCCGTTTCTACAATTTGGATGAAGCAGCAATGTCTCTTTGAGAAATCGTCACAGCATTTAAATCTAAGAGTATGATTATAGTCAGTGGTATATGAGGACCTTGCAAATCTCCGCAAAGGCCGAGATAAAGCCATTGTAGTTCAAAAGTTCAGAATTCAAAGCATCAAAGTATAGGGCTGTAAGAAAGGAGATTCCTCTGGGATGGCCATCATTTTCTTATATTTCCACCATTGCTTTGCTGGTTTGCTGTGAAAACTGTTCTCCCCAGACCCCCTCATTACAATTTCTGCTGTGACTAGACACAGTCACTTGTTAAAAGGCATTCATCCATGTTGTCAGTTTGTTTCCGCTACAGCTTGGGGACTAATCACTTTCTTAACAGCCAAGCTCTACCATGTCTGTTATTCTGGGGAAAAGAGATTTTGAGGAAATGACACTGTGTGACCACAATATATTCCTTTAAAAAAAAAAAGTGTAACATGTTATTTAACAAAAGAAAATTGCCAGGAGATAATTTCAGCAAGAATTTGGTTACTCAATGCGTATTTGAGAAATGATCTCACCCCAGAGCTAGAAGTATCCTTTTCAACAAAATGAAAAACTAATGTCTTCATAGAAGTGAGCTTTGTGGGATGGCTGGATGGCAGGCCTTGGGGGTGACTTCCATTTTCACCAGCTTCCACATCCTAACTGGAAAAGGGCTAAATGAAACCAGCCAAGCAGTCTTTCCAGGAATGCAATCTAGTTCGGATACATGAGGATTGATGCCTGGCTCAGACTGGGAGCCAATCTAGAAAATTCAGAATTAGCATTGCGAATGCATCAGCTAGAATGTTTAAAAAATGCATTGCACTAAATTGTACAATAATCAAATGTGTACTTGAGATCAGAAGATATTCAGAACATATCAGTACTTTGTGTGTTACTTTGCTTAGACTAATTACTGTTAAGTCATTCTTTCTTTTTAGTTTACCTTATCTTTAAAGTTTTGCTAAGAATATTTAGTGCTGTTTTATACAGAAACTATATCTCTGATTCCCCAGTTACCTAAAAGCTGTGTAGATGAAGCAATCTTGGCCTCCGGCCCATGTGGTCTATAGCTATAGTTGATTCATCTCCTCACACAGGAAGGTTAGTTCTAACTCGAGTTCATCTGAGTCTGAGTCAAAAATCAACATTTGTGCGTTGGGAAGATGATACAGCTCTTGTCAGCACTTTATGTCTTTGCAAAAGACCTGCAATGTCAGTATGTTGTCTCACAACCATCAATAATTCGTGGACTCTAATTCCTGATGACATCAGAATGCACATGGGGTGCATACATATGCAGACAAAACATTCATATGTTTAAAACAAAATAAATAAGTAATTTACAAAAATTAACATTTGCATCTCAATCTTTCACTTCCTTTTCTCCTTTACTTATTTTTCCCTTTATATTTAAATTTTCCTGAGTCAAAGAGGTAATCTCTTAAACCAGAACCTGCTTCAGTGTAATTAAGTAATCGCTTAGGAATTATCATTCTGCCTACTAATTCCCTCTAATTATTTATGAAAATTTGTATCTTAACCTAAGAGATGAAAGTTAATAGTATATAGCCTATATTATGAATGAAATACCACAGAAATAATAATAATAATAATATCCACATTATTATTAAATATAGATAGAATTCAGACCATCAGTTACTTCTATAAAGAAGGAAATTATCCAGTGGCTTGTATGCATTATCACATATGATAGGCAACTTATTTTGGCATACCAACCATAATCAGCAACTTATCTACTCATTAAATACACAGAGGAAGCACAGCATGGCTGCTTCTGAACAGCCAGTTTCCAGTTTGAACATTGTGGGACCTTACACAAAGGAAACGATACACAGTGGGTTAAAGATTATCTCCACCCCAACCCCGTCCCAAAATCTCTACTGCAAAATCATAGGAACACTATCCTCTAGTAATGGAGTTTGGCCTGAGTTCCATAAAACATGCCTCTGAGTAGATGGGTCGGAGACAAACAAGGACTCAAATAACAGACATACTGAGTTAGGGCAGTGCAAGAGGGAGGGAGGCTGTGCTTGTCAGAGGAACAGCCATGTCACAAACACAACAGTTTTGGTTTTAATTTCATGATGTGCTAGTGAAAGCCACGTTCCCCTTTGTAGAACAATCCTTTTTCTTCACACAAATCAGCATCTCTGTGTTATTATAGCAAAACAATATTTTTAAACAACTTATTTGAAAGACAGAAATGTAAAGCGATCTTGAAATCTGAAAACTCTAAGTAGTTTAACTTATATTCATACACAAGCTTGTAGAACGATGTCTAGCCTTTAAATGCACACTTACTGAAAATTAGCTGCATAGGTGTGAGAAAGCCAGTTCTGTTCTAAATATCTCCTTTCAGAACGGCTATTATTTATAAATTGGAAAACCATTTTGTGTTGTACCCACTAGAAACTCCCAGATCCTGGTACAGTCCAATGATTTTATTAGTTTTCTCCTATGAAAGAAGTGATATTTTTTTAAGCTGGGTTTAGAGATGAAGAGGGTAAGATTGGCTACTTAGCCAGAAAAGAAGACAGAAGGATTACAGTCCAGATGCTCTGGTTCCTCAAAGGCTCCGTAATTTATTTACTTATTTATTCCTCTCTTGGCAGAGTCTCTTGTGTGTTACAGGAGCCTCTTGATATTTTTCTGAGTTTCACTATAGACTTCCATTTCTATATCCCTTCAAAATTTATTGCTGAAAATGTTTTTTTTTCTTTTTTTTTTCTTTTTTTTTGTCCTTAATCTTTGGAACCATTTATCCTCAGAAAGGTTTCTGGCTCCTTTACTCCACGTATTGATAGCGAGCCCTTCAAGGCTTTGTGACAGGGAAGGAGATGGTTCACAGTCGTAAAAACTAAACAATACCATTGAAAAAGACAAAGTCGTGCACTATGAAAAGGCATTCCTCCCCTTTCTGTAACAGACCATTCTGGGTATGTGAATTTCTTTCAATTACAAAAATAAATCCAAGATACATATTCCAGGAAGAGTACTGAACATAAAATAACAACAAGATATTGGAGTGTGGAAAGGTTATATATGATTTTGCAGCCACTCTTATATCAGGTAGACACATTTGGGAAACCCTCACATGCACAGATGGCAGTACAATCTACGTTAGTGGACGGAGGAGCTCAGAGGGCAAGTGTTGTGGCGTCTCTAGGCCAGCTCTCCCTACAGATGGCCTCAGACCTGAGGTTAGGAATGGCTCATTTACACCACGGCTCTTAATTGCTTTTTCCCATACAGCAACAGGCACTTAAATTGGGTGAGGTTTGAGGTTGCTTCCTCCAATTTCTGCCAGCGTTCTTTTCCTAACTTACTTTTGAAAAAAAAAAAAAAAAAACAACAACAACAAAAAAAAAAAAAAACAAATTGCCTTACAAAAAAAATCTAAATTATGCTTTGTTTTCTTTTTGTAAAATTCTTCTCTTTGACCACACAAAATTTTAGTTCAATTATCTAACACATTTTTTTAAAAAAAAATCTAAGCATATAATTTAATTATCAACTTAATCCTTACTCAAAAAGTAAAACGTAAAACAGGAATGATAATTGGGTTGCAGGGTGCTTGTCAATCATGCACTAAGTCCTACTTTCAGTCACCAAAACTGAATAAAACTGGGCCTGGTAGGACAGATATTTAATTCTATGGTTGAATTGTGGAGACAAAAAGATAAGAATTTGAAGATCATATTCATCTACATAGCAAGTTCAAGTCCAACCCTTACTACATGAGTCCCTATTGAAAAATAAAGAAAGAAAGAAGGAAATTATTTCAAACTTTGTTCATTCTAAATTTTAATTACAAGCATACCTTAAATTTTTATGTGTGTGTGTATATATATATATATATATATATATGACTGTCTTTCTCTCTAATATATGTATATATGGAACATATATATATATATTATACAATCATGTTATACATTGGTGATATAAACCTCAAATAATCTGAGCTCCAACTGTCTCCTGCCCCTGTAATAGACATCCCTAAATAGGTTATGTGTACTATTAGAGAATTGTCTGTTATTGAACTTAACGTTTTGAAGATACTACCCATGACAAAATATTCTTGTTTTCCCTTGATGGTGATTAGAAGTCCATAGTGAATTTAAATAGACAATATGTCTTAAATACTCGAAGAAATTTAAGCTCATAGAATCTGAAGAAAATAATAGATTGTAAAAAATATAATTAAATTCTTGGACGATATCATATCCTCCCGCTAGAGAACGCCGTATTCTACTTTTGATTCTTGCAGTCCCAGTCCCCATTTCATGTCATCACTTTTCACAGTCTGGTGAGTGAATTTTTCAGATCGAGTCCCGTTTTCCCTGTAGGTCATAGATGTTTGTCACCGTCGGTGTAGTATCTGCTTCAAGCACAAAATGGGAAATATGAAACTTATTGGTACCTAACTGAAGTGACATCAACATGACTCCCTCTTCCTACAAATCTCCTGGGAGGATTTTTACTAAGTCCACTGGAAACAAGTCCGAGAACTCGTAATCTGCTTCACCTTTGATTGAATGGCCTTTTATAACAATTAGTAACCTTGTCTATACAATAAAGGCCCTGGCCAGAGGCAGGACACATAATGGTTCTCTCTGCATTGATTTCCATTGAGGCACTTTCTGTTTCTCCACCCTGCAAGCAGCTTAAATGATTCATTTGTCTGCCAATTTGAAAACTGTTTTGTAAAAAGTTAAGACATGAAAATAAATTGAAAACCTCCTATTTTATTTTATGAATTCTATAACTGAGAATTTTATACGAAACAAAATACATGAACATCACACTTAACTTGATTTTAAAAAAAGTGATTGTAAAGTTTATCTTACAGTCCTGTAGAAAGACAAAGTATAACAAATGATTAAAATGAATATAAATTTAGTGCTCATCTTAATAATACATCCTTTATACTGACACCAGAGTTTGCTACTGAACACAATTTCTTCCAAGATTTTATATTTTGATACTGTCATTTGCTATTCATGCTGGAAATGACATCCGAATATAAATTCTTGTCTGCCAAATTGAAACTAGATCCAAATACCAGAAGGGAGAGTAGGCAGTGCCTGAATTAATAAGACTTAAACGACCAAGTTAATGCCATGCCAATGCGCCTGTGTGGCTCCATCATTCTGGCAGCTCATAGAATAGACATTGATTTCTGACCATGTTTAGTTCAATTTCCATAATAGATGACATTATCACAAACATTGAAAATTATAACTTTACAGGAAAGAAAGTGATGAAATAAGAAAAAATACTGTGTACTCCTCATAATTTTTGGTAATCCTAACTGATTTAGTGAAAGAGTAGGATTGTTAATACTTTCTAAAATGTTTAAAACTAGTGTAAATCAACCGTGGGCAAGGAGAACCTTTTCCGTTATTACAAGCAGAGGGAAGTTGGAACACTATTTTGTTGTTTGAAAGCTGCATTAAACTCAATGTTGGTGCAAGAAAAAAAAATTGTGATGGCTAGCAGAATTTTTTATGAATGATTCGAAAAAAATCAAAACAAACTGGCATCGATATAATTATTTTACTTCATTGTTTTATTTCAAATAAGGGAAAGTTGCACCCTAACCAGATTTAGGTAAAACCCTGAATGATATCTGCTGCACTGTTGAGTACGGCACTTGAACTGAGACCTTCTTAATGTGACTATTTGGATGAAAACCATTTGATTGTCATAACACACAACTAAGAATAAATTTTTATCTTTGTAAAGATAGCATCTTTTGGGCTGGGGAGATGGCTCAGTGGTTAAAATAACATCTTGTATTGATAAACAAAGAGTTTATAAATATCAGAAAAAGAGAAAGAAATGCTGACTTCTCATGGAAAGGGGAGATGGCTTTGCTAGTAAAAGTGTTTGTCTCACAAGTACAATGACCTGAGTTCAATTGCTAGAACCCAGACTAAAATGGCAGAGACTGTGGGGTGTGCTTATAGGCAAAATGATGGGACTTAATGACTAGCCAATCTAGACAATTTGACAAGCTCCAGGTGAGGAAAACATGCCTAAGAAATAACACACAAGGCTATCCTGTCATCTCCACATACCTACATGGAAATAACCACCCCCCCCCCACACACACACAAAGAAGCTTGTCATTTCCTAATGCACTTCACAGTCCTTCTCTGCCTTTCTCTTTTATTGACGGAAGACTCACTGCACAAAAGCTCAAACTTTCTATAAACAAGGTACAAAAATGTTCTTTGGTTTAGTAACAACAGAGAAGTTGATCACAAGTACGAACAATGGAAAGGGGCCCTCAAATTAAAAAAAAAAAAAGAAAAAGAAAAAAGAAAAAACTCCTTTTTGCTTAGTTGTTCCCAGAGCTTGAATTGAAACAGGACTCTGTTGTACTTGAAGACGCTAACATGATGTACATCTTGTCTCACATTTCCTGGATTCATGACAAGGTCATCAGATACACCAAAAATAACCCAGATCACTACAAAGAAAGAACAGTTTTATTCCTTGGTGATTCTAGGCTGGTTTCTGGTCTCCCAAGTTGTGGATATGGCATAGGTCCTCTTAGTCATCGGAGGTTAAACTTTGTTGGCCTAGGTAATCACATGATGTAACTAAATTGCCTCTCTCTTGCTTACCCACAGCATCTATGGGAGTCAAGCTTCCCTAAATCTGTTGAAATAGTACTGTCATGATGTAGAACACATCAAGTACTCTATGAGTTGTAAGCTCTGGTAGTTAGGAGGAAGATGGAAAATGAACTATGGCATTTTGCCTTAACAAAATGGGGAAACCAGGAATGCTAGAGAAAATTAGGCTAGAAGAGCTAAGACAACACACGGCCACCACATTACCAAGATACACAAAGGGATCTCCTGTTGCTCCACTCTTTGAACCTAGGACATCAGGCATATTGTATCACTGGGTTACATCCCAGCAATAGAAAAATAATGTTCAATATAAATGGAAAGTAAAGATCCTGTCCTTTCTATGTATGAGTGAGTTATGTCATTGGAAATGACCTTAATATTACTAGTAAAATTAGCAAATTGATTGCTATTTGTTTTCTGCACTCCATTTGTTTTACTTCATATATCTTTCTCTTTTTAATTTCTTTCTCTTTTATCCCCTTCTCTTCTTTTCCCTCCCTTTATCTCTCCCCTTTTCCTCCTCCCAATCACATTTATAGAGGTAAATCCACACACTACTAATTCAGGAATCAACAATGCCCATTACTTCCCTCTTCCTTGGTGATTTCCCCCATCTGCTTGTGGTGTGTGTTCGTGTGTGTGTGTGTGTGTGTGTGTGTGTGTGTGTGTGTGTGTGCATAGAGGGGGGGAAGGGAAGGGAAGAGAGTTACTTTTCCTGAATATTTCTTACAAATCCTGTGTCATGGTATTGAGACTGGATTCTTTTCACTTAGCATGTTAGAGGCCATTCATGACAGAGTATTCATCAGCACTTCATTCTTTTTTATTCCCTCATATTCCACTACTAACTTGATAGATATTAGGATCATTTTAAAAATTTTGTTTTTAGGAAAATTGCTACAATAATTTGAATTTGACATTGTGTATTTACATGAGCATGGCTGAAGTGGAATAGCTGGATTATAGAGTAAAGCTATGTTTAATCTTCAAGAAATTATCAGGTCAGTTTCTCAAATGGAAGTACCGTTTTATAACTTATATTCTTACCACTTTTTATGTTTATATTTATATTCTGGTTATTTATATTCTTACAACCAGTACATAGTGGATGGCATGTTCCAGTTTTTAACCTCTCTTCACTTATTTTCCTCACCGTTGTCTCCCACCCCAATGGAAATTAAATCAACTGCCCTATCCATGATAGACAAGCACTCCACTTTTGAAATATACACTCATCTCTCTTTTCATATTTGAATTTAAGCCAAGTTGTCAAGGATGAACTTGAACTTAGTCTGTTGGCCAGGCAGGCCCTGCACTCAGGATCCTTGTGCCTTGTGCCGTGCTGAGCACTGCCATGCTCAATAGCACCTTATTCTAGCATCCTAATGGATGTGAAACTGCATCTCCATGTGTTTTTTGTTTATCCATAATGCTGGCTAGAATTCTAAGGATTTTTTTCTTGTGCCTTTTAGTCATATGCATACAATCATTGAAACATGTGTATTCAGATCTTTGGCCCACTTTTAATTGGGGAATTGCTTGTTCATGACTGGGATTTTTTTATATAAATTAGACATGTGTCATTAATCAAACTGAGTGTACTGTGAAGATGTTTCTCCAGTTCTATGGCCTGTGTTCTCACCTTCTTGAAGATGCCCTGAGAAGCAAATCATCTCTTTTAATCTTAATGAATTGTATTTCCTAGGTGTTAATATCACGGATGCTATTTCTTAATTCTTAAAAAAAAGAATCATTCAATATTAACACCACCATTTTTTCTATGGGTCTCCCACTCAATTGCTGAGGCTTGTGGTCCATTCTCAGTTCACTGTTGTATGTGGTATGAGACAGAGACCCAGCTTAATTCTTTGTCCATTTACATGTGCCTATCCAGTTGTTATTGTAGCATCTGTTTTAAAAATCTTGTCTCTTTCATGTTTAAATACTATTGTACTGGCTTGGAAAATTAATTAATATAACGTGGATATGCAAAGGTTCATGTCTAAACCAGAATTGTGGTTCTTCAGGCTAGTCTTAAAAAAAAAAAAACTGAAAAGCTCACAGATTGTGACTTCGTTCTTTTCCAAGATTCCTGTCATGTTCTTGAGACTCTTTGATTTCACAGGAATTATGGGATGAGTTGTCATCTGTGAAACTGGTGGACTGAGATTCAGCCTTACACCATCAAAGGGAAAATGGTTGTTTTCCTTTAGATGCCATCCTCCTCCTGCCCTCTCTTCTATACTCTACTTTCCAATCTTGAGCTACTTAGCAAGAACTTTCCAGCTGCTTCAGGGCTGTAATTTTGGGTAGACTCATTTCTTATAAGACCCAGCAATAAATTCAGGAATACCATTAGGGAACTAAAATAACACAGAAATGATGCAATCATTGTAACACAGAATACGGTTACTAGTCTTGGTTTGTGGAGAAAGAAACCTTTGATGCTGCAACTTTCGTTTCACCTTTATGGCGAGTTAATTAGAATCACCAATTTTAGACTTTTAGTTAGTATTCACATTTTAAATTATATTTAACATTCGAAATAAATTAAAATATACTCTATACTGAGTGGCTTTAAAATGTGTGCTTGGTAAGGGGGTAAGGACATCTCAACAGTAGTTTGAATGCAGTTGTGGAACCTGATTTTGATCCATATCATCCAGGTAAAGATTAATGGATAGAACAGTCCACAGAATTATCCTCTCGCCTCCAAACATAGGCCCAGTTGTACACACTCTCACACACACATACTAAACACACAAACACACACACAGATGTGCACATGTCAATATAGTTAATGTATACATTAAAAACAGTAAAATTTATGCTTTCTGAAAATAGTGGCTAGAAAAATTTCTAATAAAACTTTGTTATCTGTCCTAGAAATCAGAAACACTTCTGTCTATTTGGTGACAAAATCAGTATGATAATTATTGCCAGGAACAATTCATATTATACAGAAATTGGATAAGTAGATATCAAACTGTTATTCAACAGGTGGGATATAACTGAAACTTCAATGAAAGAACATAGTAGAACTCTTAGCTATATATAGTTTCAACAATAACATATACGATGCCAGTATTTCCTGAGGATTAATGATCAACTGGAAGAGCCTGTGGTCCCAGGGCCATTAACTCCGGGTGGTCATTAATTCTGCTGGAAATATCTTACAGCAAGGACATTCATTACAATCACTTCCCCTCTCGTAATACACATTTTGGCTGGAGTTTTGTTTAAACCTTTTTAAATTTTGAAACCATTCTTTTCTTGTAAAGTCAATGACTCAATAATCCACATTTGAAGCCTATTCAGACGGTGATGGTGCATGTGTTTTCTGTATTTTGGCATTGTTTGCTTTCTTATCACACGGTAACAGAAGAAGCAGACATTGTATTCTTGCTAGTAAGCTGGTTCCATATAATACAGAGGCCAAACACAAATTCAGATTGTTCTTTGAATCGTATTCATTGGCCAGGGATGGAAATGATGAAGTCCAAGTTACAGAATGTGTGCTGTGCTCTGTACTGATTGCTGGGGATTAAACTTCTGAATCAGTGTCAAAGACTTCGAGATTTATGTTTCTGCTCTTGAGACTCAGGTCAACTCACTGGGAAGTTATGAAACTAATCTTTGTTTGACTTCTATAAAGGATGATTTCTATCGAAACCAATATTTTTAGTTACTAATAGGAAAAAAAACATCCAAATTTCCTTTAGTTCATTGTCATACAGGCCTGATGTTCATGAAAACAATATTTCAACTCAACTTTAAACAGTTTTAAAGGAAAAAATTGATTTTTTTAGTGACCCTAAAAAGTTAGCTTTTAAAAAAACTGGGTTAACCTTTAATGTTTAAATCAAAGTATATGCATATGCATATTAAATGCCAACCATTACCACTTGAAAATGTTAAGTACAAAACATATAGTTACTTTATATGGTTGAATCCAATAGGAAATAGTATGTAAACTCCAAAGCCAGCATATAAACAACATGCAGTTAGAAGGACCTTGCCACATTAAAGGAGAATGGGCGGCCCTACATTGCCAAAAATGAACATGATGTTATAAAAGAAATTAGTGTCACATCTGATTGACAATAAAAGTGCCCAAAGCATGCATATTGGATTAGAGCGAACCTAACTGGAGGATGTGGGGTATTTGTAATACAGTAATCGAAGCAGGCGCTAATCTCTGTCATGATATGCCATGTCACCGCCGCTTGAAATTCCATTGGGCAATATTAATTCAAGCAGAGGTCTGAGCTACTAATAAATGAGGCAAATTGAGTCAATTACTAATTTCATGCTTTTATGATTTGGGGTTTAGCTAGATAATATCTGCAATTTAATACACTACTCTCTAGAGATCTTGACCATTTGCAAAAGAACATGCTTTCGTGGGCCTATTTGCACTATCCATTTTGTTTAACTTCCACCCTGCCATGCAGTGGAGGAGGGGAGCGCCTGGACCACAGTGTTATTTTTTCTCGCCAGCCTCCATCTGTGACTTGCCTTTGATTGAAAACTTCATCAGGTTTTATGGCTAAGTTGCTTGCCTTCTAGCTGTGTTTACTTGGCTCCCTTTCTCTTTGGGAGACAAAAATGATAAAAAACAAAAAACAACAACAAAAAAAAAACAAATAAGGCAGAATCCAAGCAATCTTATATTTTATTGGAATGTGCAAGGGGTATAATGACAAGGAATTCATGCACCTTGGAAAATTAACCTGATTTCCTACTCCTATGTCTTTTATACAGAAACTAAATTTTCGTTCAACTGGGACTTATTTACTAGGTAATGGTCAATTACTCTCTTCCACCTCTCCACACAAAATGATGCCCCACCAGAATCCCCAAGATTCTTTGTGTCATTGCTAATTATCAAGTTAATCTGTGCATAAATGGATATTCCCTTGGAAATAATTTTAAGTTCTTCACAATATATGAAATATGTTTCTGTTTTTAAGAAAATAATGCAAGGCAAGAACCTAAGGAATAAAAAGAATTTTATTAATATTCTAATTGTTTAACTTTATATAAAATTTCAGAATTAAAACAATATTAAAGTGACTACTTGAAATAATTTTCATCAAGTGTGCTTCTGTTTTGAAAATTATGCATTTCTTACTTTTTAAATGCTTTTGCATAGAAGGGACTTGTGTGGGTTTGGAGCATCTCACAATAAAGGGAAACTATAATTTGATGTAACTGCTTTCAGATGGGACATTACAGCACCTCCTGACTGGTTTCCTCTGAGAACAGTAGATTTTTCAAAATGTAATCATACTAAGTACTCATTTATATTAACTCAAAGGTAGCATCCTAATTCCGCTCTTCCCAGCATTACCAAGAACCAAATCAGAACACACTTTACTTGTGGCTTTCCAGCTATGGTTAACCCAACTGAGAAGAGGTCAGGAAGGAAATGAATAGTTGCCAAGATTCCTCTTTGGCCAATGCTTCAACACCAACGTGAAGTAGTAATGGGAACAGAGCCAATTGTGCACATAAGTCCAGCTGGAAAGCACTTTCCATAAAACTCTATCAATGATTTACCTGGGTCATATTGGGGAGTTTGAACAGTAATTAAAGTAAGAAACCCAGAAAAAATATTATCCTCTCTTCTTCTCTCCTTTCCTCTCTCCTTTCCTTCATTCTCCTCCTCCTCTCTTCTCTCTTTCCTTCCTTTTCTCCTTCATCCCTGTTTCCCTCTCTGCTTATTTCTCTTCCTTCCTCCTTTCATTCCTATCCGTTGCTTTCTTTACTATTTCTCCGTGCTTCTCCCGTCTAGACCTAATTTCTCATACCCCTGCCGTCCCCAGGGGAATAATTTTCTTTGTTTCAGAAGAACAGGGACATTTGTGCTTTTGATTCTTTCTTCTGACAACAAAGCCTACAAAAATTCTCCTTTTAAGCTGCGGCCTCTGCTATGGGAGTAAAGGATCAGGAAACTAAAAGACTTTAGCCAAAGGGATCCGTGCACTCCATTTCCATAGATGTCATATAGGAGGGAAGAAAGCCCTGGCCTGATGCTGCTCTGAGGCCCGCTCCAAAGAGAAGCATCAAGCGCCCTGCTGTGACATTCAGAAGATGAATGGACACGGCATAAAATATTATGTCATAACTTACGACTCATAGACCATTTGAGTCCTGTCTCTTTGTATTCCTTATCGCCCTAAAGTCTTAATTCACGTGATAATCAGCAAATCCTAAAATTGTTCCGCTGTTGTCTCCACAGAGCAACAGGATTGCTCATGTATCAATAGAGAAAACTCTTAATCTGAACTCTCTGCGAAGCTATACACGGGGGTAATGGTGTGTATTGTTGGACAGAGAACTTACACTAACCTTGCCATTTAGGAAAACTTTGCAAAAATGCTATGTTACCCATTTTATAGATCAGCAACTGGAGGCTCAGAAAATGGGCATTAGCTGATCAGAGGCATAGAGTGATGAGAAAAGTAGCATTCAATTCTGTGCAAACTGATTATACTTTCAAGTTATATCATTGTTAGTTTATATGGCACAATACAGCCTGATAATGCTAAACAACATAATCCTTGCTGTCCCTCAGTAGTGCTAGGAAGAAGTATGGGAGTGATTTTTCAGAAAAGAAAACCAAAACCAAAACAAATAAACAAAAAACCATTAATCTACCTTTTGAGCTAAAATGCTTATCAGTACATTTTTCTAGGCTACTGTGTAAATACTTCACACATGTATTATCACTCTGAATGCTGTGTTGTGGCAAAAATAAATGAGATGTATATCTTGTTTATAGGATGTTTCCCTCTATGTGTTATCATCAAAGTTTTAATAGTAATGATAATTTAATACAACACCACCAATGCCAGACAATGGAGAAAGATGTCAGCGTTTAAGGATCACTGCATTTCAATGAGAGGGGCTCATAGCTGATGTCAAAGTTTTACACTGTGTGTGTGTGTGTGTGTGTGTGTGTGTGTGTGTGTGTGTATTCATGTGCACATCCAAGGATACTTATGAGCGCTGAGTTAAGCCTATGTGTGAACAAGAGCATGCTTACCTTTCTTTTACATCTAACCAATTCATTATTCACTTTAATTTCTCCTGGTCCTATTATTAGCAACAAACAGTTGGGGATTTAAATCAATGAATAGTTTAGCCGTGTGCTTTCTTTTATTCTTCTGAGATCTCATGAATCTCAGAGCGTTTACAGCTATTGCTGTTCCTTTCAACTCATGTAACTGAATTTGTAAAACTCGTTGAGAAATTATTTTGCTTAGTTTCTCATTGTCCCGCACTCATTAAAAGAAATGAAATACAGAACTGCAACACAGAATATTAGGGTGCATATTAATGTGGTGAGCTTTCTCATTCATTTTATTTCTCATCTCCCTTTCAAATTATCACTAAGAATGTCTTCACCTGACATCCTTCAAGCTAGCAACTTTCTAGTCAACATTTTCTTCCCACAATATGTGGGACAGAAGCGTATTATCCACACAAAAGGAGAAATGATAGGAGCATGAAAACTTTTAAATAGCATCAAGTTGTCTGAGGTTTACAGTAACTAAATCTACACCGTGCTGATAGTTGCTTTTAGTTTTGGTATTCAGTTTGTAGGGCAGTGCTGGGAGTGTTTCATACGAAGAATCATGGAAACATTTTCTCCTGTGGGAAAGGATGGTGAAGAGTTAATTCGAGCCTTTGCACAATATGCTGTTCTGTAACATTCTAAATCATATAGGGAATTAATCTAAAGGCAATAGCTTCCCAGAGTATGCATTGTTTTCTAGTTTTCACTCTCTGTGTGCAGTTTTAAGTCATCAATACCAATTACCATGAAATGTTGCTTATGTTTTTATAGCCACCACCAGCTAGCATTTCGCTGTCTGTTGAAGGAGGTTGTATAAATCATGATTGCACAGTGCTATTTGGCTTTCTTTGCTTTTTGTCATTAGATTCATTGAGTTTTGATGAATTTGAGGAGAGAATAAAGTGGAGTGAAAAGAAAAAATAAGATTAAGTCTTTACCACAAAAAATACAAATAAATCTCTGATTTTAAATTAAAATACTATTATTTTAGTCTATTAATATGCACATCATGACATTTATTGATTGTCCATTAGAAATGAAGTAAATAGATCATTAGTGGAATTAGAAAGACTTCAACCATCAGAGCAAATAACTATGGGTTCAAAACTATTGAGTTTGTTGTTTTCAATACAGGAAGGCATCTGGCCCCAACTCTGAAAGCATATAATTTCAAACTCAGGTCTACTTGAGAGTCTTAATCAGACATTCACTCTGTTGTTCATGAGGGCAGATATGTAAGTGCATAAGGCTCCCTCTCCAAATGTGTGCCCAGATAGAACCTCCAGGTCTTCAAGACTGATTGATTGTTTTGATTCTGACTGTAAAATTCAGGCCACCTACGACACAGACTTCCTGGTTTTGGGAGCATGATGGACACTTACACAGGGGAAACAACATATATCATTAGGGTTCCAGTTCACACATCTATTCCCTGCAAGCTAAGTCAGGGAAGGAAGAGCAGAAAAGAAATGAAACTTATTACCGCCAGTGTCTTTTCCCTCGCCACTATGGATACTCATCACACCTCACCACTGAATCCAAAGACACTGCTTCTATGAACATATAACCAAGTACATCAGTATTCATGAATATAAAATTTCATAAACATAGCATATTTTGCTTCAATAAAATCAAATCATAAACTTCAAGTTTTACTTTTCAAAATGACAGCAACCTGGGATCATCACTGAGCTGCATCTTTGAGTAATGTTTAATGCCACCTTGGTAAAAATAGTGGGCTATTGAAAATCTCACGTTTTGAGTTCTTAATTCCTAATTTACTGAAAAAATTACTATGTGTTTAGACAAAGTTTTTTATGAGAGCAAATGACATAAAGTTTAGGCTAGACATCCAATTTTATTTAAAAATAAGAGTTTATGTTATTTCTGAATACCAGTTCTGAATCCCTGCTTCTGAAAGGAAAGTTCATTTTTTTTTTCCTGCGAGAATTCCATTTGACCCAAGAAAATGGGATTGCCTGCACTTCAGGGTCTTGATTTTATGCAGACACCCACTTTTCATGAAGACCCCCTTAGCAATCTAAAGTCTAAGAATTTCGAGGTACTTTTTTGTTAGAAAAAACTGATGAAAAACATTAGTGCATTTTTAAAAGTTGCCTAATATCTAATCAGTGCGTATTCTACCAGCCTAACTAACAAGACCAGCTACTCCCTTTCAGTGCTATTATTTTAAAAAATAATGAAAATAGCAATTTAGACTTCATACCAATTATAACTTGCAAATTTAAATAAAAAAGAACTTGAGATAAAAATCAAAATATACACACAATTGCAAATGAATCATTCAAAATTAACCTTTATTTGTTCTAGACCACTTCCCCAAGTGTTTTCCGCTCACATCATATATTGCCTTTAATGTGACTTTAACATGGTGCTTTACATTCTTCCACCTAAAGCTGGCTTAATGACCCCCTTAGAAAAATAAATACAGCCATCTCTCTTCAATATGGGTAAAAGAGCTTGTGGTCGTTCACACCTCAGTGTGAACTGGGTTAATTACTTCGTTTCCATCCAAACACCTCTATTTAAACAGGAAAAGGGCCCAACACTTTGATGAGTAAGGCCATTCTGGCTTCCATGAACCCTAACCTCAGAAAACACTTCTTTCTCAAAGCTACTAAATGAACTGTTATATTCAAACAAACATTTTGAAGAAAAGGAAAACTTATCTTCGTTTGGATTTAAACTTATTTTGTTTTGTCGTTTTATAAATGTCAATGCAGAGAAAAAATACTCCTCTGTTCTTTTTTACGGTAAATTTTTATAACATTTGAAAACTTGATACGTTTATAAAACTTATATTGAATAGAATATCCTGCTTAAATGAGAAGATTCTCACTTTCTATGGGACAGTTTCACAAATAATTTTGGTCAGTGCCCCTCCCCAATAGCTCTTCTGGCCTGCTAACTCACAGTCAATTAGGGCAGTCAACTAAGGTGAGGATTTAGGAAATAAGGATGAGAAAAAATGAAAATGAAAAAAAGAATGGATTGTATGAGATTTGACCCACAAAATTTAGGGAAAGGGAAAAATATTGAAACGTATTTCAATAACTCTAGAGTGAAACTTTAAGGCCAATTCCCATCTCAAGTATTGTTAAGTATTTTGAAATGCATGTAACATTTGATGGTTTCAAGGAACGTCCACATATACGACAAAAAAACTACAAAAAAAGCAATACATATATAGAATTTACAGTAATCCCTATGACAAACTCATAATTTCTAGGTGTGGCAACTAAAGCTCATAACTCATGGTACATCTTAATTACTTTAAGTATGAAGGTATAATGGGTGCTTCCTTGTAGAATAATCTCATGCAGTTAATTTAGTACAAACTCTCTTCATCTTGATGTTCCCAAGTGAATACACAACTAGTCTATGACTAATATTTATGTCTAAAAGAGTTGGGTGATTAATGAAATCAGTGTGCTTGCAGTTCTCTGGAAGAACTGAATTAAGTGAACCTTTTCCCGCTCTAGACAGATTTGCCAAGTATAAGGCGTGGGGGGTAAACTTGATTGAAGGGAACATATTTAGTTGTTTTACAAAAGGTTTTTTAACAAATCTTAATAATTGTATTTATTTAGTGAAGCAATCTCAGCAGTATTTGAAGTTAAAAAATGTGTAATGAACTGTTAGCTCAGATTGGTATTTATATCAAATCAATGAAACTGAGCAGAAGTGCTGATTGACTGTCTCCTAAGTGGTCTTAGTTTTTTTGTGTGTGTGCATGTGTGTGAGTGTGCATGCATGTGTATGCATGTGTGTGTCTGTGTGTTTTTGTGTATTTAGATTAGACTCACTCTTCAAAATAATGATGTTGTAATAAAGTATATTTTGAGCCATCCGTTGGGGAAAAGGGATCTTTTTTATTTATAAAAAGTGTGAAAATTGCTGGATGGTGGTGACACATGCCTATAATCCCAGCATCAGGCAGACCAGGCTAATCTCTGAGATAAAGGCCAGACAGGTTCACAGACTGAGTTCCAGGACAGTCAAGGCTACACAAAGAACCCCTGTCTTGAAAAACAAAAACAAAAATGTACCAATTTGCCTCTGAGTTTTGGAATGTACTATGGGGTCTTCAACTGAGTCAATACTATCTAGCACTGTGACGTGTGTAGCCTGGGTGTCTATGAATCTGACCATAAATAAGATTATGGCAAATAACAATGATCCTCTTACAAAAACCTAGACACACATAGAAGACCCTTCTTCTAGAATACACATTTCTTAAATTGGAGAAATGGTCAACTTACCCACAATTATTTACTCCAAAAAAAAAAAGCCTATGTAATTATAGCTGAGAAGTGGAAGGCTTTTGTCGCATGATGCCTTGTTAAAATAACGTTCCTCAGTTTAGAAATGTCAATCTTGTTCTATTCCCTGGAGAAACTGTATTCTATTTAATGGTATCCACTCTGGCAATAATTACAGGAATTTCAGTTCTTGACTAAATACAGAAAGCCCTACATTTTTTGCAAGAAATGTGTGACAAGACTGATAACATGCATAAGGAACCCTTGGGATTTTTATCAAATGCATTTTTAGAGTTATGTGCTTTCTGCTTACATTAGTACTCCTCAAGCAGGCCTCACTTCACAGACCTGATCATTCATATTGTAAGTATGTTCTGGAAATTCCAGTAATGAGGAAACTAAAGATCCCTTTTAAGTTTTGTCTATTGCTTTCTTATGATTGGGGAAGGTTAAGAATAAGCGTTTGCTGCTGAGTGTTCTTCATTGCAGTAGGCACAGCATGTGATCTATAAGGGATTTTATCATTCCTCTCCTGGCAGATGCTCCACTCTCTTCACTGTAATATCCCCAACATGTCTATTCCCATTGTTCTCACATATGTTATGCTCCCTTCTGAGAAACGATTGTCTAATTCATGTTCAGTAGACAAGGAAAAAATTCAATCTTTAATTTGGATCAAAAACACTGGCCAAGACACTTAAAATCCCACCAATTGGTAACTGACCAATAAGACATCATTTCCCACATGTTGTCAGAATGGACTTCATTGATCCAAGAGGTACAATCATATCTTCAGTGGACATCAGGCAAACATCTCCCTGGATGCTCTTCGGAGAGCTCGGACCCTATATAAATAATTAAATAGCAAATGTGCGCCTCATTGCTGAGGACTGCTCTGCAGCAACCGAATTCTCCATCTATCAATTGGGCCTCCTCTTCTCAGATTATTCCAGGCCCCAAGTCTCCTGTTGGACTCCAAATAATGTGTCCTCATTTCAGGCATAGTAGTTATTCATTTTTCTGGAAGATTTCAATACCTATGTTTTGAAACTATTTTAAAGGTTGCTGCTGTTTATAGCTAGTTGATTTTCCTTGTTTGACATCTTCAAGACCCTTGACAGAAGAATTCATATCTTAAATATCTTTGCATGAAATTTCTTGAGTTTATTTAATATAGCAAATATTTGACAAACATGTTGAGTGATTATGGCCAAAGATATTTTGTATGTAAAAATTCAGTAGAGAAAAACTGCATCTGCAAAGCATCAATTGCAATGCAGTAATTAAAATATATTTAATGTGCACAATGTTCTTTAATTTAGAATTTCAGATATTATCTGATATGTTGTATCTACATGTAAAGAACAGAATGTTCTAGATGCAGATAAAATTTCCACAACATGACGTCACATGCCATAGGCCTTCGACTATCCAATTTAGCATCTGTTATCAAAGAACCAAGAGAACAATATTTGATAAGATAGCACAGGAGCCATTCGTTGTGTGCCTGCCGAAGTTTTAGAAATAAGCACTAACTAACCCTGAAACGGTGAGCACGGCTTTCGCCCTCAACAAAGAAGCAATGGCAAGCATGACTTTACCTTTTTACACCCTAAGACTGTGTTCCATAAATGAAATCCGATACAACCCTTTAAATAAAAGAGCAGAGCTATTACTTTAAAAGAGACTCATTCTCAAGGAGAAATCCAAATTGGAATGTCAGCCAATGCCAGTAGTAACAGAGTTTTGGCTACAACACAATCGGTTTATGGACTTATTAACAGTTCATAAAACGAATGGCATTCTTCTGGTTCTTGTCACTGGTGAGCATGTGCTCTGAATTTACAGCAGACTGAAGCACCATTCCATAAATATTGAGAAATGATTGTGACCCATCTCCATGGAAACATTTCAAAACAGTAGAAAGATGCTTTCTCTAAGAATATTACTGCTTTCCAGATCTTATTTGTGATTGATGATACTGCCAGACCTGGATGTTGGGAAGAACTTCACCTGGAGATTTTTTAAAGAGGCTTTCCACATGGTTAAAATAGTTAGCTCTGTATTTTATAAGAATACCACAAATCCTCAAATCTATGACACTTTTGTGAGTAATATTCAAAATGGGTTAACGATATGAATACTATCAACAAAAGACTCAAAACAGTATCAGGAGCAGAATTCTCATTGTGTTGAGCTCACAGTGTCACAGTATTTTAACCATTAAATTATTTCTTTTTTTTCTAAATACTACACTTAACAGAATGTGTTGCACTTATGTGTGGGTTTTTGCTTAGGCTGTATGTTAGAAAACCCGTCTTTTTTGTATGTTCATGATGAACTATTCCATATATATATAAAATAGTATCTAGCTCAGATATGAAACTCACTGTTTTAGAATAGTTGTTTTTTATTAAAGGCATTTTCAAACCTAACATTAGATACTTTGTAGTAAACTTTCTTCTAGAGATGTATATGAATTTTCTATTCATTCTCACGCACAATTTTTCTCTTGAGACGAGTCTTACCTTTCAACCACAGTAGCACATTGCTAAGTGTCTTAGTGTCCAAATCAAACTCTTCTAAATACTTTTCAAATACTTGGAATGATCTTCTTATCTCACATTATTGGACTGATGACAATTTAATTCCAACTGTATCACTGCGCTTTGTATTTATATTAATTTCCATATCAAATAAATGTTATCAACCTTGAACCATTTACTATGTCTTTTTCAAGATCTAAATGTTAAAATATCTGACTATACTTTAAAATTTGAATTGTATTATAGTACTATTTAAATGAAGATTTTTATCATACTTTGCAATTATCTATTCTATAATAAATTATTTTAAATTCTAAGACTGACTTTTTGTTAAAATTGCCAAAAATCATACAAACATCCAATTCTAATTATAATAGTTACATTTCTACTTACAGAATACTGTAAAAAAAAGCAACATCTTTAGTTATTGCAAAGACATAACAAAATATAAAAATTCACTTAAGCTTTGAAGTTACTAATCTTGTCTAAACACTGGCAAAGGATTTCAAATTTAATTTTGCCTCCAATAGTATTTTTTTGTCTGAATCCTTAAATCCGATCAAAAGATAATTATTAATTTAGCTGTGGTTTATACTACCTTTTCATGCTTTTCTTTTTGATCTGTCACACCCATTAAAGTCGGAGAATTAGTATAATAATATTTACTTTGTACATGTTCAGCACACACATTAAAGGAGAAGGAAAATACCTACTCAAACATACATAGATTAGGACAAGATCAAAGCATCCTATCTGACCACATGTCCAGAAATACACTGTAAATAAAGTTGACTAACACGAGTACCCCACAAGAACCTTTTATCATGGAAATGCTGGGAGAATCAAAGGAAAATGCGCACTGCCACTTGAGTGCTAAACAGAGAATACCCAATATTTGTCTCTATGAATCTGTGACTATATAAGCTGCTTAGTAAACGTTCTTTATTCTATAGCCCCTCCCCATCTTTTCTCCCACCTCCTCTGCGGGGTTCCCTGAGCTCAGAGGGGAGAGACCCAAAGGAGACCTCCAGTTTAGACTCTCTCTGCATAGTATGTGGCTGTGGGTCTCTACACCCGCCCCCATCAGCTACAGAAGGAAAGAAAGACTCTGGCGATAACTGGACTAGGCACCATTTATGAGTAGGAATCAGTTCAGTACTTTTTTTTTTTAATGGAGGATACCAGAAGAACATGGCCCATTAAACCAATTAAGCAGTGCTCACATGTGCTCCCAGAGACTAAAAGCAACAATCACCGGGTCTGCAAGTGTTTGCACCGGGTCCTCTACATACGTGTTATGGCTTTTAGCCTGGTGGTTGTGTGGGTCTCCTAACACTGGGGTAGGGTGTTTCTCTTTTGTGCTCTTTGTACTCTCTTTCTCCAATTTGGTTCCTTGTCGAGTCTTGACATGAGGGCTTTTTCTTTGACTTACTGTATGTTTTCTTTTGTTTGTTTTGGTTTTTGTCAGGTTTGGTTGTTTTCTCTTGGCAACGTGCTCTTTTCTGAAGAGAAACAGGGGAAGTTGATCTGGAGTAGAAGGGAAGTGGGGAAGTGGGAGGGGTGATTGTGAGAAGAGGAAGGAGCAAAAACTGTAGTTGGGATGTATTGTATGAGAGAATTGTGTTTTCAAGAAAAAAAAATAAGAAATTGAAGCTACCATCACTAAGAGAGACCTAGACCAGGCAATAAAGTACGACCTCTTGTCTAGGGAATGTTTTCAGAGATAATAGTTTTCTCACCATGCCATATCTATAAGCAGATAGCACTGATTCGCGTTGTAAATTCTTTGTGGTATACATAAAATGCTTGGTTAAAACAAAACAGTCATTAGTAGCCCCTGTCATCATTTGTTCCAAGTTTTGTTCCCACTCTCTGTCAAGTTAGGCTGATTGAAGGAAAGACTTTTTCAAAGGAGAAATTCCTTAATGAGAACTGAGAGTCTTTTAAAAGGTGAAATCTGCCTCATTTTCTCACTTACTTGAATTTTTCCACTTACTTAAGTACCTTTCAGCAGCCTGGGAATACATGACCAAAGAATATGTATTTATACAGAAATCTATGCTTCATTCTTTATTGTTTCAGCTGGTAAATCTATTTTTAATATCCTTGAAAAAACCTGGTAGTGATAGCACACACCTTTAATCCCAGCACTCCAGAGGCAGAGTCAGACAGATATCTGTGGTTTAGGGGCCAACCTGGTCTACTTTGGGGGTTCCAAGTCAAGCAACATTACATAGTGAGACCCTGTCTTAAATAAACTTAACCCAACTAAAATACTTAATTTTGAGTATAGTGGTATTAAACTGGTCACTTAGATTATTCATCAGTAAGGGAAATTGTGTGTTGCTATATAAAACTTATTCAAACTTAGGCATGTCATGTCTATTGACATCAGTTAAATCCTCAAATTCAGTTTATTTTTTCAGGAATAGATACAAACTCTCCATACCAAGTGTAACATTTCATCTTTCCAGTGTTTATCAAAAGTAACACCTTGGGAATGACATGGACTTCAGTTTTCTTTACACATTGAACCCAATCTTTCAAATGATGCATTGTACTGTCCCATGCAAAACCTATCTTTGGTTGTACTTTTTGTCTATTATCCAGATTTTGTTGGTCGGCTCTCAATTCAAATATCTACACCTGTGGAAGCCTGTGGATATTGAAATTGGTTGCCTCCTCTTTTTCACTGTCCCCGTATTGTGTTTCCATATCTGGCTAGAGGGTTTGCTGCCAATGCGATGAGTGTCCCTTTGGGATGTATGGAGCTGACCTATGTAATGACACTAAACTGAGCACACTTTTTTGGAACTTAATTGACTATTCTTGCTATACTCCTGAGGGACAATACTGTTCCATTCACAAGACGAATCCCTACCTTTGATTTTCATCATATTATGTAGTACAATAAGTTTATGTAAAAATGCTGATATCATTCATTATTGCAGGATTATTTTGTTCTCCTGCGTAATGTCGCTTTTGTAATTATAAGATTGGTAAGGAATAAACAAAAGGAAATTTTTGAAGATGATACTGATACACATACACACTCTGAAATGTGGATAAAAGTTGTATACAGAGTAAGGGAAATAATGACAGACGACAGCAGAAAGCTGAAGTGGGGAGACAGAACTGAAGCTGGTAGATTTGATCATGCAGATTGACCATAGCAAAGGGTTAATTATGGACTGTACTATGATTGGAGGAAGCATAACCCACAATTGATCGTGACTCCTGGAGTTGCACTGTGCTCAGTCACAGTAAAGAATCTATCTTCACGCAGGTGATAATCATTATATTTGGTGTCTGAATTTCATACCCAACAAAACTACACATAGTCTACAAATATTCTATATGTCTCTCAAGTTTCTCTGGCTTTCTGAATTCTTATTTTATTCATATCTCATATCTTACTAGAAAGAGTAATTTCTGGGAAGACCCAGTTAGCAGCATCTTAGCACTACATGTCCTAGAGGAAAATTAGATAGTATTACTTGGGCTTTAAAATGATTTACTTCTGAGACTTTCTCAGATTCCTTTGACTGAAGTTAAACTTTACCACATCAAAACAAATACAAACTCTTATGTGGTCACCCACACTTGAGTAGTCTGAGCAGTCTGTCTTGACAGTTGCCATGGCAATGATACACTTTATGTTTGAACTCAAGCACTACCTAACCAAGACTACATATATAATTACAAGGCATATAGAAAGCAAAGATAGATGCATATATTAGTGGTCAAATGTTGATGATAGATATTCTAGTGAGAATTGTGGGCTGGGGAATGAACCTAAGTCCTCATTTACACTAAACATACACTATACCACTGACTTATACGTCCCGTCAAATGATAGATAGTTAATGATAGACTACATTTACATACATTGCTGTGTGTTCAAGAAATTTTGTTAAATTCATTTAAAAATTTGAAAAGCTCTAAACATATCTAGTTTCCTAGCAGCATTTTAATTTTTTCCTTGAAAATGTTTGTACATTTGTACAACATATTTTGATTATATCTACCATTGTTTTCTTACAATTCCCCAATATTATTTTATCTCAACCCAACTTCATATCTTCTTTTTGTTGTTGTTGTAATTAACAACACCCTGAGTCCAGCTACTGTTCGTTCATTCATGAGTGCTTGGTGATGGCAACCTACCAGCATCCATGTCTCCTGGCAGAGGAGGAAGTTTGTCAAGTTTAAGCCCAACTTGAGCTATCTAGCAAGTTCTAAGCCATCCCAGGTCACATAGCATGAGCCTGTCAAAGAAAGAAGAAAGAGCAGAGAAAATAGGGAGGCAAAAGAAAAGAGGGGGAAAACTGTAAAAGAGAAAATAGGAAGATCAAGTAAAAACCCATAAGTATTATGTGAATGAAAAGTGAACAGAAAATGGTATCTGAAAAAAATGCTGGATTATTTTTGGAATTGATTGTAATATGGTACATGCCTTTTTAAAATTTCATTTATCTTTGGAGTCTAATTTCCCTTTTCCCTTGTTTGAAGATGCAAAAAGCAATAGCTATTCGATAGACCTGGGGAAAGTATTTCAGTAGAAAAAAATGTCTAGGAATGCATTTTCCAAATGATAAAGCACCCTTGAAATTACTGCTGTAGTGGGAGAAATAATTAAATTTAGAATAATGACTTTAGAGGCCTAAATTCAAGGCATAAAAAATATAAAAGATAAGTTAAAATTTGAAAGAAATATCATAAAACTGGTGCAATGACAAGCAAAGTGAAACCTAAATTTTAAAACCATGTCATATAATAAATTAACAAATGTTATTAGTAAGTACTCTATGCTATTTATTGTTTTGTCTTTCTTTTTAAAAACTAACCTACCTTATTTAGTAACTATGAAAAAAATGTTTAGAATTTAAGCAAAAATCAAAAGGATTTTTTTTTATTTAAACACTGCTTGGCCCATTAGTTTCAGTTTCTTATTGGCTAGCTCTTACATATCGATCTAACCCATTTCTATTAATCTGTGTAACCCACCAGGTGGCTTACCAGGAATGATCTTAACCTGCGTCTCCCTGGAGTGGGAGAATCATGGCGACTCCTTGACTCAGCTTCTTTCTCCCAGCATTCTGTTCTGTTTACTCCACCCACCTATGTTTTAAGGAAGATAAATGAATTAATTCAGGGTCCAAAACTGGAAGCCTAATTTTCCTAAAGATTTTTTTTTGACAGAATGTAGCAACAGTACCCTATAGAAGCAGTGAGAAGTGTAGGGAGAAGGATGTGTTTCTACACTGATATTTGAGGAGGTTGTATGGGGAAATATGCACGCAATGACAGCCTGATTTTATAACTATTAAGACTTAAATGTTCTCTATATGTTGTAACATATGTGAATTTACTATTGTTAAGTCATAGAAATTGAACACGCATATGAATTTTATGTGTTGTTTTCATTATATATTTTTCTTTTTATCAGACAAAACATTTATCATTTAAGATTCTAAAAACATGAACATCTATCTTTACACTATCCAATCCTCCAATATATTTACCAGAGATTTCACCCTATACGGTGTCACATCTTCATTATATCTGTCATTTGTCTCTGTATTTACACACACACACACACACACACACACACACGAGAGAGAGAGGAGAGAGAGAGAGAGAGAGAGAGAGAGAGAGAGAGAGAGATACTTTCTAAACCTACAAAGCAATATATTTAAAACAGATTTGGTTTTAAACTGGTTGGGCAGTATGGCATGCTATGTGTATTTCCTATACATCTTTGAATATACTATGCTACATATTTCTATAAGATCTATTCCTATGAGAGCAGATCCTTTAATCTAAATACATGCATGTGTTATCATTTTTTTCTGTTGTAGTAGATAGGAGGGTTATTACACTAAAACCCTCACTAATTATTTTAGCATGTTAGTGTCTTCTATTCAAGGAATCCTGAAAACATTATTATTTTAATTGGAGTTCAGCACTACACATTTCAACCCAATTTGACATATACAATTATCAGAATATATTGTATATACTAAAATTAAAACTTAAAAATGTTATATAAGTTGTTATTGTCACAGACAATTTTAGATACTTTAAGAAATCCCAAGTACAAGTGACTGATGCATTAACCAAGTACAGTATGCATAAATGATATCATTTTTATATTTTAAATATAATTTTTCAGAACAACTCAGGAAAACAAAAAAATGAACTTGTAATCAAACTCGGTTTTGTACTTGTAATCTAAACAAACCCAAACTTAAATTAATTTAATAATGATCTTCTTATGTTGTAAACAGCTAAAACAAACCCAAGCCTTTAATGGCTATTGCAGAGAGAAGTAGCTTTTCCATTGAAAGTACTCACTTATAAAATTTTATTTTTCTGTGTGACATCTTTGCTGGCATCAGACATGAGTACTCCCACTGTACTATCCCAAAGAGATTATAAATAACATAGTAACATGTTAACAGTCTGTGCCAAATTGTAGATAAGATAGGGGAGAAATATGTCAAGTCTATTCAAAGTTCCTTTTCTTTGTGAGTGGGGAAAAAAAAATGAGCCTATTGCTTGAGACACATTCACACAGAAGGAAACATTTCTTTGCCTAAGACTTTCGGTCCTTTGTAACGGAGGACTCAATGTGTACTCCTGGATACAGCACAGAGGTTGTTTAGAGGAAAAGAGCAGACATATCTGAACTAGACATACAGACCTGGAGAAGTATGCATGGACACTGGACAGAGTAAAGAAGCCTAATAGGAAAGATGCATTGATTAAAGAGGTTTCTATTCTGGTCATGACTATATTCCCAAACTATAAGATTATAGATGACACAAATTAGATTTTTTAGTAAATATTTGATGAGTAGCTCTATAGACGACTGTTCATTTATGCTTTTGGTCCTTCATTTTTGACATCATCCCTTTCAACATTCTGAGAAATACCATGCAAGTAAAATCAGCAGTTGTGTCGATACAGCACGTTTATCTTGGAGCCGGCTTCCCATTTGCCACTGTAGTCCAATTAACACTTCAAAGGGGAGTAAGTGAGATAAACCAGTCTAATGACTGATTTATAATAATATGTAGTAAATGACAATTGCTAATATTTTCATTAACAGACCAATAATTCAGTTCATGAATGTTTTCTTTCCCTCACCTAATAACTTATTTAATTATGAGAAAAATGAGTATAACAGTTGATCTCCATTGGAGTAAATCACTAGTAACCAGACTAACATATTTGAAGTTTCCGTAAAATTTTAACAACAACTAAATCAAATTTTAGCCTTTGTTTGTGAAAATAAAAACTCTAATGCAGTGCTTCCATTTTAATTTTCATTCTTAAAAATATTTATTGTTAGTTTTAAAAATGTAAATATACGTATATGTGTATATGTGTGTGTGTTTGTGTGTGTTTTGTGCATAGAAAAGAAGGGATTCACATCCCCTGGAGATGGAGTTACAGGGGATTATGAGACACAGATTGCAGGTCCCTAACAATAGTAATGCATACCCTTAACCATTAAATAATATTTCTGGCCTCGGTGTTTCAATGCTTGATATTTTTTTTTCTTTTCCTGATAGAATTGCATTTGTTAAGCTACTTCAGAAATGAAGTGAGCACGTTATATTAACAATATGTGATCATGGTTGAACTTCATGATATTGTATATGGTTTAGTACAGAAAGCCTAAAGGACAAAAATTTGTGTAGCAAAGAATTTATGTTATAATTTACATAGTTGTATTTTATTTATTTTTTACTAAACACCATTAATTTCAAAATATTACTCGTGAAGTATCTTAAATATTGGTTTTATATATATTTACCTTTAATATTTAATTGTTATGAACTCAATATTCTTAATAGTCATGACCTGCTTATGTAACTGCAATCAAAAACTTTATTTAAGACATCAGTTTTCAAAAGTGATTTTAGGTTCACAGAACTTGGTTAATTTTAGAGACAAGGGACTTAACCCTCTGGAACTCATATTAGTTTCAAATCAATTAAAGGGCACATATGGCTAAGCTGGTGAACCTGACCTCGTTCACTCTGCCCACCAACACACCTGGCATTATGAGGTTTATCCTGGACTAGTGCCATAGTTTTGTTTTTGCTGTTTTAATTATGCATATGTTTATTTGGGAGGATGGTTGTGGTAATGGGCAGAGGCAGTGGAGGTCAGAGGCACTGCATACCCCAGGACTGAAGTAACAGGCACTTGTGAGCTGCCCCACGTGGGTGCTGGAAATTGAACTCTGGTCCTTTGTAAGAGCAGCACAGCTCTTCTCTAAGCTGTCTTTCCAGACTCTAGTGCTGCGTTTGACATCTTTCTTTCTGCTTCTTCTGTTGAAAGAAAAGTGTACAGAATTTCTAAAAATGAATCAAAATTAGAACACACACAAAGTATAAACATGAGATGAAGTCACCACTGTTCTTATTTAACACTGGACAAACAGTTTTCTGCTTTCATAAGAAAGGGTATCTACCCAAAAGGATCCAGAGTTCACCAAGTGATCAAGCCAGATCTTCCCAGCCCAGCCTCTGTCTCACTAAGTCTCCACTGACTTCAGGACTCCTTGCTAGTTCTGTTTTTCTTCTTGCTAACACCAGTGCCCATGATGTGCTGTTTTTTCCTTCTGAGATGCCATCTTCAAAGTGCCTAATAGATAGATCTTCTCCTGGCTTTTTTTGCAGATACCTCCCTTAAGACAATTAATTTTTACAATAGCACAGTGTCCTACCCCACTTTCTTCCTGCTGTTCCATGTTCCTCCTGCTTGATTTTTGTTATCTTAAGAAAACCCACAATGCATGCTTGTTTGCTACTCCTCCTCCTCTTCCTCCTCCTCCTTCTTCTTTTCTCTCTCTCTCTCTCTCTCTCTCTCTCTCTCTCTCTCTGTCTCTCTTTCTTCTTTCTTTGTTTCTTGGTATATAAATAATGTAACCCTTATTAGAATATAAGTGCAATATATGTCAGACAAAACAATATTTGTAAATGTACATCTATGTATTTCTTAACACCACATATCTATGTGGCCATCAGAGGACATTTAGCATGGGAATCTGTTCTGCCCTTCACTATGTGGTTTCCAAAGATCACACTCAGGTTGTCAGCTTTGGTAGTTTTGTAGCATGGGCTTTTAACTTTTGAGCCATTTTCTGGTAAAATAATATCTAATTTTACATGCTAATCACTATGTAAATGTGTATTTGTGTGTATGTGCGTTTTTGTATATATGTTTGCATGTGTGTATGTGTGTGTGCGAAATCAACAATGTTCAAAAGATTAATTTCTTAAATGCATTATTTCTTCTCAACATTTGTCTTCAGGTGCTGTAGTCTGCATGGTACCATGCAAAAATGGACATGATTGCATAGCATTCACAGAGTCATGACATAATATGAATATCTAACTTAATGCAGCTTTATGAAATTTCTTTGAATTGCATTTGCTATGTTATGTTAATGAATGCAATGCCACAGAAAGAATATATATATATAGATTGTGACTCTGGAAAATCTTTGACTCTTGAATAGTTATGCATATATAAATGTAAACAGAAGCACGTAAAGTAATTATTTTCTTACTTAAAAGTGGTATAACAGGATTTAACACTGTACAGCCTAGGATTAGCTGTGGTTCATACTCTGTGCCCTCAGAACAAAGAGCATCACAAAGTGGAAGTCTGTAAGTTAGCGTCTGGAAGTTTACAACTATGCTAGTTTACTCTTACATTAAAGTTTAAGAAACTTTCAGAGGAACGTTGTATCTTGTTTGGTAAACCACAATAAAAGTTAATGTTAAAATCTTGCAACATATCCCCCCATAAGAGAAGAAAAGATAGATGATGGTGTGACATCATCACACTGATTTGAATCCCGTGTGAATGCCATCGCATAGACATAGTACTTACAATATTTTGTAACTGAAGAGTCAAGTAATCAAAGGAGTTTTATTACAGGTGTTGATAGGAAAATAGCAGAACTACTATGTGAGAAGTTCTTTTTTCAAGACAGGGTTTAGCTGTAGCTTTGGAGTCTTTCCTGGAACTCACTCTGTAGAGCAGGCTGGCCTCAAACTCACAGAGATCCGCCTACCTCTGCCTCCAGAGTACTTATTGAAAAAATGGATGCTGTTTCTCAAGCATTTTTCATACTTGACTGATTTTCAGAAATGATGACTGAAGCCTTTGGCACTGGGTGTTCAAGGCAGCGAAATGATCATGAGTGAGGTCAGCCTGGGCTGCAGATTCCATCTCTGTGTCAAGGCAAAACCTAAGTGGCTGTCATAATCTGGCCCCACAATTTTGGACGTGAATGCTAAGTAGTCAGTGTTCATCTCCACCAAGGTCCAGCTCACCCAGGCATCAGTTGTTCTGTAAGGGACACTATGACTTTTTTTTTTTCGGTTCCATAGATTTAGAATATCCCGTATTCCAGGAGAATGTATTCCCTCTTTGAAAATAGTATTTCTTAGTGAGTCACCTAGGCGTTGTCAGATTTGCCGCTCATTCTTTTTTTCTATAGGACTTCAGTTTCTTCAATAGCGTCGACTGCTTTTTGTGGCTGGGAACTGACTCTGCTTTGATGTTGAGTCTTGCAGTAGTATTAGAGATGCAGTTGTGTGGGGATAAAATTCATTTAGAAGTAGAAATATAAATTTCTATAAAATCCTTTTATCTTTAAGTGTCAGCTAGCATTAGTGCCTTAGTGTAATTTGTAATCACTAAACAGCACATCCTTAATCTAATAAGAATTGAGGCATTTTTAAGACAGAGTAGAAAAATAATGATAAAATAAATTAAATTACAGATGTATCTTAATTTATAAGATAGATGTGTTTCTGAAAAATTGGCTGTGGAGGTAATTTCTATTAACTAAATTATATTTTCCCATTGACATAGACTCATTATTGGAGAGGCAGGACTCTTGGAGCAAGGCACATAGCATGATGTAGTCGTGAGGCTAAAAAGGAAGGAAATATTACAGTGACGTGAAATTACTTTAAAACTCATGCATTTGAATGCAAACTTTAGGTATGAAAAAAATAGAAATTTCTAAATATATCAAGAATAATGCATCCCAGTTCCAATCTATCAGTAAATACTTTAGAGAGAAATATAATAGACAAAATACATTATTGCCTCATTATTATTTGAAACAAAGTAGTATATCACTATCTCTGTTATGTATTGTCCCCTCCTTTTTCAAAGATCCTGTTGTTACAGCTATTGCTGTTTTTTTTTTTTAAGATTCCTGTTCCACTCTGAATATACAATACATCTGAGGGATGCAATGAGAAATAGTGTTTGTAAGTTGTCAGCTTTTCAAATAGTTTTCATATGACCTAGAACGTTTTGCTTTATTAGTTACCTAGACTTAGTATTTTGTTCAACTGGTGTTTCTCCATGGAGAAGTAAGTGCATTTTTAGCAATATCTGCTCGAAATATATTCAGGATAAATAAAGTCGTGTGAAGTGCATTCTTTCCATTTTGACCCTGAGTTTTAGGGATTATAAAAAGTTAGTCTAACATGCTCTAAACTTGTAACACACTGAGTATTTAAAGGCTGTAATCGCTCTTCTCCCCAATTTTACACTCTCCACACAACCACCTAATGGGTTGCTCTTTCTTTGATATTAAACTCCCTACCAGAAAGCTTAGGCAAGTTCTTGATAAAATTGTTTAAGCTCACCGCATCAGAAAAGAGAATTTAGTACCTCCTCAGGTAGAGTTGACTGAATTGGATTCTGACCCCTACTCTCAAGGTGAACTCCCATTGCGTATGCATCTAATTGGGGCCATCACTGTGTGAGCAAACTCAGCATTTTCAGGTGCAGGGAGCAACACTAATTTGGAAGGCCTCACCATTATTCTTATATTACTATTTAAATAGGAATGTTGTCCCTTGAAGTCACACTGGAAAGATGTGATATTTGCTGATGGAAGGAACAATGGGGCAGCTGGAGCCTGGAGGAGGGCAAAAGGCCTCCTAAGTTTTACTCTGTTATCAGAAGAAAGAAAATGAGGCTAATGAACAAGGTTGTTCAATGCCTGCATTCCTGATTTCTAGAGTTTTCCAGAATAGTAGAAATTTCCCTTGTCATTTTGCCTTTTATTGTCGTTGTATCATGCTTGATCATGTGAATGCTATAGACCATCCACATACAACTGAATTCTCATGAACGTATGTCTGGAAGTTGGTGTTTTCTTTCTCAATAATACCCTTTTCCCACATATTAAAAGCTTGACTTATGAAAAGTCTTTTAGAAAGTATTCATTTAAGAAAAGGAGATTTATCATTTCTAGCCAATGTTTCAGGAGAGATCATGCCGCTTCCCTCCTGTCCAGCCCATGATAAAAGCTCTGAGGAAATAATGTTTAAAATCAATTAACTAAGAAGCCCAGAATCAATTTAACAAGCACTGGCTAATGTTTTACTAAAGCAAACTCTCTTTTCTTTAAACATGATTAATATCATTTAGGGTTCTTATTAGTGTTCTCAGTTCTAAAGTGTGTGACCAATCTCTACTGAAAAGGTCTTGTGAACACATATGAGGTTTACAGAGGGCTCGGAAATTTAACATGACTACAGTAAATATGTATTTCCCTTTATTTAGTATTTTAAAGGAATACCCATTTTTGAGTCTATAGCCTTATAATGCCTAACAACAAGAAAACAAGCAAATACCCCCCCCCCCAAAAAAAAATCCCTTAAAGCCAACAACTCTCCATGATTAATGCAGTTCTAGGCAAATTGTATTCCAAGATGACATTTACTGGTGTTGAATCAATGAATCTTGAGTTAAAGGGGGCTAACCATTAAAGCCTATTATTTCTAAACTACTACAGTGTTTTTCTCTGATAGCAACCCATTTGCCCAAATGTTTTTAAAATGAATCATCATGGAATTACTGAGAGAATTGGTTGCTCTTCTAGACACCCAGGTTTGACTCCCAGCATCCACATAGTAGTTCACAACTCTCTGTAAATCCAGTTCTAGGAGTGCCCAAAAGAAAGGCTGTACTCATTCTAACAGTTGGTGTACAGAGATATATGCAAGAAAAATACCCATGCACGTTAAGAAGAAAATAAAACATTTTTTTTTAAATTAAAGACATCTCTGCCATGAGAGCATGAAGGGGTTATCTGAGTTAGGCCTGCTATGTTCTCTTCCATTCTAACTTCCTGCCAAGGCTGGGACCCACAGTTTGTAAACCAAGCAGCTGTCTGCAACCTTCACATGGTAGAGAAATGATACCCAATGCATCTTTATATCTCAACCTCCTTTACACAACATGTGAACCTCTGGAAATATAATGAACTCCTTCTCTGTGATCTATTCTGGCCTTTAGCTGAAAATATGTTCCTTGGTTGTTTTCTACCACAGAATTTTACTGGTTTTCACTTTCATTTGTTTTTCATATGGTACTACCACAGAGAGTCAAATCTAGCCATGGGCTACGTGGATTTTCTTTTAAAGAGGGGTAGATGTTCTGTATTGATGGTAAATAGTAGTGCTTTCAGTATCTTTCTCTGCTTACAAAATCAAAACTGTGATTGTTCTATAGATGAAGTTGCATGTGATTTAATTTAATTCAACTTCCAATCCTTCCCAATGTTGGTTTCCTTGTGCACATGAGGAGCCCAAGGTTCCCAGGGAAGAGCCTGATCATTCTACAGTGCCAGGAGCCTGTGGTGGGGAGTTGATTCTACTGGTCTCTAATCCCATACCTTTTCTATGACACCATGCTATCTCATGTGCTCAGATAAATGAATACAGAAAGAACAGTGATGTTGATCACAGCAGCACTGTCTTCCTTATGGTTTTTATTGCTGTGAAAAGACACTATGACCATGGCAAGTCTTATAAAGAAAACATTTATTGAGATGGTTCACTTACAGTACTAGAGGTTCAGTCCATTATCATCATGATGGGAGCATGCCAGCATTCAGGAAGACATGATGCTGGAGCTGAGAAGCCTACATCTTTCAGGGAGCAGAAAGTCAGCTGACTGTCACACTAAATGAAGCTTGAGAAAAAAATTCAAAGTTCACCCCCACAGTGACATACTTCCTCCAACAAGGCCACACTTACTCCAACAAGATCACACTTACTCCAACAAGTGCCTAATAGTGTCATTCCATTGGGTGATCATTGTTGTGATATCCATGTTGAGGAACCATCTGTCAGGGTCCCACGTTGGGTTGACATCTATTGGAGTCCAGGCTTGGTGGGTTCATACATTCTATAGTAGGGATGTGTGGATTAGAAATGTCAGGCAGACAAAATAGAGATACAAAGGACACAGAGACACAGAATAGAGTTGGGAGGGCAACACAGTAAACACCAAATTCTCCCACATTTATTTTCCATAGGTTTTTTTTATACTCAACTCCAACAGGGGAGGTGGGAGGCAACAGACTACTTTGCCAAGATATAAAGAGCAAACAAGCCAGTACCACCTGATTCATTGCGTAACTATATCCTGAGTTAAATATTCTGTTGTTTGGGCAGGACATGTAGTGACTACACCTTAGGCCAAGCATCCTGTAGGCAGCCACTCCTTGGATCAAACCCACTGTCATAACCTTGAAGGAACAAGAATAGATCTGAATTCTTTGAACTTTGGTAAAGGGGGAAGGGATCCACATTGTGAATGCTCTGACAGAACATTTTCTTTCAAATCACCACAAGAACCTTCATGTGTACATGACATCTTAAGCATGACTATTACTGTATTTCTTTTTGAAGTAAGCTTCATATATTATAATATTTACTAGAACTGCGACCTCATATCAACTCTGGTTTAGGGAGACTTTTCAGTAAGTCCTGGACCTTCATCAATACCAGCTGTCAGTATTCCTTAATCTGCCATACCTCATGTACACGTTACAGTGATCTTAATACAAATTTTTATCAAACCAGGCAATTAGTATTTTGTATAGAATTTTAAAGTAAAGTAAAAGTAGTGTAAATTCAGAAACAGGAGAGGAAAACTGCTGTGATGTGAAGAAGTCGCCTTGAACTTTGTATTTAATTTCAGAAACTGTGAAGTGGAAAAATAATCAGCCTTTGATTCCATGACCCTCCACCTTCTACATTCAAAGGAAATGAGATCAAAACAAAACAACCACAACACAAAAGCACAAACCCTTAGGACCATGAAAGGCAAATAAAGCAAATGGAAAGGAGATAAAATCCTGATTTATGAGGAGACAATTTGAGTCTATCAGAGACAACAGTAAATAGTGCATAGGACTGAAAAAGTTGAAGCATATTAGAATGAGTTCAGTTCAGGTTTTCTTTCACAATAATTTCACAGCACTGGTCCAAGAGCTGCTGACATTAAAAAAAAATTGAAGAAGTTTCTATGTTGTTTTATATTTCATAATCTAGAATGTAAAACATTTATTTAAACAAAGTTGGAGAAAAGGAAATTAGAAAAGACACCATAATCTTTGAATATTAATTGTTAAGTACCTTCCATATTTAATGAACCTTTTAAAATAGCTTTCTTATTTTTAATGAGCTATAGTATAAATAAAACTGTGAATAATTATATGATACTTTAGATATGAGTAAGAATGTTCTAGTATTTTGACTTGTTGTCTTATTTATGTTAAGTGAATCTTTCAAATCTACACCATATGTCAAATATTGCTTTTGTATAGAAAAACTCAATATCATATTTTTGGCAAGGGAAATGAGATTTAAAAAGGTCTTATCAAGTCAGAAATAATATTTAACTACCTCATCAGTAACTCTCAGTAATTCAAATCAGAAGTCCATGGACCTGTGTTGTGTTCATGTTTGAGCAGGTTTACACAACATGCATACACGCAAAGGTAAAGGGTTGATACTGAGTGTTCTCATCTCTTTCCACTTTCATTTTGTAATATGGTTTCTTGTGGAAACCCAAAAATCAAAAATGTGGGCCCATTTTTACCTTGTCTGCCAGTCAAAGAGTTGGAGGTTGTTCAAATGGTTGACAAGTGTATTGTACATCCTAACTCAGGGTGTGATTGCTGGATTTTTTTTTTTACATTAAGAAATCTCCATTTAATCATGACAGATAGTTAGGCTCTGCAAATGTACATTTGTTCCTTTTTTTGTTTTTGTAACTGTGTGGTCACGTGGAGAGGAGTGGCTTTTAGAATACATGATATAGAAGAGCTTTGCTACCTAGAAAATTGATTGACTGGTTGAATTGCCTTTTGTATAATATTATAAAGTCTTTTGTTATCTTCCCCAGCCATTTACACTGGATATAAAAACTATGAAAAAACTAACATGAGAAATTTCTTAGTAATTACTGGAGTGCCCTCCCAGTACTATCCTATGGTTTCTCTCTTGTTATTTTTCATGTGTCTCCTCCATGCCCCTACCCTGGGGAGTGGTATATTGTAGAGGCCAGTCCATGGCAGTCTCTGACTAAATCTGCTGTATACTGTTTTGGCTAGAATAGCTATTGAGCAAACCACATACATTCTTCTGTTTCCACCTCTCCAGAACTTTGATTTACAAGCATTTTATCTTGGTTCTTGTGGACCCAACTCAAGTCCCCATGCTTATAAGGAAAACTCTTTATCTACTAAGCTATGGGAGGTTTTTGTTTATTTGTTTTGTATTTTGTTTGTTTGTCTGAGACACAATGTTAATGAAAGATTTCTTAAAATGTCAGTAAAATCTGGCTTCATTTCTTGGCACTGCATAATTGTGTTGTCAGACATGATTGTAATCCTCTCTGGATTGCCAAGGAACAGTTTCTCCACCTCTTTATGACACAGTCCCCTACCCCTTTCCAACTTATTGTGGTTCAGTTAGGGTATATTCTCTAAATACTGCATCCCCACCCTCAACCTCAGTATCCATACAATGATCAACACACCATAGCAATGGTCGTCCACGAAAACCTCAAAGTGGTTAGTATAAATTTAAATTGAGTTAGCATAGTCTATTCTCTTTCACATGTCAAATTACAACAAGTCTGGGAGATTACAAACAACAGAAGCTAACTGCTTATAGTTTTGGGGATTATAAAGTCCCAAATCAAAGTACCAGCAGCAGATTGGTTGACTTATATATTTATAATAACTACTAGCTGTGTTCTCACAATATGTAAGAGAAAAAGCAACTCTTACAGGGTTCTTGTCTATAAAACTTTATGAATCTCACTACTGGGGTCCTTATTCTCAAGATCTAATCAACTCAAAGAGGCCTCATATACTGATGTCATCACCTTAGGGATTGTATTTCGCCATGTGAATTCCAGAAAGGAATTGATTGTGTGAGTGCTCAATCATACGTATTGATCGTATGTATTAAAGGACATATAGATTTCTATGTGAGCTAGATACCAGGGCATTTGTCATGAGCAGATAGGTCTTCAAGGAAATGGAAATGAAACTTTTTGGGTGAACCAGAGTCAGGAATCTTAGCTCCTCAGGATTTTATCACTTTTACTTCAGATAAATTTTGAATAACCCCCCCTTCTTTTTTTGGTAGGGGTTTCAAGCCTTTGTAACTTGAAAAACCAAAATCATTTACCTCAACAGTGCCACCAGAAACATATATAAGAAACCTAAAGAAGACTAGTTGATTACCACATTACTTTCTGAGGATAAACTGTAGGACATAAATCCAGACAAATTTGTGTTTGAACCACAATTCTATCACTTGTAGCTCTTTGATTTGGTGACAGGGCTTAGGTGTAATGGAGGCTTGACAATGAGGTTGCAAAGGGTGGTCAAGTTCAAATGAAACACTGTTATAAAATGCTTGCCACAGCACACTCGAGCACAATAATTGCTGCAAGTCATTAGGACTTTCAATCTATTTAAAACTATTAAAGAGGTTCTGCTGCTTTGGGAAGTAAGACTAGGAGGAATTATTAACGAAACAAACAGTGAGTAGATTTTTGGGAAAAATAATTATGCATTCATTGTATCCTGTACTAAAATGGAAAATACATCTAGATTTTATGGTTAAATATAAAACCAAAGCCACAAGTAAAGCAGTAAAACAGAGTACTGAATAACTTATCTAATATCTGTATGGGAGGAAATTCATGTACATAAAAGTCTTCGTGAGCCAAAGTTGTGTATTCACAACTGGTAAGAGTGTAAACATTTCTTTGTTTTACTCAGAAACATTTTTACAATGCATGTTTAAAACTTTAAGAATGTGCATGTCCTTTGAGTTAGTAAATCAATCTAATTAAACAAACATTTAAATGCTAATAAGCAATGAAAATTTTGAACCTTGGTTTATGAACTACTATTCTCCAGCCAATGTTGTTTGTGGCAGGCGACAAAACAATAAATAATCCTGGAAGTACCATAAATGTCCAACAATAAAGGAATATTAGCTAAAATATCATATGTTTAAATTTTAAAACATAAAATCATCAAAGATCACATTTAAATATATCATGGGCAAAGTTAGATACCGAAAAATGGGAAATGCTTACAATGATAATGTGCTAAGAAAATAGCATATTTAGTGCCTGTGATTATTTTTGAATATCAAATAATAATTTCTCTAATTTCTTTTCCTTAGGTGTATTTTTTATGTAAAAAGTCAGAGAAGCTGCCTAATAACAGTATTAGAATGAGATTAGAAGTATCTGGTGATACTTATGTATCATAGTACTAATAGCACTAATGAAGCAGTACTAAATTTCTCCTTTTCTAAAGGATACATTTCATTGACACTGAAACACTGCGTTCACTTTGTCCTCACTGTTGTCCTTCTGCCAAACTTTCCTTGTTACTTACAGTTGAAATTTGTGACCATTAAACAATAATACCCAAATTTTCTTCTGACTTCTGACAGCTATCCCACTTTCTGTCTCTATATATACAACCACTCTCAAAATCTAATTAGGCTCCACTTAATTAAGAAGAGCCTGACATGTTTTGTTTCTTGAGATTGGCTTGGATATGAACAATTACTGAAAATACTCTTTTGTTCTTCTTCCTGAAGTATGAGAAAATAAACCAAATAAGTGGCTAAAACTTAAATTCCTGTATAAAGTGTCAAACAGGCACAAATAGTTGCAACAAATGTTGAGATATTTATTTATTCACTAAAGTTTGTATAATGGTCTATAGCAAATTACTGATCTTTTATATTTAAAATGAGTTTTGTACCTTTAAGTTCATAGAATTAAAGACTACTTAAAAGATGTAGTAGCTTACTAAAAGATATTGAAAGAAACTATCTCCTTATCAATTCAGAATTTGCCTAGAACATTTCTTTCAAAGACAAAAAACAACCAGAAAGAAAAAATTAGAACCTGTCTACAATGACCAAATTTTCATGGAAAGTATTTGTGTCTTAATTTGGTTAGCCTGTTTGCCTGCTCTAGCACAACTATAGCCATTTTTAGAAATATTCATATAATACATAAATTGAACAATTAATATAATATTGGCAATAATAAATAGCCTTAAACCTATATTTTTGAAAATTAGCAACACTTACACCATTTTCGCAGTAACTTTTAATTCCTTTAATATTCAGTGTTGTTACTATAATACTTCAATCCTCAAAATTGGGATTTAATTAATACAATGTCTCCCTGTGACAAATTCATGACAGCTCAGTTGGGACTAATTGGGGCATGCTAGCTGGAACATCTGCTTCATTTAGGTTTCATTGTTGATCTAAAATAGCTGTTTTAGAGATTGGTTTGGTGTTTCCATACTAAGTTCTGAGTTTTGGTAGTCAGAGCATTGTCTTAACATTTTAGCATAGGTCAAATGATGGCCTCAGACAGATTTAAGGGAGATTGCACTCAAAAGGATACAGGAAGGGCATGGTGGATTGCCAAGGACACAGGATGGAAAGCTGTTAGATATTATGTTTACTTTCTTTTTCTTTTTTTTTTAGATTTCTTTATTATGTATACAGTACAGTGTACTGCCTTCATGTATTACTGCATTCCAGAAGAGGGCACCAGATCTCATTACAGATGGTTGTGAGCCACTACGTGGTTGCTGGGAATTGAACTCAGGACCTCTGGAAGAACAGTCAGCGCTCTTAACCTCTGAGCCATCTCTCCAGCCCTGATCATATATTTACTTTGTTCTCTTTTTTAGTGCAAAGTCAGGGACCAGTGTATCAAAGTCAGGCAGGGACTCTGTGTTGAGAATGGCTGCCCAATTTCTACTATGATTGTTTTCCTCCTATACTTAGCAATCTAGAAATGAACATCCTACTTTAAGATGAACAATTTTTAGCTTCCTTTCTGAAAGGCAGATATGTGACATTGTTTTCTTATATGAAAAAAATAATAAATTCTAGTGTCTCACAGTCTTATAAGGATGACTATATTTCACATTCACCTCTTGTATTGTTTAAAAGTAATTAGGAAAGAAATGCTTGCAAGCTCCAAGTAAAAAGAAATGATAAGGAGATGGAAATGCTATTTATCTCGATTTTATCAGGGCATTATATTACAATTTCACACAATGCCCATAAATACCCTTATGCTATTTTTCTTGAAATAAGAAAGGGTTGTGTTCCTGAGTTGCAGATAAAACTAACTAGAATCCTGAAAATAACCATGGAAAATATACATAAGTAGCAATCAGTGCCACAAGGCAGCATTTAGTGAGAATGATGAACTGCAAGTAAAAGCAATATTACAAATTGATAGAATCAACTGCATTAAGAAAAACGAGAGCTAAAGACATAGAACTCTGTACTGATAAATTGAATTAAATGATGGAAACTGGATACTGTAAATTTGTCCTGGATGACAATTAGAATACAAATGACACAGGTAGAGGAGAAAATGAATTCAAATCTTGTTTCTGTAACCCGAAATTTATATTACTCTCTGGGAACTTCTTTCATATTTACTTTTGTTTGTAACTGTATGGTTTTATTTTGAATTTGTGAATTCACAAGAAACTACAGGGGAAAAATACATGTTTTGAAAACCAGGAACCCCATAAAAAGATGATATTGATACGTAAGTTTAGATCTTTTTAAATCTTTCTCTACCCTTTTTGCCTGTTAGAATGTTTCTTTCTCTTTCTTTTTTCCCTTCCTTTCTTTCTTTCTTTCTTTCTTTTCTTCTTTCTCTTTGACAGAAGCTCTGTTCTTCAGATTTAATTAATTTAGTGTGCCTTCTGTAAAAGGCAAGTCACCAAGAGACACAGTGGTGACCACCACCCTGAAGAATGTGCTATGGATACAGCTAAAGGAAGTGACCATAAACTTCTAGCACAAAATGTTTTAGTGACATGAAACATCTGCCTCTTTTAACTTCTGTTCTTTCACATCTGAGGTCAACTGGTATCTTTTGCCTCCTGGGTTTTCACTATTATTTTGAACTTCTCTTTTCTAATAAACATTTAAACCTGCTATCCGATCATGCACTCATCTATTGAGACTTCTATTACCATGCCTGACCTTGCAAACAAGACATAATAGAATATATCCTCAATAACAACAGTAATTGAATTTCTGGAAACTTTCCTGTTTCTTGGGTGAAACTCATTTAAATATGAATTTATTGTTCAGGGCAAAACCAACATTATGTTCTTCAGTGGCTTGGAAATTTAGTTAACATAATATCTAACAAGTTTCTCCAAAGATAGACAAATTGCTCCCAGCTGAACAAAAAGGGGGATGGCAAAAGGTCAGACAAAGGATCCTTGATTTATGTGAATTTCTTTTGAAATGCAAATGCCCACAAGGAAGCTTTACAAGTTTTTTAGAAAGTGTCTCCTGGGTGGTACCATTTGTGCTGAGCAGGCTTAGAATGGGCCTGTAAGGTGATAATGGAAGGTCTTGCAGTCTTGGTATTTGAAATTAACAAGTATCTATCAGTCCCTAGAGCATTTGCCAAGTGTGCCCACTCTGCCTCATTCCTCCACAGGAATTTCTTTAGTTAATGCTTTTGGGTGCTTTACAACTGTATTTCTTAGGAGGTACCTGGTTGGCGAGCAAACTCAACATTTAGATAGAGAGACACAATACTGCTGGGTCACCACCCACTTCAGTTACCATTTGATTGAAAAAGACTGCTTTCCCCACGATCACCATCATCAACACAACAGTCAAGTGAAATGTTTGTTAAAATGGTAGACAATAACAGAGAAGTATATGAGTCCTATGCTGTATATATTCGTCTGTGCTAGGAGTTTTAAGACCATATCTTCATGAGATTCCTGTATCCTACCTAGTATCTAGAGATAAACTCTGACCTTCATGATACCCACATTTGCATCATTGTACTCTTGATGATATACATTTTAATAGAAGATTTTGATTTTAGCGTGAGACAGATGTGTTTTTCTGTAATAATATAATGAATTGCAAGGAGTGAAGACCTGTTGTAGTAAACATACTTAGCCTGACAGAAAAGCTTCTACCGCTTGGATAGCATCCAAACAAACCTAGTGGGTTCTATGAGTAAGGAATAGAGTTCAAATCTCTGGCACTGACATAAAGAGGAAGTGTGACTGTATGTGCCTACAAACAAGTCTCAGGGGACAGAGAGAGACCAAAGCATAAAGTTATCTTGTAGTAGTGAGCTTTATTCTCATTAAGAAACCCTGTTTCAAGGGAACAATTCAAAGGGTGATTCAGAAAGACTTTTGATGTCTTCCTTTGGCTTCTGCATGTGTGGACATAGAAATGTATGTGAGCATTTACACAGATACTCCCTCATATGTGTATACACACCATTCATACACAACAAATAAGCAAATAATCAAAATACAAGCACAGTGGAATGGACCACATGCAAGAATGTTAGAGAATCAAAATACATACTACTTCATATCATAGCACTCACACTAATATTCTTTTTGTATTTTTGTTTGTTTGTTTTGTTTTGCTTTGTTGTTTGTTTGTTTGTTTGTTTTGTTTTGTTTTTTCAAGACAGGGTTTCTCTGTAGCCCTGGAACTAGCTTTTATAGACCAGTCTAGCCGCAGACTCACAGAAATCCACCTGCCTCTGCCTCCCAAGTGCTGGGATTAAAGATATGTGCCACCACTGCCCGGCTTCCCTGTAACATTCTTAAAAATCTAAAGTCTGAAGCAATGATGGACACAAGTCCATGCATAGACAACAGAGATCAATACTTGTAAATATCTTTACCCTATACAAAATGCATAATAGAACATTTGTTTGAATGTTGTTTGGAAGGATGGATTTCAGAAGCCACCAATCTAACATTGCAATTTTACAGATAAGAAAATCGTAGAAAGAGAAAGTTGTTTGTTGGTTCCCAGATGCTTAGCCCCAAAATAATCTCGCAGAAACTGTATGAATTAAATCACTGCTTGGCCTATTAAATCTAGCTTCTTATTGGCTAACTCTTACATATTAATATAACCCATATCCATTAATCTGTGCATCACCATGAGGTTGTAGCCTACTAGGAAAATTCCAGGATGTTTGTCTCCAGCAGCGGCTTCATGGCTTCTCTTCACTCAGCCTTCTTTCTCCTAGCATTCAGTTTAGTTTTCTCTGCCTATCTCTGTACTCCCCTGTCCTGCAATAGGCTCAAAGCAGTCCTTTATTCACAGCATACAAAGGGGAACCCCCCATCAGGAAATGAAATCCAGAAAGATCAAAAGAATCCATGAGACAATAGTCACTCATTTTCAGCCCCAGTCCATAGCAGTGGTCAGTAAACATCATAGATGACTCCTGCAGGTTTTTCTGCCTTAGATACATGCCCCTATTAAAATATATGTACACATACATGCATGCTTGCATGTGCATGCACACACATACAAATAAACACAGATATTTTAGATTTTTGTTTTTGCACAAAAATATTATTAAACAAAAATTCTTAAGAATAATGTTAATGGATTTCTAACTGGAAAAATAGAACCATACTGCTACTTATTGAATATTCATATTCCAAAAACTTAAATTATATCAGCCCTGAAAAGGCATGTAGGCAACATCAAGTCTAATATAAAAGCATTTCTGAAGATGAGCAAATATAATTTTATTTCTCGGCTGGAACAATGGTATTTCATGGAAAGAATAATATGAGTCTGACAAGCGATAATGTTAATAACCCCTTTATCTGTCTGTGTTGGCAGTGCTGATGACAACGTCACAGCACCAGAAGACATCCCAGCATTCATCTCAGTGACATCCAGCAGCTGCTTCCTTCCACACCTCCTGCTTTGCCTTGCTCCTACTTCAGTTTCTGTGTTCCTCTCCTTGGTTTCATTTACCGCATTTCAAATCCTGCCTTGGGTAACAAGCAGGAGAACTGCGCACTTTAGCCCCTACTCAAAGATTTCCAGCATCGTTCTCACCTGGAAGGCCTCTGCAGATCCTCCCCTCAAGGAGAACAGCGATTAACAGTGACTGGGTTAACAGAGTGGCGTGGAGAATGGAGTTGACTTGGAATCAGTCTCTGGTTTTGGTGCTTTGTTTAGTCTTGTATTATTGTCATTTGCTTTTATGAGAGCCTCAGTTCACACAATAATAAATAAGAATTCCTCAGTTCACACAATAATAAATAAGAATTCCTCATGACAACTCTCATCCACGTGACATCCTCCAAAATGTCTCAAAGTCACCTGACATTTCATGTATGCTTACTTTTGCTGGCTTGGTGCATAGAAGACTCACATCTTTACTTTAGTCTTGGTTCCATTGTTCCAGGCAGCTGTTTGCATCCTGCTTTCTTCCTCTCGAAAAAGCACATTATCTAATATTTGTCATTTATTTCTTCAAATATTTTTTTCAAAAATCTGAGGAGCTTCTTTTTCTCACTATGTCCTTTTCACATTGACTAGCTGCTGCAGCAGAAGACAACTGGTACTGTGTCGAGAAAGCTCATCAGTATATCTCATTTATGAGTCTGTTCCTTTCTATCAGTTTTCATAGTGATTAGCTGGTTTTTCTCAGGACTAGTATACATGTGAAAAAAATTGCCACAGTAGCACATTGCCGATTACTTCTGGAGAGTATTTGCTTTTTTTTTTTTTTTTTTTTTTTTTTTTTTTTTTTTTTTTAACAGGCCATAGAAGAAACAAACTGCCGTGGTGTTGACACAGACATGAGGCTTGGCTCACTCTTTTCCTTATTTTAAAACAAGAAGCCTATAAAAAGATGAGAGTTAAGCCTTCTTCTCTAAAACTGCATTAAATAAATCAACAGAAGAAACAACTTAAGTATGCTTTTTACTGCCATAGGCGGTTGTGTAAATCTGGTCCTGTGATAACCTTTACTACATTTTGCAAGAGGCATGGTGTAAAAAAAAAAAATCAATAAATCCAAGACTGACTGTTCTTATTTTTCTTTTCCACATAGATATTTGAGGTACTTTCCTCTAACGTTTTCATATTACAGCATAATTTTAATATTTGAATCATGTGAAAAACCAAAAATTTGTTTAAATATAAAACAAACATATTCTAGGGGCAAAGAGACAGCTCAGTGTTTGAGAAAACACAGTGCTTTTGTAGGACACAAAGTTTGGCTCTCACCACTGTTGTTTTTTTTTTTGTTGTTGTTTTTGAGGAAGAAAAGATGTCTCAGAGGTTAAGAGTGTCTTTTGTACTTGTGCAGGCTCTTGATTCCATTCCTAGTATCCACACAGTGGCTAACAACTGAGTGTTACTCCAGGTCCAGAAGCCCCAAGACACTATTTTTAGCTCCAAGTAGCTCCAAGGGCTCTGTCATGCACGTGTTGTACAACTATACTCTCTCTACCTCTGTGTCTGTGTCTCTTTCTCTCTCTTTAATACATACACATAAACACACACAGTATAAAATAAACATTAAAATAAAAATATTTAAGAAAAATTATAATCAGAATCAATTGGCAATCACAATAACAAGCATTGATATAAATATTGCTATTGTCATAGCTAAATTATTATAAATGTATAAAAGGGCTGGGAGGTGGTGGTGCAAACCTTTAATCCCAGCACTCAGGAAACAGAGGCAGGCAGATATCTATGAGTTCAAGGTCAGTTACAAGAGCTAGTTCCAGGACAAGCTCAAAGCTACAGAGAAACCCTGTCTCAAAAAACCAACAAAACAACCAAATAAATAAATAAAAAGATATAAAATAAATAAAAATTAAAAAATGTATAAAATACTAATTTATAAGTAAGGTGTTTAGTTATTATCAGTTTAATTTGGTTTTCTATTCTGTAAATATCTAACAACATAATTGTAACAGAAGAACTTAAAGATACTACGCCAATCAGCACTTTTGAAACAAAATATTAAATACAATTTTGGGGTCTACATTAGTGTCTGTACCCAGAGCCTTATGGATACTGGCCAGGAACTCCACAACTAGACTACACCACAGCCTCATAATATTATTTTACTTTAATTTAATTGTTTTCTTCCTTTTAAATTTCCATTGTATGTATGTACATCTGTACTTGTATGCACAGATAATATAACCTCTTATTAAGTATATCTAAATTTTAATTATAATTTCTTAAGACTCTTAATTTTGTAGATATTAATTGAGTTTTTATTGAGTTTTATTGAGCTCCACATTTTTCTCTGCCCCCTTCCTGCCTCTCCCCTTCCCTTTAGCCCTCCCCCAAGGTCCCCATGATCCCAATTTACTCAGGAGATTTTGATATTAATTTGGAAAGTAGTAAAAATTACATTTTCATTTGAATTTTGTCTAAACACCTCATTGCTCTATTGGTTATCTCAAGCTGTTGATAGAATTTGCTATGCAATAGTGTCTTTAAATAAGAGAAATTCATTCTTACAAGGTTCTAGATAACACAAAGTTCAAAAAGAAAGATTTGGTAACGCCTTGTTCCCCCAGGATTATCTCATCAGAATGTTTCTTTGTCTCTCTCCAAATCCGGTAGGGTCTGCCCTTCTTCAGATTGTGGCAGTTTTAAGTAAGTCTTCATATAACTTTAATCTTCTCCATTGCTTCCGTTTTTCTGCATCAACATTTCTGTTTTCTGGGATCAGTGGTTCATGGGCCATCAGAATCAATATGAACTTTAGATGATTACGTACGCACAAACTGTACCTTTAAAGAGCATTGTGTTTGGAAGGTCTCAGTGGACATGATAGAGAGGTGGAGGGCACTGTGAAACTGATGCAGAAACATATGACAGTCATTCATTAAAATCACTCAGCTAGCTCCAACAGATTTATACAGTTCCTCCCAAAAGCAAAGAGTCTGCAGGAGGTGACTATGTGTGGCAATATATAGGATAACAAATACTCCCCAAATGTCACTTGTTAATGGGGAGGTGACGGAAAACATATGTTTCACTTTGACAGTGAAACATAAGAAGGTATAACATTGTGTCCTGCCAGAAAATCTTGTAGCCTTCGGATTTTCATTTTTTTTGTGGTGGGGAGTTAGAGGGGAGGTGGTTCTCTATCCATCTACTTGCTTGAAGAAGGATGATATGTAGGACTTCTCAGCTAAAGCATAACTGAGCAAAAACTTGAGACATAATCTTGAGACACAGGGATGGTTTAGATCTGCACAATGTTGTTTCTCATTACATGTGATTTGAAAAGCGTTCTTGGGGCCAGAAAATATGGATCTCTTTTCATGAATTAAACCATGTACAGGTAGAGAACATGGAGAGATGTAGAAATTACATGGGAAGCTGATTGGGAAGGAAAGGTAAAACACACTGCTTTCTAGTCTGTTCAGCACACTATTGAGTAAAATGCTACAAATAGGAAGACTTTTAAATAAGATTTTTTTTTTCTGTTCTTTTGACTTGGGCTTCTAAGGATCAAGTATCAAGAATTGATCTCTGGGTTATAGACAGACTCTTCCTACAGTGTCCTCATATGTCTTGTGTAGGTTTTTCTCTGCAGTTTTTTTTATAAATAAAGAACATTAATACATTAATATCAATCATGTGGATTCTGTCTTCATGACTGAGTCACCTTCCCAAAGTTTTTGCCACCTGACATTGAACATCATGTGGATTCATTTCTAGGGGACATGGGCACTCTGAATGTAACTGCTCTTAGAAAAGCAGCAATGGAAATGTTTTTAAATGGCAAGAAACATTGCTCCAAAATAACCTAAGCTAGATGATACAGTTGGCTTTGCTAAGAATCTTTAAGAAACTTGTCTACAAAGACATGTGCACTTTTTTCTATTCGAGGTTTCATTAGTTGTACTCTGAATTACCAACTTAATGATAATACACTTTGAAGTAAAGTTAATATTGATGTCACTCACATATGGATTATGATTATTTTATTAGATAATACAAATGGCTTTGTAGTTGCTACCATACATTTAATTGGACATTGCTGCAATTTAATTGTTACAGTCTTTGAAGGAGAATAACATGGTCTGAATCAGTTCGAAGCAACCTTTCTGATGATTATCTATCCTATCTTGCAGCCAATATTTTCAGGAGGATTTGGTAATCTAATCAATGAGAGGATAGTCAGAATTCCTAAGAGGGTGACATGAGATGGAATCTTGAAGGCTCCTTTAGTTACTTGCTTCATTACTGTAACAAAATACCCAACTAAAGCAACATAAAGCAGAGTTTATTTTGCATCCAAACTGAGAAAGGACATCATGATGGCAGGCGCTTGAGACTTTTGGTCACCTTGCATGGGGAGTGATGCAGCAGTTGTCGATGAATGCAGGCACCCAGCTCTCATTCACCTTCTACCAAGTCTGAAGCTTGAGCTTATGAAATGGTGTCACCTAAGCTTAGGATGTATCTTCCCAACTCAGTTATCGAGTTTAGAAGTTCTCTCACAGATAGTCCCAGAGGTTTGTCTCCTAGATGACCCTAGAATTTGTCAGGGTGACAATAAACACCAACCATCTCAGGCTGAATAGAGAAGTACTGTTAGGTCATTATGGGTCATAACTCAATCATGTGTCTTAAATTAACTGCAAGTAAAGCTGAGAAGACTACTCAGTTTGCCTTAGGTGAAGAGATGTGGTTTTTGACTCACGAGTAGCATTGTCCTCTCAACCTAATTTCACTATAATAATCCAGACACCCACTGCCACTAAGGTCCTTAAAAGCTATACCCTATATTGCAGTTGACATTATTTCCTCTGTTTAAGAGTTTAATGGTTCACATGACACTATGAAGTGGAAGAAATAAGATGACAGTGCAGATTTTACTCTCATATCTGGTTTCAAGCTGAAGTTTTGTTCCAGCCTTCCCTGTTGTTCTGCCATTCAAGATCACATTGGTCATCACTGTTCTTTGCAGGGCCCATGGAGTAGAAATGTTCCATCAGCATTAATTTAGAGAAAACTAAAGTTTCCCTAATGATCAGTAAACAGTTGTCTATGAGTATGGTGAAATCTCATCTGGAAATCTTTAAAGGAAAATAGTGTTTCATCTTCTTTTGATGGTTCAGTCACGATTCCAAACAAAGGCTGGGAAATAGACTATCAGAAATCCTGTAAATGTTCCTTCAGCTTTATCATATAATGTCCTTTGAATGTGTTCTTTTGGTGGAGAGTAGAAAGAAGAGAAACATAAAAGGTAAGTAACAACCTGGACTTAAGCCAGCTTTAGAGACAGACTTCAAAAACTGCAACAATAAAGCACAAACCCCTCAATTGCTCATTATGCTATATAATTTTCATTGACCTTGTCTACACCAATTATACCTCAAACACTAATGTTTATCAGGTAATTGAAGAAAATGATCATAATGAGTATTTTTTTTAAAAAATAAGAAATTAAATGGTAGAGATATCATGAGCTGTTTTGTAGATTGCTGAAAAGAATAGATGATTTTAGACACTCAATATATCACATATTAGACACTGTATAATTCTGCTTTATTGCTAGTGGATTTAATGAGCTACTCACTGAAAATGCAAAGAGAAGCAAGGCATGAAGAGAGAGACACCCAACTTGCTTTAAGTCAAAGTTACTATTTATTCTTAACTTTTGTTCCTCTGTTACTGTTTATTCTCATATTGATACATACATAATACTCCTATGTGTGAGTGCTTTATGCAGGCAGTATGTGAGGAACAATCTCCAATGTCAGTACTCACCTTCTTCCTTGTCTGAGATAAGGTCCCTGTTTCTCACTGCATCCACCGCATCCATCAGGTTGTGTCTTGCAAATCTCTGGGGCATTATCCCATCTCCACCTTCCATCTTCCTGGAACAACACTAGGATTACAGATGCTCCATATCTCACCCTACTATATCTGGGTTCTGAAGTTCAGGCTCTGGTCCTGTGACTTGTGTGGTAACAGCTTATCCACTGAGCCATTGCCCTGCACTAAATTGAAATACTTTGATATTAAGTATCATATATGTAATATCACTGCATGTGAAGATCAATTGTAGATATAAATGCTAGAGATTTCTTCCTGTTATTTCATGTCACCCCTTAAGGAAAATAATGTATATCTTCACATATAAATTTAAACAAAACTACATTGCTGAAACTTCCAGCAAGAACCTAACAATAAAAACCTAACAAAAATATTCGTAATTTTGTTAGATTTTTATTGTTAGAGTGTTAAAAAAAAACCAACAATTCCTAATATTCTACAGAATGTCAAAATTCATGTAATCATTCAAAATTCAACTACAATGGACACAGGAAACAAATCAGAATCTCTTCCCAAACAGACTGGTTCTGCTATGATGGGACCATAGGCAGGTCAATTGGATCACATGTGCCCTTGGATGAATTCCAATATATTACCATAGGGAGGAAATACATCATTTTCTTAATGTGAAGGATCCATTACCATACATCTCTGAATGTCAACCTGCAATTTGATATCTGTCCAGATCTGGGATCTATGGGTGTGGTGGGTCCTTCCTTAAACCTTTGAAACTCAGTTCTTTTTAAAAATAACAAAATTTTGTTTGCAATACAAAATAAGTTTTACATTTAGGATTGCAGTACATGTATGTAAAATGCGATGATGCAAAGTCCAGATTGAAGTAGACAGATTTGAAATAGGTTGGCAAAGAATCAAAGTAATTTTCATGGTTTTGTGATATTGCACTATAAAAAATAGCATAAGAAAAGTGTTTCATTATTCATCAGTGCAGTAAGACCCTCTACTGAAATAAGGACTTGAGTGAGATCTTGGAAAGGAAACAATAAAAGATCTTTGCCCACACTTCCTTACCTTTTCAGTGTCAATGATTGACACTTGATTTCCAGAGCATTTATAACTTTAATAGTGAGCATTAGCCTAACCAAAGTGAGGGGCCGTTGCCTTGTCTGCACAACATTTCTTTATTCACTTTTGTCAAGCACTGCGACTGTACTTTACCAGGTAAGTGACTGTGTGATGGTGGATGTGTGAAACCTTTGAACCAATACCATGAAGATAAAGAATCATCAATGAGCTGTGATATACTTTTAGGTGATTTAAAGCACTTTAGATTAATTTGAACTTTTTGCAAACCAAAAATATCAACTTCTATTTCACAACATTGTTACAGCATACTTTCTAAAAGGTTGCATACCAGGAAAGTTTCAAAGCACTGGGAGTCCTGACGCTTGGAAGTAGCAGGCTATACATAGGTCCTCAAGGGCTGATATGTTCCTGGCGATTACAAATAACACAGATCAGATACACCAGTATTATTCAGCTCTTTTTTTTTTTCACTCAACTCCAACTTCTTTCCTGAGTCCATTGATTGGTTGTAGTATGGAGCGGCGGGCTGCTTCCCGTCACCCGGCTAGCTTTACCCGAAATAATTACACAGAAACTGTATTCTTTTAAACACTGTTTGGCCCATTAGCTCTGGCCTCTTATTGGCTAATTCTCTCATCTTGACTAACCCATTTCTAATAATCTGTTTAGCACCACGAGATTCAGCATGTCTGACCTGGAGGCTGGCTTCATGGCAACTGACTCACTTCCCTTCTTCCCAGCAATCTGTTCTGTCTACTCCTCCCACCTATGTTCTGACCTATCAGGCCAAGCAATTTCTTTTTTAATTAACCAATGAAAGCAACACATAGAAAGAAGATCCACCTATATCAGTTGGTCCTCTTTTAATGCATGCAAATTATGGTGACTAACTTCCTGTGACAATTTTACAAATACATACACAACACACACACATGCATGCACACACACAAAGGAGAATATTAGAAATAATAGGTACAACACCAGAAGCTACTTTGGACTTAGATATCCATACTATCAGAGAAAAAGCTCCAGAAAACAGTCCTATTTACTGCATGCGGTAAAATGAACAGCCATCCAATATTCACAGCAGTGCTGGAGAACAAAGGATCTTTGATGATGAGTTTGTTTTGAGCTGTGCCACAGTACCATGAACATTCATGTTATCAGGCAAGACACATGCTTAGTGCATGCTGTCACACAAGTTCTCTACACAAACAACACAGAGACATGCATGATTAGGATCCTAAGGCTAGTCTGCTAGATATCACTTTTTATCCCACCACAGGTTCATATCCTTCTGAGATCTTTTTCTTTTTCAAGTATACATACAAAGAGAACTTCTGCCTCAATATCATATGCTATTTGTTATACTTCATTTATTAAAAAAAATCTTTTTTAGATTTGACTCTTCCTAAACTCTTCTTCAATCAGGATGCACAAATATTTTCCAAATTTTTTAATTCTGTTGAAAGTTCTTCCCTGAAAATATGTGACAAAAACATTCTAAATAAAATGTTTCCATATTTTAGTCAGCAGATATTTTAGATTACTAAAATGAGGCTTGCTAAATAATTCCAAGGAATGGGTCAAAATACTGTTCATACACAGATGCATATTTACATAAATGAGGGACTCATTATATATTGATAGATATTAATGGCTATCTTAAAAATGATTGTAATCAGAAATTTCTAAGTTACTTCAGAAGAAGAATATTTTTTCATATTTGTCTTTCTCAAAATCTTTCTAGAGAAAGAACATAATGCAACAGAATAATGCAGGGGTAAGCAAATCATTCTTGTCTGGTCAGGGGTTTTTAACACATTATTTTAATTGCCTGGTGTCTCGCAGTAGGTAATGACCCATATATTTTGTTCAAATTTGGTTTGGGGGAATTGTATGCTAAGGCAATTTTACATTGAAAAATCCATCTGAAAAGCTTTTAACTTAAAAACTAGGACGTTAATGAAAAATGAAACAATTTTCTTTTCTTTCTTTTCTCCTCCTTTTTGTGCTAAAACTGAATTTCCAATTTCTACCACAAGACTCAGATTGTAAAGACTTTGTTTACCTACAAATTAAGAAAAAAAGTATCTAGAGCAAATAACCAATTTTATTGTAATTGTTGTTCACTAAAAGCACATCGAGTTTAATTGAAATGTGATCTCTTCAGTTCAGATTATGTGAGATCTTGAAGGCAGGGATGATCTCAATTCTCTTGGTTTTGATAGCATACAGACTGATTTTCTGACTAAGGACATCTTACTGTTGCTTATTTAGCATTCATGTTTTGCTTATTATTCCAACTTTTTTTTTCTTAAATAGCATTCCTGGAATGCCCTATGTTCTTTAAGGTACATCATATACCTAAAGACATCTTTAGCAAGCATTCTGTTATGAATCTTCCAAATTTGTCTTTGAGAAAAACAAAAAATAAGCAATTCCAAAATAACTTTGCTACAGACTTCATTTCTTAGTAGAAATAATCCCACAAAAGATAGCACCCATATGATATCATTGACCTTGTTTTGTGACTTTTAGGACATACTCATGAATGTGAAATACTGATGTTTGGCAAAAACTGACTATCATATAAAATCTTTGAGGAAAACTCTCCTCTGCAGTGTTCACTTGTCCTATAGACACATTTCTTCTCTAGAAGATAGGAGGGGTTGCTGGGTAGATTCTCGCCAACCCTTTCTGGTTGCCCAACACACTCTTCCGGACTCTGGAGTGTTTTATAGGTTATTTAAGGAAAGGCTCTTGTAATTAAATGAAAAGCCATAAGAAAACCATCCAAATGGAATGTGTCAATGTTTTCTTTCCCCAGATCTTTCTTAAAATTAAAACTCTTGTTGGTTTATTTGACTTTTGAATTTCTGCAGATTTCATTATGGAAATTATGTTTGCTGGAGAGAAAAGTTTTGGACTCATGAGCAGTATAGCTTGGCTGAGATTAGAGGATGAGTTTCTTGGGTAGAAAAAGAAAAAAAAAGAGGTGTTTTTCTTTCCAATCCTTGACTTAAAACCTAGTGCAATGTCTAAGATGGAGCTTTTATAGAATTATCAGCTATTTTCTAGTATACTGAAGAGATAACAGATATTAACCCAGGACATTTGGGGGATTTTTCTTGGTCGTAGTGTTGTTTCACATAAAACCTTTCTTGTTTTAGTATTTCAGGGTGGGATGGAGGGAGAGAGTGATGAATTGAATCACATAAGCTTGTTTCCCCTTAATTTTTTTCCCCAATATGGTGCTAGTTTGGAGTCAATACTTGAAGAATTCAAGTCATTTAAATTAAACCCTCTAAGATGCCCCCCCCCCCTTCTTTATAGTTAAAGACTATGGTTCAAAACTGCTGACACGACCTCGGAAACTTCACGGGAAGCGTGACTTAGTTCAATCCTTTCCCGACAGTTTTCGTGCCATCTGCAGCAGTTCTGCGAGAGTGCCATGAGAACTCTTATTTCTTGGTTTCGCATTATAAACAAGGAGAACTAAGTTCAGGGGAGGCAACAACATCCATCCGACCAAACAAAAGGCTCCTCAAATGTCCTCAGTCTCTTTCCTAATATTTTCCAGTAGGGGGAACTAAAGACTCGCCTAGCAGCGGCTCGCTCTGCTCAGGGACCTGCGTGATTTTCTGTCAGAAGCTTTACAGTCACCTGAACAAGCTTCAAACAGCTACCAGCGAGGCTGTGATCACACGTGGGCTCGGCCACACCAGCCACGCCAGGTCACCTTTTAGAAAGTGGTTTCCGTCTGATTTAAAGTGGACTTCTCTAACTATCTCCAGCACCCAACAGAGTTTTTGTTTGGGATGTGCCGGTTTTATCGTGTTTGGGCTGAAATTCTGTCCTTGAGCCTCCGTTAGTCTAGTGGGGTTATCAGCATTCTTAAATCGGAGCCCACTTTCCAAATTTCCTTCTCGAGGTGCTAGGGAGGGCGAAGAGCCTAGAAAACCACTTCCTCCAAGTGCTTTGATCTTGGACCTCCTCTGTTCCAAGAGTCTTCTGCAAGAACTCTTTTATCACAAAATCCCGAATTTACGCTCAGTGTTGGGAGGTCAGAAGGCAACGGAACATTAGCGGGATTCCAACCCTTCGCCTCTCTCCTCCTCCTGGGGATTCCCGTGCTAGCCTTAAGAGGCTAGAGATACCCCCAGCGCCTCTCCCACCCCCCGCCACACCGCTTATTTTTGAACGGTTCTCTTAAAACACATAGGAAGTATGTACACAAAACCTTTCTACTCCAATAGGTGCTTTATGTTTGATCCCCTCTCCTTTCTTGTCCTCCCTGTTGGCCAGCTTCTCCTTTCTACTAAATTAAAGTGTGTGTGTATGTGTATGTGTGTGTCGGTGTGTGATTTTAACGGGTAATGAGGCTGTGCCCGGGGTCCTGGAAGATCATCTTTTTCTAGAAAAGCTCTTGTGCAGCTCCAGCAGACGGAGCGATGAATAATTAGGAAGGGCTTCCATGAAATCACTCACCGAGAAAATTACCTGCCCATTAAACGGGCCGCATGAGGAGCAGGAGGCTGGAAGCCCACCTCACCCCTCCTGAGGAGGAAAGGAGGGGGACACCCGGGAGGCTCCTGGAACGGGAAAGAGTTGATGGCTAATCGTAGTCCTCTCTAGCCCGCAGCGTTTCCACATTGGTTCATTTCCGTCCCCCCTAAGACTCATCGCTTGCCCGATTACCGCAGCTTTGAGGACCCAGGGGCAGGCTGTCGCCCCTTGCACTGGAGGGTGACCCGGTGGAGGTGGAGATCTGGGTGCACCCCTTATCCTCCACCCCCCATCAGGGGACCTACTCGGAGCAGCTCTTTCCTCCTCCTCTTTCCTATCCTGCCTCCTCGCTTTCCCTCCTCCAAGTCCTTCCAGCCCTAGGCAGCTGCTGGAGGAAGCTGACGTCCGCTGCCGAAGCCGCGGCTGCACGGGAAGGGGCTGGAGGCAGGAGGGATCCCGGAGGCTGGACCAAGCGCTAGCATCCTCAGGGCTCCCAAGTCCGGGACTCCCTAGTCGAGCGGCGCTCACCCACAGCAGCTGGACTCAAGCTCGCTCCGGGGCGGCCCCTGGGGGTGGCCGCGGCCTCAGCCCAGCCCCTCCCTCTTCCCTTGCTCCCTCTCTTCGCCTCCCTCCTCGCTCCCTCACCACGTAGGAGTTCCCATTCTCCACCCCAGCCGTCCTGCTTTTCCCCCTTTCCTTCCTTTTAGAAACCAGAGACTCCGAGGGAGGCGACCAGGCAGCAGAGGAGAGGGCCGGCTCACAAAGTGCTGCTTTGACACATCCTTAGGATGGAAGTTAAGTGAAAGCAAAACAACCCAAACAAAACTCCGCGAAGTGGTGCTGCTACGGGGAAGGAGACCAGGGGGCTGAGAAAACCCGGTGGGCAGGCCAATGGTTGTTCGGCAGCGCGTTGGCAAGTTTGTGGAACACTTTCTAGGAATTAGGTCTTTTTTGTCCCCGTCATCTTCTTGACTTCTGAAGAAAGAACTTGTGCTTGGATTGCAATGGAGTCTAAGGAGACAGGGCTAGACGCACGTGAATAGTCCCGCTGGCTGGGCTGAATTTGTGGGAATTTCGGAAGCCAGCCTGTGGAAGCACAGCAGATCTGGAGTCCCTGGGGTTCGTTCGGATGGCTACCAACCTGTCCCATGTCAGAACTCTTCGCCAACAGCTTCTGATGTTGCCATTTTGCTCCTCTTGACCTTAATTAATCTCTAGGAAAGTCTAAACTTCGGACCTACCTCTTTTTTTGATACTTATTTTTGTACTTCTGCTCTCTGGGATTGGTTTCTTAAACAATCGGGATCCTTTTTCATATGTCAAAATGAGTCCGCTGATGTTTACACTTGTATTGCTCTTTGGATTTCTCTGCATTCAGACTGATGGTGAGTTAAAACCCCGTTTTTCTTTCTGAGGTTGTTGTGGCTTTTAAATAAAATGTCATTGTGGTTGGTAGTGTGATTTGGCCATGCCCAGGCTCTTCAGGGGCAGAGGTGCCAAGTCTTTTGTTTCTAACCTGCTGTTAGTGGAACATAATATAGTCACCTATTGTTGTTACTGTAACTAATTAATTGAGGAGTTTTACAATAAGTGATAGACTCCCAGCTTAGAAGAGTAACCGTTAAAGACAATGTCTTAAAAGAACTTGGCATGATTGTGGCCACTCTCTATTTGGTATTTGTTCTCGTATCTAAACTTTGGTTTAGGCATTCAGCTGCAGAACTATAGTAACTGATAACTTCTAGGTGCATTCAGTGAGTAGGGATTTGATACTGGGCAGCTCAAGGTTCAAAGTGTGTCACCTGTGTGCCAGTGAATGCTATCCAGGCATGAAATCAGAATGAAGGATTCAGATAAAGAGAGAAAACTGTCACAAGTGGGACTGGGCGAGGCTCCAGGAAGGAGGCAGTATCCTCTATGGGCTGGCTGCAAGCTGGGAGCCCTCAGCTAAGTCCCCAGTGGACAAACACAATGGGGATTTGGAACAGGTGCTGTAGGTGTCTCCGCCTTGGTTGAGCCACTCTGTCAAGCCGACAGATCTACCTCTGGCTCTCCTGCTTTTGTTCACAGTCAGTTTCCAGGGTTATACTCACTGACTAGCTGGGTCTTGGGAGATTAGGACAAAATCCATCTGTACTGTTTGCACGAGAAAGATTAAGAATTGTGAACATATTATGGATTTGTTCTTTGAAAGAAAAAATGGTGTTGGCTTCTGGGTCATTCATTTTTATATCAATAGCAAATGTTCTTTATACAGTGTGTACTAAGCCACTCACCCCAATCCCAGGAACTGAGCATGGAAATAATTTCCAGTTTTAATTATTGTGCTTATAAAGACTCTGAAGTATATTAATTCAAATACTTAAGACATCCAGGTATCATGTTGCTAGATAAACTTTCCTTCGAATTTATTACTTGGGACATTGTCTAGTATTGCCCATCTGCAGGAGCTAACTTTGTGTCTAGAAGCTACTTTACAGAACCTAAGTACAGACTGAAAGGGAAGGCTAGCTATAAACACAAGGCATTGCAGATGAGTTTACCTACTGTCAAGTGGCTGTTTTCAGTTGTGGAATGGAATATATCAGTTCAACATCCCCCCTCCCTCCCCGCAGTGATAGGGATCTGTGAGAGGTGTTTGTGAGCACATTTCTCTCTTTCCCTGCCTAGTAGTAGAAGCTTAGAATTTGATCACTATGAGTGACACTGTGGTAATTTCTATAATCATGTGTATAATCATTATTCGTGCATTATCATTTCTAACAGGTTTGCTTTGACCATACATGGATATTATCCTAATAAAAGGGTTTATATATTCCAAATATGTTAGACTATTGTATTAAGACTTTCCTATACCAATGTATTTATAAACTATATATTCAACTGTAGAATTAGCACCATTTAAAAAGCAATCAAAGTCAGGAAGAATACACTTAAATTGCTTAGTGGAAGTGGCAGAAGGAATCTGAAAAGCCTGGTGTTACAGAATGTAGTTAATGTACCGAGGTGTTTGGAGATGTATGCAGCAAATGCAATTAACCTGTGTGCTGGAACAGCAGTAAGGACACATTTTCTATCCTCGTTTTTTTTTCTCTTCCCACTTCACGCACTCTGCCCCCTTTTATCTGTTTTTTCCTTCTATCTTTTCTTTCCATCTTTCTCCTGCATGCCCTCCCCCTCATCTTCTTTCTCCTCCTCCTCCTAATTTTACTTCTCTGAAGATATCTTTATAACCTTTGTTCTGATTTCTCATTGTAAAATAAGGAGGCAGTTTTTTGTCTGGACCATCTGCAAGAGAGCTCATGGTAATAAAATGAGAAATGCCTACAGGTAAAAGACTTAAGGCTAAAGAGGCAATGTTCAGTTTCATATATGTAAAACTTGCTGGGTTGGGATCAAAAGCAATTATAGACACACTTACTGAGTTCACACGTAACCATATATTTGACATTGGCTTGTCTTTGGATACTTCAGAATGGTGACAGCTCTTCCATGTGGATTGTTGAAATTTTGGGATGTGGACAATACTGCCATCTAGGCTGTTTCAATACTGGGGACCCTGCATTCACATATCCAATGAGGAGACTGGTGTACAGCACCTCCAATGCTCTGCCTTTCTGGATTCTGTGATATTTATTTACTTTTTGTTCTTCTTGGTGCTGTGGGCTTATTTTCCACATGAATTTCAAATTTAGAGAAGCTTGTACCATTCCAAAGATATACTGACTATCCTTGTGCTCAACATAGAAATTAATTTTATTCGGTGACAAATGATACATAGATTTGCATTAAAATTTGCTTGGTGGGTTATTTATATGTGCATTTTTATAGTGCTTGAAAAAATGTTAGAGTTTTGCCTCCTCATAGAAAATGTGTGCTAATATTATTTATGAGTTTTCAGATTCTTTTTCCTATAACAAGCCATAAAAATAAATATTTTAAGTTAGTTGAAAACTGCAGATGAACTTTTTAAAAAAATCTCTGATTTGAAAGTATTTTTTATTTGAAACAGATTAATAGCCATATGGAGGTTTTGCTCCTAGTGATATGGAATGTGTAATGAGTTTAGCCTTTGTTTAGTAGATTCTGTTTTGAAATAATAGTGGTTTTTAACTCAGTTATAGGGATAAAATTAGAATGACTATAAGATTTTAAATTATAATCCCATTCCGTATATTAATTTCATGTTTTTCAAATCTTCTGAATGGCGTTTTTACAATGATAATGGTTTTCTCTTCTTTTCTCCTTACCTATTCTTAAATGACATGACACACGTGGTATTTGGGGAGATAAAGATAATGTATGTGTGCAGGGCAGATGCATAATCTCGCATAGGTTTATACATTTTGCTAAAGTGCTTCTTTCGGTAATGGGCTCATTATCGTAGCCATATGTAGCCCATTTCAGAACTTGAATTGCACATGAGTAACCTGAAATTTGTTCTTGTAGCTAAGCAGTAATATCACATTTGAATTGGCTTTGTTTGAATAACCTCTGATGCTATGCAACATGTGGACCATAAACCAAAAGGATTACTTAGAACATTAAACAAGAAAATCTTCAAGTAAAAGTCATGATTATACACACAAAAACCCCAGCTCTTGTCATTTTACTCCTCAGAAGCTTGTAAAAAATAGCATCCTTGACAGTAAAAATATAGATAAGTATGGAAATGGCTTAAATATGGATACATATACAGTGGTAGATGGGCTTCTCACTGTCTCCCTCCCTCTGTATTTTCCCCTCTGGGGGTACATATGGGTATGTATGTGTGTGTATGTATGTATTTAGGAAAATATAATTTAAAGTGCATGAAGTAAGAGATGAATTTATTTCCCATGAGCAATTTGGTTTCTGAACAATATATGAAAGTGGAGGCAGTTCATCTTACGTTCTTTCTTATTTTTCTTTACTGCTGCTTCCTTCCCTCTGCTTTCTTCTCATTCCTCTTCTCCTCCTTCCTTTCTTCCTTCTTTCTTTCTTTTTTATTTTTTTTCTATATATTTCTGACAAGGCAATGGAATTAGAGACATTTGAAGAGAGAACATTGTTCATAGTCTTTATGAAATGATAATTGATAAGGTCTGTATCTAAGGGTGTAAATTAATATTTGTGAATCTTAAGTATATTTACCTTTTGTTTACCCATTCCCACTTTCCTTTAATTAAACTATATAATTTTAAATAAACTTGATATATATATATATATATATATATATATATATATATATATATACTATATTTCTCAAAACTAGAGAAACTTAAGTTCAAGGCCCGAGTTCAAGCAGAAATGGAATCTTGTAAAATAAAATTTTATAGAATTAATTTTAAATAATACAATTGTGATGTCTTCTATAGTTTCTCCAGGTACAGACCTGTCAATTTCAATCAATATATGACATGGTATTCGTTTTCTTCTTATGAAATATAGAATGAAGTATAACTGAATGATTATAATCTTTTGAGGAAAAAGTTTTACAAAATTCTTTGTTGAGTCTTTTAGCATGGTGCTATGCCAAGATGGATATGTAAAACTGTTTGTGGCATGCATGTACCATCCTCACCCCTACTACATATCTATAATTCAGAATAGTGTTGAAGTCACTAGGCTTCATTTATTTTTGTTTCCTTCTTCATTTCAGCCACTCCTTATAATCTTTCATCTTATCCATATTTAGGCTCTAAAATTGCCTTTAAAATTGCCTAATCATTTCATACTGAGTTGGAGATCTTGAGAATTCATCTCTATGTGTCTATCTTCAGTGCCTGGAGCAATGCTTGCCAGGTCCCTCTGGCTATGTGACATCTTGGTTTAACAACTACTGACACTATGGAAAACTCAAGCCCAAGATAAAACATGTTCATCTCGTAATTGTTTCCATCTAATTAAATGGTGTCATTATTTACATTTTTCATGATCCAAAACAGTGAGCCATTTTTTACTTAATCTCATAGCTCACATCTAGCTATGAAACTAGCTATGAAACAATTAAACTTAGCTTAATTTTGTGATTTCTTTCCAATATCTTATGAATAATTTTAGATACATACTAAATTGAAAATAATTTTCAATAAATATCAAATTTTACACAGATTTTGTAATCATTCATTCTGCTTTATTAATACATACCTACTAATTTATTACTTTTGTTAAGTATCACGTCACCTTTCCCTTCCTACTTCACCATACCTAAGCCAAGGGGATCTTTAGAACACGTGTGAATGAGATGTATACTTGCCTCTAGCTCTTTGCTCATGGCTTCCACCAGGCCTGGCCCAAGGTTATAAGGAAACTGAGTTTCGACTGTCTTCTACCTGTTTGCCTCCAATGGATCAGATTATCTATCTAGAATACCGATTCCGAACATTGGGTGAAGTCTTTTAGCTTACTCGAGGCCTTGTATTTGATCTTTCCGCTGAAGAAAATGCCCTTATCCAGATCTTCATATTGGTAAAGTTATTCAATTATTTAATAATATCATTATTCCAATATGATGCCTTTGGAAACACGGATGTGAAAAAAAAAACTTTCCATTACTTAGATAACAAACTGAGATAATCAAGATATAAAGACAGGCATATTTGGGCTTAGAATTGTGGCAGTTTCTGTCCTTGCTGGTAGGCCCCGATTTTCTCAGCATGTAAGACTGAAGAAATTAATGTGAGAACCAAGTGGAACGACAACACTGCTCATGTCATGACCAGGATGCGAAACAGAAGAAAGAGAAGTTGCTGAGGTCCTACTCGAAGATCATACAAGAGTTGTCCAACACCATCACATTCAACCCCACCTCATGAAGTTCCCCACACATCCCAACTCTGCCACCTTTCAGACCTTTGGGTCATGTTTATGTTTTAAATTATAACTGTTGGACACCTTATTTAAAATTTATCCTTTCGAAATACTATTTGGCTTCCCTCTTTACCTGTTTTAAAGTACATTTTATGTTGCTCTCCGCCAGTTGGAGAAAAGTGCATGTGTCTGTAACCATCTGGTTGAGAAAATGTAAAGGAACTGACATTTTAGATGACCTGCAAGCAAAAGATTAAGGGTGGCACACTTACAGGAAATCTTTCAAAAGATGTGAGGTCCTCTACTCGCAGATGATGAACTTTTGATTTCAAGTTTCTTTTGCTGGCTAGTTCTTTAATATTCTGTGCAAGTGCCCAGAAAGATGTGGTATACATAGTGGCTTAGCCTCACTATGAACTCTAAGCTTCGAACAAGAATATTTCATAATGGTTGATAAGATAACTTGTACAAACTTTGCCCTGGAAGGTGATACCATCTTCATTATATTGGACTTTAAACACATTTATCTTACATTTTCATAGGAGACTGTTGATAATTACTAAAGCCTAGGATTGTTTTTCCAATAAATATATTTGAAAACAGTTTGGAAGAAGTGGGTAGTTAGTGTCTCTGTAATGAAGACATGCAGAAACAGGAGACACTAACTTCTTCAGCCAGCACTCAATAAGTATAGCCAACATCGGTTTGTCATCAGACTACCGCACTAAACCCTTATGCCGGGGACTTAGCTTTGACTGTCATGTTTACCGGTGTGTCTCCAATGCCTCGAGCACTGAAGGACAGACAGCCCACAGTCAAATATTTGTTGAGTAAATGAACATGTGCTGATGGAGCGCTTTTGAGATGCTGAGTTGTGTAACTTGGCCCAACACAGGAAATACAATATGAAGGAGTGTGTGTGTGTGTGTGTGTGTGTGTGTGTGTGTGTGTGTATGCATTGCAAACTATAGAAATTGATGAATAAAGTTATCAGATATGCATAATAACAGAAGGGATATAATTCCTGGCTATTCAGTGTTATTCTTTCTGCTTGACAAGAAACACAGAATTACCCATTTGCTCTTATATACCTCCTTTCTAGCAAGCAGAGAGTATTTTCTACAATGCTTACCACAGTCCGCTTGTATTCCTCCCACATGACCACTACTGTAATTTTTTAGTATAGCACTAACTGTTATTCCACAATAACCATACACCATCACTTTCCAGGGACACTGATTTATGTGATGATATCTAGTCCAAGAATTGGGTTTGCTGTGCATTTAATACACATTTAAAATTCTATAAAATATTACCAACAAATGAAAATGATTGCTTTCATTTGGAAGTAGAATCAAGTAGCTAAGGTCTCATATTAATCCCCAATATATAATACTGTAATAATTGAAAAAGTTTATTGAAAGAAGCTAAAAAGTAATATCACCCATGATACAAGTTATCCTGCTATTCTCACATTTTCTGTGATCGAGGGCCTGTTGTCAATGTTGTTAAACTGAGATATGATTGCAGATTTAACAAGTAGAACCTCTAAACACTGATCTAATTTTAAATATTATTTTTTATTTATTATGTGTGAATTTATGTATAGGGTAATGGGTATACCCGTTTCAAGATAACATGGGTATAGTGTAACTCGAGGGCCTGCTTGTCAGGGTTTTTGTCTTGACCAGTTGCTGCAGCTGTTTAGTCCCAAAGAAATTGACACAGAGGTCTCATTAAGTTATAAACTTTTTGGCCCATTAGCTCAGGCTTCATATTAGCTCTTATAACTTACATTAACCTATTATTCTTATCTATGTTAGCCACATGGCTCAGTACCTTTTTCAGGGAGGCAGGTCAGGCTTGCTTCTTCTGGGCAGGACTGAGGAGGAATGGGCTTCCTCCATCCCATCATTCTCCTGTTCTCATTGTCCCACCTTTACTTCCTGTCTGGTTGTCCCACCTATACTTTCTGTACCAATCAGCATTTATTTAAAACATGATTGACAGAATACAGACAATTCTCCCACACCACTTCCCCCTCTGTCATTTTTTCTATTGGACATTTCTCAGGTGGTATTCCTTGATCAAACCTGAGTTTTCTTAACTCAGAATGAATCCACAGCCTTTCATTTCCTGTGAAAACAAAAGCAAAATCTCTTCTCTAAAGTAGCATACACTTTGACTTCAATTTTGAAATCAAGGTATTTTCAAAATACCTATCTTGGATTAATTCTGAAGCATTTATAAGCAAATATCTTTTAGCAGGTGTTGCTCCTTCCTCAGCATTCAAACAATTTAAAGACAGCATAATAACACACAGTATCAAGATTCTCTGTGTATTTTTTCATCTCTATGTGGCTTTATTTTAACATTTATTTCTTTTATTTTCACTTTTAACTTTTGGCTTTTTGAGACAGGTTCTATGTGTATTTTTGCCCTGGAACTCCCTCTGTAGACCAGGCAGTCCTTGAACTCACAGAGATTCTCCTGTCTTTGCCACCCCAGTGCTGGGACTAAAGGTGTGTGCTACCACACCTTGATCTCACAGAGATCTGTCTGAGGCACAACTCTATGGTGTTTCAAGGTCCCTGCCAGCAAGCAAGCTGCAGCAGTGTGCTCACAAACTACATTCAAATGCTCCTTAGTCAGACCATTTGCCTGAAAGAGTCAGAACAGCCCAGAAAGCTGGCATTTTAAAATGGCACAGCTTTCTTTTTTCCTACTATGGCTGAAAACCGAAAACCATGTGGTCAGCTTTTTTTCAACACCATTTATGTGTTTCTAGACAGGACCTCTTAAAAGAGCTGCAAGGCATTATTGCTAAAGCTGAGTCAGAAAGCCTCTCTTAGATGAGAACGCTTGCCTCTAGCAAGCAGAGTAGATCCGAGAAATTGCTGCTCCCAAGAAGCTATACTTTATTCTTTTCTGTCTAGAATTGCTTCCCAAGTCTGTCAGGCTTTATGGGGATGTAGTTGTCCACATGTTGGCACCATTCTGTAACATGTGGGCCCCTTTGTTGGGGTTTCTGTCCTGCCAAGTTCCCACAGCCAGTTAGCACCAAAGAATCACACTAAATTCTGCATTAGAGATATAACCTCATTGGCCCATTAGCTCAGGCTTCTTATTAGCTCTTGTAGCTTATATTAACTCATTATTCTTATCTATGTTGGCCACATGGCTCAGTACGTTTTTCAGCAGAGCAGGTCACATCTTGCTTCTTCTGTGGTCTCGGAAGGACTGGGGAGGAATGGGCTTCCTCCTTCCCAGCATTCTCCTGTTCTCATTGCCCCATCTTTACTTTCTGTCTGGTTGTCCCACCTATAATTCCTGCCTGGCCAATTAGCGCTTACTTAAAGGATGATTGACAGAATACAGACAATTCTCCCACACCAGTATAGAGTCTGTATTTGTACATCGAAGTTAGTTTTTCCTTCAATGCCATTAAATTTTGAGCCATCTAGACTGGATACTCAGTCTAGTTTTAAGAAATTATTTTAGCATATACTTTTGTTGTATGATAGGGCCTCTCTTGGGTATATTCCCAAGAGTGGTATTGCTGGGTCCAGGGGTAGGTTGATCCCGAATTTCCTGGGAAAGCGTCATACTGCTTTCCAGAGTGGTTGTACAAGTTTGCATTCCCACCAGCAATGGATGAGTGTACCCCTTTCTCCACAACTTCCCCAGCAAAGGCTATCATTGGTGTTTTTTTATTTTAGCCATTTTGACAGGTGTAAGATGGTATCTTAAAGTTGTCTTGATTTGTATTTCCCTGATTGCTAAGGAAGTTGAGCATGACCTTAAGTGTCTTTTGGCCATTTGAACTTCTTCTGTTGAGAATTCTCTGTTCAGCTCAGTGCCCCATTTTATAATTGGGTTGATTAGCCTTTTACGGTCTAGTTTCTTGAGTTCTTTATATATTTTGGAGATCAGACCTAAGGCCAGCTGGCCTGGGTCTGAAAAAGCATGGGATAAAACCGGACTTACTGAACATAGCGGACAATGAGGACTACTGAGAACTCAAGAACAATGGCAATGGGCTTTTTATCCTACTGCACGTACTGGATTTGGGGGAGCCTAGGCAGTTTGGATGCTCACCTTACTAAACCTGGATGGAGGTGGGTGGTCGTTGGACTTCCCACAGGTCAGGGAACCCTGATTGCTCTTCGAACTGATGAGGGAGGGGGACTTGATCAGGGGAGGGGGAGGGAAATGGGAGGCGGTGACGGGGAATAGGCAGAAATCTTTAATAAATAAATAAATTAATTAAAAAAAGAAATTATTAAAGAAGTTTTAACTGGGAAATTCATTGCAAATCTCAGATAAATTCTGAAATAGACACTCTCTATATTTGATCTGCATATATTTTCCTTAATTACCCTTATACATTTCCATAAGCCATACAGTTTCTGACTCAAGCACAATGTTTGGTGATTTTAGGTATAAGTTTGGAATTATAAAGTCTCACTAAAATCTAATTTTAAAGTGATTTTAACTCTAGAAACAACTCTTTTGTCTTTTCGTTTTTCTATGCAAACTTTCTCTGTGTAGTCCTGGCTATCCTGAAAATGGCTTTGTAGACCAGGCTTGCCTTGAACTCATAGAGATCTGCATCTGCCTGCCTCCCAAGTGCTCTGTAAAGGAGTCTACCACCACCACTCAGCTCTATCAAAGATTCTTAGGAGGAATAAATGAAAATGTATTAAACAAGTATATATGAATAAAAATAAATGAACAATGCTCTGATGTCTTACATTTTATAAAAGTCATCAAAATGGTATATATTACTTCAATTAGTCACAGTTTATTATATTATTATTTTCTGACTTGTATAAACAGTAAATAACTGGAAAGATTTTGGCTATCAAACACTAGCTTTGGCTTCATTATGGACACACATTCACAGTAAATTTTGTAAGCATTTCTTAGCATGAATCTTCAGATCACTTACATGAATTTCTGCTGTTGCTTAAGTGGACTCATCTGCGACCACACCTATGCAACCATGACAGGCATGCTATGACATGTGCTTTCATTGCATCATACGCTATTACAGAATGCTTAGCATTCCCAAGTGAATAGTGTTATGACAGAAAGGAGTAAATAAGGGGAGGCATGCTACAAACAACAATATTTGTTAGCCAATAATATATGATGGTATAATTGTGTAGTTTATTTCATGTGGATTGCATTTTATACTCATATTTTAATATTTTTTGCTTATTCTTTGTGGTTTTTGCCTATATTTACTGTTTAAAAAAAACCATGGAGATAATTTTTGTATAAGAAAAGCCCATTGAGTTCTAAATAAATATACCTTCCAATTTTTTTCTAAATCATCTTTCAGGTAGAAAAGAGGTTGATTTTGGTATTGTTTTGCAATTATCCATTATGTATATTTGCATAATGACTGCTTGTATGTGTTAGAAAAGATGGCTTAAATAACATAAAATATCCTTACCAGTCAGGAAGGGATTGGGCTAGTTGTTTTTTTATTACTAATTGTTTAGATTCTTACAAAACAAAAAAATCAAAACCGACCACAACTAAAATGACGAGCTTTGACTGTTCATTTTCCAAGGCCTCTTTCCATATTAGGTACTTTTATTTACTTCTGGATGAGTACATTATAGCTAAATGGTTTTAAAAGAAACAAAAATCAGCACTTGGGAGGCAGAGGCAGGCGGATCTCTGTGAGTTCGAGACCAACCTGGTCTACAAGAGCTAGTTCCAGGACAGGCTCCAAAGCCACAGAGAAACCCTGTCTCAAAAAAAAAAAAAACAAAAAAAAAAGAAACAAAAATCAGACTAGGCAATACCCATAACTGCAACCTTACCTTCATAAAGAACTGTTGCGATCTGTTGCCCAGACTATGGGTATTCCATGCCCATGTTTTGGTTTGGATGGTGTGATATGTTTATACAAGTAAAAAATGGGCAAATATTCCAAATCTGTGATTTGTTTCCCATTTCTCTCATTGTTAATAACTGGCTTTATATTGTCTTTATGAGCAACTGGAGTTTAAAATTGGAGCTAAGAAAAGCAAAGAGAGCTTTTGACCTTGAGAACTAAAACCCTGTGCAATGCTGTGGTTTTAGCAGACATTTTTAAATGTCTGTGGCTATGATTGATGTGTGATATCTTTGCCTTGTTTTTGGTCCCAAGCCTTTTAGAAATTAACTAATGATCATGGAAGACCACTCAGGAATTCCATCGCACTGCCTTCAAATTCCAACAGCTCCCGACTTTAAAACAGCCTGGGATTTAAGGGATTTGCCCAAAACTTCTGACATGGCTAGAAATAATTAACATGTCCATATGCACCATGAAAACAGGAGGGTTTTCAAATTAGAGACATCAATTTTTTTTTTCTTTTAGAATGTGTAATTTTTTATAACTCAAGGTTAGAGGTTAAGGCTTTCTGATGTATGTTCTCAAGTACTAGCAAATGCTACAATATGGTTAAAATAATTTGTTGATATGTATGAAAATTAGAATGTAATTTTCAAAATTACATTAAATTAATGGAAATTTAAGATGAATTTAGCAGCAAGCCATTTTGCTTGCGAACTTTAAAGTGAATGTCTGCATGTTGCCAAATAACAGTGTAGTAGTTACTGAAAGCCGAGTGCATGAGTGCGTTCTTGATCCACTCAATTAGAGAAGACTTTTCACTTGTCCATAGTTATACACAATAGCCTATGTGTTCAAACATTCATGTAAATATCATCAATAGAAACTTTTCTTAACCAAATTCTATTCTACCCTTCTCATTCGTGTTATGGGCTGTAGGAGAATCTAAATACACAAGAGAAAACTGTCAGTTTAACTTCTTAATAATTTTTGCTTTTAAAACAGGGTTTTATGGTTTTATTCAATTCAGCTAGAACTTAATATGTGGCCCAGACAGGCCTGAAATTCAAGGTTATCCTCCTACCTCAGCCTCCAAAGTACTGGATATACAGACATGTCTGGGTAGGCTGTAGCCCTATAAAAGTAAATACTAGTACTGGGGATATCATTTGATGAACTGCTTGCATAGTATGCTTGGAACTCCCACTTTGATTCCCGGTATATTCTAGGTGTGGGGGCACATAACTTGTTGAAGAGGTAGACATGTGGCTATCAGATTTCAAGATCATCCTCCACTACACTGGGCATTCCGGTCAACCTGGTTTAAAAATGCTTGTCTGTCAAAGAGAAGGGAAGAAAGGAAAGAGTGAATCTAGGCCTTCAGGGCCGGTGCTGCCATTATTTTTACTCAAAATAGAATTTGAAAAAACAGAAAATTTCCTTTGATGATGGCAACATGATATTTCTCACTATATTTTTGTTTTTGTTGCTATGTTTTAGAAATAGGGTCTTCAGCTCAAAAATGGCTTGAAGCCCACTATACTGTTCAGGGTAGCCTCAAACTCACAGAGATCCACCTGCCTCTAACCTCCTAAGTACTGACATGAAGGGCATGTAGCATCTTGCATAGTCTGCATTTATTTTTGCAACCTCAATTTCAAATTGTAAACCAGCAATGCAAAAATATTCAGGTTGTGCAATGAGCCCATGCTTCCAAATACTGAAGTTGTCGTTTGACCTCTCCTCCCCAGAGAATGATCAGTGTGTTTGGTGACATTATTATTTAAAAAAAAGAAATGAGATAACAAATATATAAGAAGTGTTTTTCCTGGCTCTCGTGAAAACGTGTAAGCTTGAAGTAAGGTGTCCTCCTAAGTGTTTTCATTACCATTTCTGCCATTTGAAAACATGGGTGATGTCAAATATTAATGTATTTATTAATGTAAAGTAAGAAGAGAATCAGAAAAAAAACCACATACAGAGTATGGGTGCTTATTTGGAGGGGAGGTAAATATAAGTTTTTATGTCAAGACACATGGGTATAAAATAGAAATAAAAGCAGATTTTGAATCCTACCATTTTCTCATGAGTTGACAGATTACTTATATTTCCAGGAGAAAAATTTCCAGGCCCAGATGTGTTCTTATTCTTTTTGTTGAGATTCTAAGAGCTGCAAAGGTTATCCATTAGAAATTTTGAAATTTTCTAGGTTTTTGTTGGTCTCAGTTATATGTCTTCTTATGTTGCATTTAAATTCCAAGTTAACTCAACTTTTGTCTTCTAAAGGGATTTTCTTTTAAATCTTTTTAACTAGGGATTGAACTTGCACACAAATAAAACCAGACAAATGCTTTTATAGGCTGATTTCTGCCAGAATTCAATGCTAGACGTTAAAAACATGGACTGCTCTGGCAATACATGCATAATTTTTGTATTTGTTGTGATCCAAGAAGTGAACAGATATATTTGGGAAGGTGAACCTTCTGAGCTATAATACACCAAGAGGATGTATTGAAAAATAAAAACTGAGAATCCAAATGAATCGACTGTCCCAGCCTTTGAAGGCCAGCGGCATAGCAAGTAGACCAGTTGATATGTAGTTCAACGGATTGTTCACATTCACATAAAACAAAATTATTTAGCATTTGTTGAATCCGTCTTGATAATCAATTGGGGATCAAATGCAAGAGAACATGTGTCTGCTTTGTATGAAGCCAAATTCTTCTGTTTTTCTCTTAGCGCAGAGGACATGCCTTCTTCCCTGGCTGATATTGGTTGCTAGGAGAAGTGCACTCAGTAGCTTGCTTCATAGCCATCAGTAAAACTAAAGAGTGTATTGAGTGAGAGAAAAAGGGAAAACACAGGGCAGGCCATGAATCATGACTTGTCTCCAGTGTGTCCACTCTGGTTCCACTTTTTCTTTTTTCTTTTCCTGTGAAAACTTTTGTTTTTACCAATGATGCTTTCTTTCAGCCATTATCCTTAATCCTTCTGGTGCCTGAGGGGATGAGAGCTGCTGAGGGGTGGCTGTGTCGTGGAGAGTCCACTCAGAGCCATAATGAAAGCCTTGAGAGTTATTCATGGGGCCACATGAGCAAGAATGGCTTGCTCAGTGAATAGCTTCAGTCAGTTGCCTTTGAGACGGAGTGATTAATACCTTCTGTTTTTAATGGTGGGGAAAGGCAGACAAGAAAGGTCTTCCAACTACTTTAGCCATTTTGCAAATTAGATCTTCTACATTGTCCAAACTTTTGACAATGAAGTTGCTAAATGTTCAATACCTGTGATAGTCTTTTTCAAAGCATAGTGTGTTGTGAACTGTTAATTGAGACTACTGACAAATGAAATAAAACTGCCAAAATATCCCCAGAAGTACTGCCAAAAGAAAGAAAGAAAGAAAGGAAGAAAGAAAGAAAGAAAGAAAAGAAGAAAGAAAGGAAGAAAGAAAGGAAGAAAGAAAGAAAGAAAGATATTTAGCCAGTGTCAGATCTTGGCAATGTTCGTCTTGATATTGAAGTACAAACCTGCTGTTAGTCTTTCTTCTCAGTGTTGTTTAGGCAGGTCTGATACAGAATATCCATTTGTTTGATGAAGAAACTAATTGCAATGCTCTGGAGAGTTTAGAGAGACATCTAATGAGAAAGTGCTGAGGGTGGCAGGTGTTGGTTACCCAAGAGCACTTGGAGTTAAGGACACTTTGTGGTTTGCAAAGTTATTATTTATGTGGATATAAATATATGTGAATATTTTATATATAGGATAGTTTTGCATAAATTAGTATAGAAGACACATGTATAAATCTCATGTCTTTTCATGTCTTTTATTATGTAACATATATAGCATAGTTCAGATAAGACTTGCTTAAGGTTTAAGACCCTTGTTGATCACCTGACTGCATCAGTAGAAGAGCAGCTTTGGTTTGGGGATCCTGTGGGCCATACCCATGGCATGTCATTTGATGCTAGGAGGCTGTTCAAAGAGAGAAGGTAAATGAAAGCAAGCTTTCGTGTCTCTTGAAAACACATTCTTTATACATCCTTTTTGTTTTTGAAGCAGCAGCCTTTTTCTAATCTTTCAATTCATTATCACATTCAGAAATCCTTGCTTTAGTCTAACTACAAGAACAAATGGCATTTAAAACTTGTGCTGTTTCTCAGAGCCTGTTTTTCACGCCATAAAGGTGAAATATCTTGTTAAGAGGTGATAATACTCAAGGGCAATCAGAGATGGAAATGTAACGATTTGATGAATGATGCTTAGAGATCAGCATTGAACGAGGTCTGATTTAACATCTTTATTAGTGATATACGAATAAAGTGATAAGGAAATTCTATTTCTTCACATTAAAAAACCAGTGTGATCTCTGTCCATCTCAGAAAGCATGCCTAATGACTCGCTCAGATGTCAGTAGGAAAGAAAAGACTCTTAGCACAGTAAGAACCTATGCTTTATTTAGTACGTCAATGTAAACTAATTCTTCAGGGAAGTAATCAGAAATCTAGACATCCAAGTAGAGCGAGAAGCTGGCAAAGCAATAACACTGAATGGGCCCTGGGGAAATGTGTAGAAGAGTCAAAGAGAGAGTGAGAACAGTCAGCTGCTGCATCCCGGTTTAAAGGCCACCAGATAGCAGTGGCCATTTCTTTAGTGTTACATCAGAGAACATGGTTAGGATGCAGTGGGAGGTCTTCTTTCACTCTGTCGTTCATGGACAGAACCTGAGCAAGGTTTTGCCATGTTGGGCCCACAACTTAGTGTTGAGAGAGACTCAGCAAGAAGAGATGTGTCACCTGAAAGCAGTGATGGCCTTGCCACTTCTAATGAATAATATTAAAATCACCTCAAAAGACTATTAAATATTGAGGACAAATGAGCAATGGTATAACAGTATTTAAAATATGTAAATAGCAATCCTTTAGGACAGTATTATCAAAATTCTTAGAAGCAATGAAATGCATTTAGGTGAATAAACTTTCATGACAGTTATTGTCGGCTCATACTATGTGCATTGCCTAACATAAGATTGAAAAGTCGTGAACTGTTATGTGCTCCCTCTATATATGCTTGAGAATTGTAAGTAGATGAATTAGTTGAGCAGAATCTAGAACAGAACCTTTCTATTGTCTTTCACATTAATGAGATCTGAGTAGATGAACATGAACCCTTTAGTGCTATACAGATTAAGAGAATATGCAAAACTCGAGGACTCATTCCATAGAGAACTGCAAAATAGTAATAGGTGTGAAAATTAATATCTTCGGTGGGCTTCCTAAGTTCTACTTCCCTCTGCTGCTGCTTTTCTTTGGGTCCCTTTATCTTAAATGAACAGTTCCAGGCAGAATGGTGCCCTATGGCAATTGTAAAATAACCAATCTTGCTTTAAGACATTTGCAGAGAGCTAAAAGGCATATCGTATCTCTGAACTTTCCTTTCTGTTTTGTACCACTGATGGTAATCACAAGAAAAAAAATGACATAGAGCAGACTGGAACCCTTAGCAATCCTTTCTTGTTTTAATACCAGCCTTCAGGTGCCTCCAGTTGGTCAGGAAAGTGCAGTGCAGTAAGTAGATCAACATAAGAACTTCTCTATAAACCAGAAAGAAATAACTACTTTTGACAGGAGTCAGGCCTACTTCTCTCACACACATATATACATATAAATACGTGTGTGTGTGTGTGTGTGTGTGTGTGTGTATGGATTTAAGTTTTATATCTATTATATATATAAACATATAAAATGCAATTTAATAGTGTTATTATATATATATATTGCTATATTATAGTATATATCATTTCCCTTTCTTGAGAGTCATATCAGTTACTGTTTGATGTTGGTATAGGGGCTGTCATCCTTTAATAGCTTGTGAACTCAGCAGGGACAATTTTGCTTATGGGCATCTGTAAGTGATAAGAACTGTTCACTATTTCACAGAGAATCTTTAATAGAATTGTCGGAGGTACAAAAGAAATGTGGAAGACTCAGTCTCTCTCCTCTGGACAGTAATTCTATGATGTCATATCTTTTTGTAGTATTTCTGACTACCTTCAGTATTAATTCCATGCAATAGTTGCAATATAGCTTGAGATATATATATGTAAATGCATATGCAAGTTCACTTAACTAAAAATGTGCACATACAACTGCATATAAATTGGATTAGACGGTAATATGTGTGATAGAAATGTAACTAAACTATATTTTCTAACCCTGTGTAAATCATCTAAAGGAATGTGATGCCAGTCACTTCATTGCTATTGATTTATATTACTGTCATATTGTTTCTTTTTTCCTCTTCTAGTTTTGAAAGGTAGCCTAAATAATATTTATAAGGTAAAACACTACTTTCCAAGTTGTCATGAGATATAATAAATTATAAAAGATGAATAGGGAAGTTGAGATTTCCTTAAAAATAGCTGGAAGTACTCATACTATGCAAAAGAACCTATTCTTGTAGGTATTTACCACACACAAAGAGGAATGTTCCTTGCGTGGGAAAGTAAATTACCTGAAAGATCTAGAATATTTGAATAGCAGCTTCATGAAACCACACTCAGTCTAAGCAAGTTCCAACAGGACAGTCTAGAGACTATGACAGAAGGGTAATAACCAGAGTGAGCTACTGACATTGATCCCAGAATTTCCACTAATGTAGCCAAGATACTCTTTGATGAAGTCACCCTGTTTAGGTTCATCTTGTTCAAGAACCTACCCCCAGCACCTTCATTTTTTCAAAAGAGGCAGTACTGAGTAAGTTTGGTAACTTTGCTTGATAAGATCACAAAGATGGGACAATAAATAAGCACAATGAAGACGTGTGCTTTGTAAATGAAATATCTTCCTGCAGATGGTTAATATCAGTTTATATCATAATTTTACACATGCGAAGATAGAGACTGGATGATTGTGCACTATAATTAACCAGTAATATGTTAATATTGGATAATAGTAGAAATTGCACACTTAAGAAAAAAGCATATTTGATGTCAATTTTGTACCTTTCAACGAATTACTAACCCAATACTCAGACACAAAATTTTTTGTTTTTCTAGTTTATATTAAGGCTTATAATTGAACAATATAAAAACACTGTCTTTAAATATATTGCTTAATGGTTTTCATAAGAATGCAAGAAGGGGTATAATATTTATCCATCCAACATGTTGATAGATTGAGTAATATACATGAGCATGTAAATAATACACACACACACACACACACACACACACACACACAAACATGCCCAAGAACACAAGGTGTCCATATATGGATGTGTGCTTACATATGAATTTTATAAAAAATAATCAAGTTCAAATACTGTGGGACTTTTACGTGCTTATCAGTTCTGCAAGTTAGAAATATGCAAGCTGTATATGTTAGATTCTACAGGACATTTTTGAAAGACATATATTGAGTTATTGTTATGAAAATTACATGTGCCATACTAACTATCAAAAAGAATAGTTTTGTTTATTTATAATTTATTGTTTAAAAGATCCTTAGAAAAATGAGATATGAAGATTATAATCCTTTACTAACATTCAAAATATATCCAAATAGAATATATGAATAAAATCATTGAGCTTGAATATTTTTAAATTGATAGTTAAGGAGCCTTACCCATTTGCCTTGAGATCAGTCATGCAGGCTTTTGTTAAATTTATAGGACCTTTATGTTTAGTTACTGCAAGTTGGCATCTATATATAAGCAATATGCACAATGGGATTGCTATTGTAGTATAAAACAAAAGACCGTTGTGTGGCATCTGAAATAGCATGTCTGTTTTTCCATAATATCCCTAAGCATGAATTTCTTACTCTTTGTAAGGGTAGCCAAGGTCGCAACATTGACAGCACAATTAAAAAACAACAGAAAATAATGCACATCTGGAATATAGCAATGAAGGACAGTTGCTTTTTAAATGCATACCTTTTACTTGTTCTGTGTTTATGAATGTTCTAATTAACATTGAGGGTGGTACATGATCACATTTATACACTGATGCGTGTGTCTACTGAACATCTCTGCTGTACTGCATACTTATAATCATGCCATGAGTTTTTGGTTTGGTGGAAAACACAGATAATACATGATCATGCTCAAGATATTTGTACCTCAACTTGAAGTTAAGTATGGCAAAGGGAAAACAGGGTCATAAATAGATTTATGATTCAACAAACTTTATTTTTGAGTCCTGGGAGCCTCATGGGAAGAGCTGATTATCTTCAAACATGCAGGGATGAAAATAGTGGGTGCTAGGTGGGAAACATCAGGCAAAAAGAGTGTCCAGAATGTGCTGAGATAGGAGAATTGACATTTATGTAAACTTCACATGATTGGGAAATGACCAAGTCAGTTTTGAAAAAAAGATAGTGGAAGAAACTAGAGGACGGAACAGATTCCTATATATTGTTTCTCAATTTTCTTCTAAAGATAATGGCAAGACCTTAGAGGATAGTTGTGCTCCTCAGAAAATTTCTGAGCTGGTAGAAGATACCCATGAATGTTTCTGAATACTACTGAGCATGAACTGTTGTGATGTCATTGGGCTCCATATGATGCTTAAGACTTATTGGAGAGAAATAAAAGTATTACTGAGTATAAGAAAGAAATGAAGAAGAGAAGGCATCCTGCTGATGCAACGGAGAGAAATAGCTATGGTGAACTCCTAACCTCCATACCTACATCAAAAGTTGGAACTTCTCTTTGCAACACGGACTGCAACAGAAAAACACAACCAGGCAAAACAGAGTTTTAGAGCCCAGGCCCAATTGATAGCATACAGAACAACTGTTCCCAAGGCCCAGGTATCATTTCAGAAGCAGGGTGGAGACTGGTGACAGAAAGATTGCAAAAGCCAGAGGCACAGGGCGTTTCTTTGAGATTGTGTCTCACAGGAATGTCAGGAGCTCTCCCTATGAACTCTTACGAACATGCTTTTTAAACATGGCTCTAATAAGGAGGACACAAATAAACATCCTAATGTGGACAGGGAAAGCGGGCTCACGAGCTTTCAACTCTAGCCATAAAACCACAGGCAATTATAGAATGCTGAGAGAGGGGGAAATAGTCCTCTCGAGGGAGGAGCATACCAGTTGGTTCTCCAATACCAAATGATCGGCCCTACAAACATATGTATGTAGTGTTATAGAGAGAGAGCAGGGTGCATTCATAAATTATTTCTATATCAGAAAATATATATGTAGCAACATTAATGAAAAGAGGTGATGAATTTGAAAATAAGCAAGAGGGAGGGTACCTAAGAAGATATGGAGAAAGCAAAACAAGGGGAAATAATATAATTATGTTATATCTCTAAATACTATTAAAAAATAATTATGGCTATGCCCATAGCTCTCTAGAAAGTACCTGATTAAGTAACACAAAACACTGAAGTTACAAAGAAAGAGAAGTGAAAGGAAGGGAGGTCGTAAAAGAGGAGGGAGAGACAGAATGCCATAACAGTCTAGATGTCTGTTTATTGAAAGTGCTGTACAGTCAATGAAGATGGTACTGAACAGACAGTAGGGAAATAAAATTGGAAGAGGTCACAAAGGGATAGGAAGAAAGTGGTTAAAGCAGGGCTTGAGCAGAGACATAACGAGGAGGACAACTCCAAAGCAAATTTAAATAAGTGTTGCATTAGAGGGAAGCTAACCAAAGCTTGGCAGGGCCTGTTTAATTGTGACTCTGATAACTCTTACTCACCAAGAGATTAAAGCTCCCCACAATGTTGGTAATTTATAGATGCACATTATGAATTACAGTTACCCTTGGCTCCCTCATGCCAGGAGCTCTTAGCGCCTTACTTGCTATTGCTTATAGTGAGTAGCAAAGAAACATACTACATAAAGAAATATGTACACTAAATATCTGTGGAATTGCATTAAAGCTACCTTCTTTGTTCAATTCTCCTTTGCTCCAACTTTCATTTGCCTCTGCCTATTCTAGATTAAGGAAAAAATAATAATTTCTCTTTTTTGCTGAACTTGCCCATATTGAGTACAAATTAAAAACAAACCTCTTAATGAGTTCCTAGATATGTACAATTTAAATGTTCTGTTTTTTGGTTGAGCTATCTCTTAGCCTTGTTTATTTAAAAAAATATTTCTCTCTAGGATGGAAAAATTTGAAGTTCCTCAGCATAAAAAAGTCATCCAATTTTAATGTAAGCTAATTGATCAGTACTCAATGTGTATACCAATCAAAACATCACATGGTACCCCATGAATGCATAATACATGTCATGTATTAATCATAAAATAAAAAAAAATATTTACGTCAATTGAAAACCCTGCCACTCTATTGGAAATACAGATGTGTGGTTTCTTGTTTATGTGTTGGTGTACTTGAGTAGGCGGCAAGGAATGTTCTCTTCATATAAACTGACAAACCTACAGAAAATGGATATTCTGACATTGTTTTGTTAAACTTAGGTTTTCAATTGTCAAAATAAGAGATTAACTGGAATCAATATTTACATTTTATAATGTTGCTGTCACATTATATTTATTTTCTTAATTATCTTAACAAGAGAATATATTATTGCATTGCATGTGTTTGCTTCAAAAAAAGATAATTAAGATCTTGAGATTTATTTGAGTTTATAAAACAAATTTTAAGTCCACAAAATCATTTTACAATTGAAGTTTTATATTATATTTATTTGGCTACAGAATACTAGTGCTCTTTTAAACATAATAAAAGTTATTTTATTCTTAGATATTTATAGTGATTCTTGTGCAATATGGGTCTGACTTAATATAAGTTAGTAATAATTAATTTAATTTTAAAAATCCATATCATTTGAAGAAATTGCATAGAAAGTACTAATCACGACAATGTTTAGCAGTATTCCAACATTCTCCCTGAGGAATCTCAAAGCCCTGGCAAAGGTCTCATTAATTCTCAGAGGCTTCTTATGAGGAGTCACGAAGATCTTTGGGAAGAATCTCTATTCAATAGGACTAGCAGTTATAGTCTCAACAGGTACAGCTTGGTCAACAAACATGCTGACTTGCTTTCAGGGAAGTGAGTTTAGAATTTTTCTTTAAAAGAAATGAAGAAAATTGATAATTTATTAAAAATTTACTGTGAAAATAGACATTCTCAGCTTTTCTTTTCACCTAAAGGCAATTACCTGTTATTCCTATGACCTATTTTCAAAATTCCATTAAAGCCATTGAGTAACAAGATTCTTAGCAATATTTAGTCAGGTGTCATTTGACTATTGGCAATCAAGATTGATAATGCCTTAAATAGGGGAATTCCAATCAATGACCATCATCTATACTATTGACTAAACATTTAGCTACGTTAGTAATAAGCCAAATTTTAAACATTTCTAACAATTGGTTATTTTAAGGGACAACTAAAGCACCAAAATAATATTGTCTTTTCATAGGTAATTAGAAAATTAACTCAGTATGAAGGTGAATCTATATGTTCTGCTTTGAAAGTATTGCCTTTTGTTACTATTGGATATACCAATGCCCTTTCCACTCTAAGGTCAAAGTTCAAATTAAGCCTCTATCCTTAGTAAATTGAGATGAATGGGTTGGCCTTTGTCCCTGGTGTAAAACAGTCCATACCACAAGATCACCATATATCTGTGTATCTGTTTTTATATAATTGGCATAATTGGCATCCTCCTAGGAGTTGACTGGCATCAAAGCCTAAGCTACATCTTACTATGAGGGAAAATTATTTTCTAGATCATGGACTTTTTAAAAATTTCTAAAAATGGCCCAGAACATATCTGTTGACTTGTGACAAGAGAGAATTATACTTCATCATAATCAATTTGGTAATTGATAACAGCACAGTAGAAACCTCATCCATTTACAAAGATGGATGTGCCTTTGGGAAATGGCAAGATAAACGGTTAGGAATAAATTTGAAGAGGCCACCACATTTATCTAACCAGTTAGTTTCATTACTATATTCATTCATTTATGTTAGGAAAAGCCAAGTTTTCTTTAAAAACTTGAATGAACTAAAAGCTATTCATATGTATCATAAACTTTGAAAGTTAACTTGATAATAATAACACTAACGATGGTAACTGGTTGGAAAAAATAGTTTCAAAACTTAATTTATTGATTCCTAAACTGATAGTATATTTATATAATTTCTTGACAGTTATATTACATGTGTTGATAACATATCAATCAGAAAAAAATATATGTCGATCTATATGCATATGTAAAGAGAAATAGATTTCTATGCTGATCGTGTATTTATGTAATTCCTTAATAGTTTTATTACATGTGTTGATAAATATATGTCTATATATATGAGAGATAGATGCTCAAGAAATAATACAGCTGTGTGGAGTATAATAAATTAAAGTTATGAATGACAAATAAGCTAATGGACAGAGATAAGTATCTTCAGGTTCAAGTTGCTCATATTCTAGTTATGCTATACTTCTTGGACAAAGTAATCTTTAAAAATATTTATTTATTATTTTGAATACAGCCAGATACACTAAAGAATGTGCAATGGAATTGTTTAACATATTATATTGGAAATTTATAAGTAAATATACTACATTTATCCCACTATCCATCTATTTATCTAAGTGAAATGAAGAAATGGCTATCGATTAATTTCCCTTAATTTTCAGATCTACTACACATGTTAGAGTTAGAAATTCATTAACACTTTATTTGGTTTACCTGTCTCTTTAAGGAAAATCAGGTACACGTTTCTTCTCTGCAATGTGCATGTGTATACCTCACGATAAGCACAAAACAGCTTGCATTTCTGTTTAGGTCTTAGCAATCTTTCCAAGTAATTCAGAAACTGTAAATGCACAGAAGTATTGGATTATTCAACATTGCCACACATTTTGTAAAATTCCTAATCAAACGAGGAGTCTTCAAACACACAGTATTTATAGTTTAACTTTAATGACTGGTCTTTTTGTAAGGTAGAGTGTCTAGGTAGTTGAAAATCATTTATATGAATACTCTACCTCCAATATCTGTTTGTTCTCAATATTTCCATTCCTGTCCTTATTTAACAGTGTTTAAGACAATAAATAACTTGGAGAAGTAAAATAAAGTATTTTAAACATGCATAATGAATTTAAAAGGATTAGTTTTTATGTCTCTAAAATAAACTGTTTTTGGTTAAAAGGATTGGAGGCTAACAAGATTGGAGAAAACATCATAGGTTCTTGTGTGAATAACAGTAAGCAAGGTAATATGTAAGAGAATGCCTGCACCACACCTTGGCATAGACCCAGTGCTAAGCTTGCTCTTCTCTAGCTGCTGAGGTGGAGACTGCTTTCTCTGCAGCATCTTTGTCCTCAGAGAACAGCAAGATGACAGGTAGGGATGGCATGGCCTTTGTTAATAGGGGCTATCCTGGAAATGAACTGTTGTGTATTAGGTCATGTTTCTTTGAAATGTACCAGATTATCTGTTTGTAAAAAAGATATGATTAATGTGTGTGTGTGTGTGTGTGTGTGTGTGTGTGTCCGTACAGAGTCAATTTGTTGTTTCTCTCACTGATAAGAAATTAATGCATTGATTTTTTAAAAATGAATTTCAATTTCTTTCATTGATTGTATAGCCTGCTCCATATACAATCTCCAACTCCAACTCCAAAGATGTCAAAACATTTCAGTTCATTTTATTGCTCTTTGTGAAGCATTCCTTTTACATTCTTGGTGGATTTTAGTTCTCAAAACAATTGGAAGCATATGCTTACAAGATCCATGATGAACTGACTTTGCCATGGCTGTTGCTATAAAGTTGTAGTTAGAGGAAAGACGATTTCTTTTAGTTTGGAATGCCATTTCTCTCTTAACATTGAAAATGCACAGGCTCTTCGGTTAATATTTATGTCAAGGGTGTGAACCGTAATTTGATAAGAGAAAAATATTTTCCTGATGAAGGAAAACTGTAAATCCCATGTGTTAGAAACAGAGCGAAATGAAGACAGCTTTTGCTGAGAAGTTTCCTTCTGTGGTGCTATCATATTCCAAGGGAAGTGATGGAAGCCATTTTATTCGGGTTCTTTTAAAACGAGATTTAAACGATCACCCACTAAGAATAATCATTGTATACATGAGCATTGCATAGAATTAGGCATAATCTTTTTTCTATTGTTAATTTCTGAAATATCTTACCAACAGTCATTTAAGAGTCAGCAGTAATATTTCTCCTAAGGGGAAATACGTCTACAAAGTGCAATTCAAGCCCATCAGTTATTCATTTGCAGGGGCGGGAGAATGGCATCCAAACAGCAGGAGAGTATGCAGAATGGGAAAGAGAATATGTGAATGAAGACATTAATGCTTTTGTGAATATTAAATTCAGTGAAATTCAAGGGCAGTAAGTAGCACCACATATTGTACAACCCACACTTAGAGGATGCGTTAGAAAGGAAAGGGGAGCTCAGTGGACCCCAAGAGCTACTGTTTGGTAAGGTAATATGATCTTTTAAAAACATTTATTTTTGTTTGTTTATTTATTTAGTGTTTTTTGTGTGTTTTATATATACATGATTGCCACAGGGTCCGTTTAGACAACAAAAATAGAATTTGGTAACTATCATAGATTATTTATGGTTCACAAAATGTAAAATATTTACTGTCTTGTTCTATATACATATATCTATATATAAATAGTTGGTAATCTCTGAGTAAAAAGGTGGCACTTATAACTTAGTGTGAGATATTGAATTGTTTACAAATGGTAAGTTATAAAAACAAACATAATGTAATAGGTATAAGAGACAAATAGTAAAGAAAATGAGGAGGTGGGCTGAGCTCTCTATGAATATGGAGTGAGAAGTATAAGAGAATGAAGATAATTTTCCAGACAAAGAAGTTGATATGGTCATCATAGCCTTGATTTTGTTTAGATTTGTTTTAAATATTTTAAACATATTTAGATTTCTTTATTTAATGTGTATTAGTACTTTGCCTACATGTGTTCGTGTGTACCACAAGACCTGAAATGATTTCAGATTCCTTGAACTGCATGCAGTATGGAATGTGTGTGAGTCATCACATGAGTGCTAGAAACCAATCCAGTGTCCTGTGCAATAGTAGCAAGTGCTCTTAACTGCTGAGCCACATGTCCAGGTCCTCAAGTTGATACATACAACACAGATGTAAAACTTGAGTGAGGGTCAATAGGTAGAAACTTTACAAAATACCTGCTAACTCAATGGGAAAATAAAAGGATACTAAGAGAATTATGCTCTGATGGAATCCTTTGTTTTTAATTCAGTAACTTTTCATACTTCAATTATGTAAGTATAAACAACATGAACCCAAGTCTACGTCAACAAGTCTACTGGTGTAAGATGGAATGGCTTTCTTTATCTCAGTCTGGTAACTATGCATTGAACCCCTCTTTTGTTAGAAGCATTCTTTTCAAATATACTGGCACTATAATGTTCAGATATCACACACAAATTGCTTGTTCTTTTATTGGACTTTTTATTTATGGCTTTTGAGTAGACAGAACATTGCCTTCAGGAGGTCTCCAGAGCTTATGTAGGACATGGTTTTCTCTGAAGACTGTAGGGGTTTCTGAAATCCTAATCTTCTGATATTTAGAATGAAATCTTGTTAAGAAAATGGGACTATTTTTAGAAATAATGAAGCTAAGAAAACGAAATTTGGATAGACACAAATCCAGTATTACTGACACCTCTATAAAACAGAAGAATATGGACACAGAGCTGAAGATGTAGGGAGCTTCCATAGGAAGATGAGGCAGAATTTGAAACAATTCACTTACCAGCCAGAGTTTCAGCCACCTGTCAGAAGCTGGAAGAAAGTGACAAGGAAGATTTTCCCCATATTCCTGGAAGAAGCCATCTCTGTAAGATGCTTGGGTTTGGAACAATGGTCTTCAGAACCTCAATCTATTTCAGGCATTAAAATCACTCAGTTTGTTATATTCCATAGTCTTTTAAACTGCCACATAATCTTGATTCTAACTTTCAAATCATGTTCTGTGACTCTTCCTAATTCTATACTTTAGTTAAACTGATATAGTTCACTTTGTAGAGCATACAGAAAAGTCTGTTTTGTACATCTTATCAGCAATATTCTTTTCCAGTTCTTATCTTTGGATAACTCCAGGACTCTGTGAGTAACTTAATTTTGATAATTTCTTAACAGATAAAGCAGATTTTTATTCCAATTTCACACTTTATAACATTTTGCACAGTTATACTTAAATTTCTAAATTGGATATATTTTGTTTATTATCTAACAATTAGAAAATTTATTGACCCTGAAAGTTCATTTAATTTGAGTATTTCTCCACAAATTATCCTGTTTTTAATTCAACCCAGAATTGCATTTACATTTATATACTATAGACAAATCAAATCAAAGGTCACTATGTTTTCATGGAATTGTCAAACCATCTTCCCTCTGTTGAATAGCATGATTAGCAAAAGTTAAAAGAAAATCATTTACAAAGCATGAATAGGAAATGAATGCTAAGCATTCCTTATGTTTATGATTATTTCACTGGTTCTGAGAGAACTGTAGGTATGTATTTAAGGAAATACTTAATAAATATGAAAACAATTGCCCTTTAAAATTATGGCAAGCAAGTATTTAATCCAAACAGGGCTAATAAATTGCACAAGGGAAAAGAAATATAATTGCATCTAATCACTATCATTAAAAATATTATTTAACAGGTTTATGCTTTTACCTCAGTGCTCTGAATACCAAGTAAACACTGCCTGTTATTTTTCTAAGGTATGGTTCCTCAGAAGAAATGAGCAGATTGGTCAGGACACAGTATTCACTAAGTGGAAAAAGCATATTCCTTTTGAAGTCACCTGTGGGGTGAAGCAGAAAAGAGAGGAAATGCTCTCTACAGTGACAAGATTGCCTTTCCATACAAGGGAGTGAGAGCGAGGTTGCAGGCAGCACATTACAGAAAACAAAGATCAACAGGACAATATGATTAATTTGAAGTTAAAGGATGGAAGGGCCCCCATTTGTCACCCACTGCCAATTTGCAGTAAACCTTAGCATTTCATCAAAGGGTTTCTGTGAACAACCTTAAAGCAATCAGCATTCCTGGAGCTCAAACCTAGGCTGTCTTGGTCCTCCCTGAGTCCAGAGTTCTCGTGATTAATCTCTGCTCCTCTCTGTCAACATGAATATTAAGTGATTTCCTCCCTAGTGCATTATTAAGTTGTCTGACTTGCTGCTACTTGCTGGGGAATTCACAACTTGACCCTCACAATGAAGGTGAACAGATAGGCCTTCCAATGGGCATGATGCGATTCTCTCTTCTTCCAAGTGAAACATGCAAACATAGTGTTTTATCCCTAACCAGAGATTAAGGCCTGAACACATGTAAAAAAAAAGGGGGGGTGAACATAACTAGATCATATTTTTTAACATATTCAAAATTTGCTATTTTCATAACCATTTTTGTAAAAAAAAATACTTGATAAACATGTACAGATGCACAGCATTTACATAACAATTTAAGGTCCCTCAAGGACAAATGAGCATGCTCATTAAACAGGTAATGATAATATTTCAATTTTATCACTAGTACTGTGCACATTTATGAATTATAGGTGCAAATTCAAATGTATATTTGCATAAATATCCAAGTATGCTCAATTTGTTTTCACAAATACTAGTAGGCGAGGTGAAAGAGCTTTCCTGTCCCTGTGTCTAAAATGGAAACCTTACCACGTCAACCTGCCTTGCGTGTTCTCATCTTTCTTCGCTTTGAGCTTCGGATTTAAAATATGGCCCCTGCCACCTGTGCCATACTCCATGACGCAGAGGAAGTTGTTAGGAGCAGATGATTTTTTTATGTGTCTTTCTTCTTCACAAACGCCCACTAATGTGATTAGCTACATTCCTGAGACGGTCTTTTGTGTTCCTCTATTATATTTTGAACAAATCAAGGCAGAGTCTTTTCTAGCACATTAGGGTGTTTATTAGTTCAGCTGGTTTTCTGACAGATGTTTCCTTTAGGGCAGGGAAAGAACTAATATAGCCAGTGAAATTAAAAAAAAAAAAAGACATGACCTGGGTGAATTCACAGTTTTGTATTTTTTAATTTTTGAGTACCTGTCTCTAGGGAAAGCAGCAACTTTAATGTTTTTTTTCCTGTTTATGACACTGGAACATTACCTGCAAATAGATTTAAAAAAAGAGTCAATGAGCAAACACAATAATATGAAGAAATAATGTCATTTCAGAAGAGCTTACTTACTGTGCCCAAAGAAAAGGCAAGTAGCAAGCTGGTCTTCCAAAACTTCATTAGAAATGTGTGGTGTATTATCATTCTTTCTTGCCCGTGATTTAGAAGAAAAATTTAAAAATATTAAATTAACTTTTTTACTGCTAAAACTGTCCTGTTGTTACATTTCCAGAACATCACTTGCAATTGCATAGCTAGAAATATAAATACATCAAATACGTTTAAGTGTATTCAAATGAGCTATTATTGGATATGTATAGTAGAATGTATGGTCTCTTATAAATTAGGATTGTAATTTCTCTCAACAGCAACATTCCCAGCTCTATGTTCATTAGACATCATGTTTTTCATGTTAATTCCAATGGAGAACACTTTCTATTTCATGTCATACCTGCATTTTAGGGCATGTAATATCGAGTGTCTTGTTGATGCACTGATACTTCAAGAGCAATATATACTCAATAATAATTCACATTGGTAACATTAGAAAATTACCAAAGTTTTTGCTGAGTTTCACCTCTTGAAATTATATGAGATTTTGGTCCTTGCTTATACAAACATCCTCAAAATGGATAAGTAATACTGTGTAGATGGTTGTTCCCTTCAGTCAGTAGCTTCCTGATGAGAAAAATAATGAACATAACAATAATGTTACTTCACCTTTATGTTGATATAAATAACAAAACGTAGTCTATATTTTCTGTAGCCATATCACTTCAATCATGTACCATCTTTTTGCCTGTCATCTTAGTGGGACTTTAAATTGATGTATTTTTTTCTAATGAAGAGTAATTTATGAACCATCTTTTGATCCCATTCACAAATAAACATCATTCTAGTACCTAAAACCAGCATAGTGTTACAACATCCTTGTCACTGGAAATCGTAAATTATGTTGAGAAAACTGACACTGCACTTTAACTATGGTCCACTTAATGCACCTTAGACGCATGTGAGAATGTAACAGTGCACATCTGTGCTCTCACCTTTGAGCGGACTCTGTTTTTCTAGAACATTTTGTCTCAGACACTCCTTTGAATGGACTATGCCTAATTAGGTCATTTTTTCCTCTTATAACATGGGCTAAGTGATAGCATTCTCACCCTGGCACAGGGAGGTACCAACAGAGTGAGTAAATGCCATACAGTTGTTAACTCTTCAGCTTATGTCTCACAATTGAGTGTAGAGTCAATAAGACTGAAATGAGCTCAAAGAGGTAGATGTCCTTACTCATTGAGAGCTGTGTGTCCGTCAGTGGCTTAAGACTGAAATAGATAATAACCACAGGCCCCCACCAGCCCAGATTTATTGGGTTCTCTTACACATCCAACTCAGTCACGAAGGTTTCTGAAGACACCCAGTATCTCAGCTTCCCATAAGCCATTTTGTGATCTGACTCTAGTCAGAACTATAGAAGTAGAGTACCTAAATGCTCAGTGGTTTAATTCATCCACCCATATATGTTACGCTTTATGAAGGGTTTTTGACACTATTTCCTGTTTCATAATATTAACAGGACTGCCTTCCTAGGTGAAATTCACTCCAAGCAGATGGTAGTCTGATTTTACTGTTTACTAGTTAATCTTAAGTGTTTTGTCTAACAGGAAAAAGTGCTTTGAGGCCAATTTCCCATGTGCCCTCTTCAGATACATTAATGTCCTTACTTGACAGCGTCTTGAAATTTATAAAAAACAAAGCTAGAGTTTAAAAAGCAATACATAGCAAATATGAATATTACTTAATGAAACTAAATTTAGATGGCTGTGAAGTATAGATTGCTGTGGTTTTCGCCTTTATATGTCCTGGAACTTTTATTTATTTGCTTGCTAAATATGTTCTTGGCACAGTGATGTGTATTCCACAGGTAGTGCTGGTTGGTCTATAGGGGCACATTTAATCTGTGACCTTAATTACAGTTCACTGTGGAAGTTCATTGGGTATAAATGTCAGTGCTAGCCAGGGGCTGTTTTGTTCATATCCCATATACTTTACAGAATAAATTAGTGCATAGTTCTGAAGTCTAAAAGCTAATTTTAAGAAAGTATTGGTTGACAATGTTGAGTCTCCATATGAATCTGTGGCTATCAGAAAAACTTCCTGTAGTATAATCAAATGCAGAAGAGACCTGGAGCCCTTTAGGTAATAAATAATATCCTCTTACCTTCTTTGTTAGCCTAGACAAAAGACAGGTTGAACAGTAAAGCTTGGGTGACAGTGAGCAGGTTTTGCTCTCATGGTAGTGTCTTTTGTATCCTGTATTTCTTCCCAAGCAGTGTTATGCAAATGAACCAATTAATGTTAGATAAAACGGTCTTCACTCTCTCATGGTGTTTGTAACTAGAAGGGCACCACTGTAAGTCACGTACCTATTCAGGGTCCTCTCCAGGCCGCTGCAAGGGTCTGATTAGCTTGACTGGGGAAGACAATCGCAGAGGCATCTGCTCCGTTAATTTTGAGGGAAAATTTACCAGATGGAGGCTGAAGATTTAAGTGATTAGAAGGTAGTTGATTGGAATACAAATTGGATTAAAAGAAATTAGATTGATATAAATCGAATTGAGTCACAACAGTTTGTGTTGTTCGTACCAAGGGCCAGTGGATTATGGGAGAAGCAGATGCTCCAATGAGATAGGAATTAATGTGGCTTTGACAGTCCATCTGCGAAGGTCTGAATATCGAGTACATCCCTAATCTCTCTCTCCATTTATCAATGCCATAATGTTAATTAGTACTTCATTCATTAAGTTACTTACAGGAGAAAAAAATCTCACCCCATCCCCTTTCTGCCCGAGAATTTGTTATTCTGCCAAGAATTAGAGAGCTCTTTGCAGCTCAGCTAGTTATAGTAGACTGTGAGACTAGACCTGTGTCCTCTGCCTCATGCATACAACTGCCTCTGGCACCAGGGCAGCAAGTTTCAAAATATTTGCTTGTGTTTTTCTCTTCATAAACACATATCTAGTGGACTCTTGCGCATAAAACAGTGTGTAACTCTGTTGACATAATTACATATGTACATTATACATTTTGATTTTTTATAAGACACTCACTGGCAATATATATGTATATAAATATATATAAACATATATATTGTTTAATAAAATACATGTGATGTTAATATCGAGTGTCAGATTCTTTCTTGAGAGAAAATAAGTAGAATGTGGTTCCTATGACTTTGGATGCATTGTGGCTTTTATGTATGTTCATTAGCTGTGCTGGTCTATGAAAAATTGCAGGTTACTGGAACTATCTTGTTTGGCTACATAGCATTTGACCCTGCTTGTCAGAGAAAAATATTCACAGACTTGGAAGTAAATGAAGCATCATTTTAAATGCTCATGTAGTACTGGGAATATGACCCATTACAATCCGACGGTCATTGAAATTGAAATCTCATTATTATACCTTAAGCTATAACAGTAATACTTGCTGTAAGGAAGGCAGTTCTATCTTGGATCCCATTGAAGGAACCTGAGGAAGTGGAGACTCCATATGATCTCACTTCTCAGGCACTTTGGGGATGTGTGGACTCCAAAGACAGTCCGAGAAGATGCCACGGGGTATTACTAATTATCAGGGAAATGTAATTCACGGTGGGATGGACTAAAAGGGAACCTAGAATATGCTATGAGAGAGCACAGCATTAAAGGTGGTGGCAAGTCATTCAGAAATAATCATGGTACAGACAGACACGGGCTGCTTGCCAGCGCAAGCAGGGAGAATTTCTATTTTTGTTAACTGAGGGAAAGCAATTGCTCATATAAAAGCTTATTAAGTGTTATAAAATTTGGGGCTTGTTGGATAATATCCTACGAGTCATGGTCACTTTCAGCAATGTGCCTACCGCAGGAATGACTATGTATACATATTCCTGACACAAGCTGACTGGAGTTCTATGCAGTTCTTCCCAGGCCCTCTCACTTTGTGTGTTTTGTAATCCTTCACAGTCTTAGCAACAGAATCTAATCCTTTCAAATCCCTTCTTCTTCTACTGCAAAGACAATGTGAGAGCCAGACCTGTGTGTAAGTTCTGTATCAGCGCTGCTGATTGTATGCACACTGTCTTCTGTGGCCCTGAATTTACAGGCTGTATTAGGCTACCATTTCTAATCTGTACTCCTAGATTTCAGTTGATCATAATGAAAAAGAGTATCAACCCACAAACCACAAAATTCAGAAAAAGAGAAGAGCAAGCTCTGAAACTTAAGACTGAAACATTTACAATTATTTAACAGAGTGACTCTGGATGATGAGAAAAATCATGGGAGTTTGTCTCTTGCTATTGTATGAGAAATTAAATAGCACCTAAAAATAATTTAGACTTCAGGGGTCAACTCCTCATTTTGTTTGAACTCTCCAGTGTTCAGTCTAATTGTTGTTTGTCTAATTGGTGGCAGTCATTCATTAAGAGCCGTCAGTACATCAAGGTGGGGCTCATTGAGCCTGGAGGAGTTATACATGTGTTCTTATTCATGCCTTTGTTTCTGTGACTGATCATTGGGTGTTTAATAACTTTCCGAGACCCGATGAGGATAATTAAAGTAATCGCTTGGTTGTAAACTAATGACAACAGAGATACAGCCTCCTCCTTTGCTGATTGTTGATAGACTTTAGATAATTGATATATTTTCCCTCTGAAATTTGTTTTTGTGTTTTTGTGCATTAGAGCTCAAATTCCATATGCTGGACACACAAACAGCAAGGCTGATGAACATATGTCAACTACATTGATGGAATTGTCTTTGTTTCTACTAATGATCTCAGGAGTAATGTGCAGAGGTTAATTGAGGCTCCTCGTTAGTAGATAATATTTTTGTACATATTTAAAAGCACTCATACTCCATATGGAAAAAACAGTCAGCCGGGTTAAGCCATGGCTTGCCTTGATATTTCAGGAGTTCTATTTTGTACAGCTGACCTATGGGCCCATGTCAAAATGGACCATTTACATAAATATCTCCAGGTCAAATTACCACAATGACATATAGGATTCTCTATTTCAGTTGTAATCCCTTGTAGGCAATGGATTTTTAAACTCAGAAAGTGAGTAACATGGCCAAGTGTTAATGTAGGAAGGGATGTTCTGGTACCTCAGACCAAGTCCATCAGTGACAAAGGCTTTGTGGATACACGAATAAATGTCCAAATAAATGCTGAGCCTGGCATCGAGGTCCAGAGTTTTGCACTTCATGGTAAGACTCATTGAGCAATTTGTTTAATCCTGACTGTGTAAACTGGATTTAGAAAAGTCCAATTTGTAAATCAGCTGGCTGGTGGATTTCTATTCACCAGGGAGATGAAAGAATTCAGGGATGTTCAATAAAGTTTGAGAGTTTTACTAACAAACTTTTTTCAAAGAAAACATTTACTTAGATATTCTGAAATTTTTATTAATTTTTGTAGATTCTGAACAAACGTGGAAGGAAAAAAGACACTAAAATCAGACAAACTATATGCTTTGGCTCATGACATTGTGGAACTGAGATTTAAGAAAGACAGTGACAGTGGGAATGACGGACATGCACGCATCTGGAGAAAAAGGAAGATTGCATAGGGATCTACGGTAAAGTGGATATAGAAGTCATTGAGGAGTTCAAGCCAATTATTGAGATACTGTACACTTAGAAACTAGGAAAAAAATAGAGAAGATGTCAGGAAGGAGAGGAGGAAGAGAATTGACACAAGGATAGGAATGAAGTCATTCGTCTGAAAATAAAATCTGAAGAGATCACTGAAACTGCAGGTGAGCTCCTGAGAAAAGCCTCCAGCTTTCCAGAGCTGAAGATTGTAGAGATTTGAGGCTTGGGTCATAGAGATAATAAATAACAGACTCAATGAGACAGAATGAGCTCCGTGGGAAGTACTGCGGAGAGGATTAAGTCAGACTTACCTGGGGATCCATTAACTAAGTCCAGAATTACAACAGTCTAAGTCAGTTCAATAATTTACACACAATTCAAAGACAGGGGCGTTCACTATTTTGTTCCATTTATGTTAGAAATTTATAAGAAAATAATATCATATGCCTTCTGAAGGCATGTAAATATGCACACATCTCTCTTACACACAGACACAAACACACGCGCGCACACACACACACTTGGTTTTTCAGTAAAGGACCACAGAACTTATTAATTACAGGATGGTCACTCTGTTCTTATGTTCACATACTTTACATTTTCTTCACATTTTTTTTTTTATTTGCTGCTCTTCTATAAAACACCACCGGTCAGAGTCTGATGCACTGAATAGCAGACTGGGAAGGTCATATCCAGACCATATCCTACCCTAAGCTGTCTTCCTGTTGCTTTCCACACCACTGCAGCTCTAGGGCTCTTTTGGCCTTCCTGTCAGCCTCCTCCTTCCAGCTTTATCAAGATGACTTCTGTTTTCTACTCCTCTGGCTTTGATACAATAAAGTGTTACATTTTCAGTGACTGAATGAAGTTAATTCAGTGCGCATGTTAATAATAACCTGCTCACTGCAAATCTAGGATGATCAATTTCACCTGCTCCCTCATTAGATAACACTTCAAAGTAAATGCACTGAGTGGAATAGACCACTCCCCCCATAAGTTTCCTGAAAAATGGCAGATGTTTTTGAGAGATCTTAAGAATTGGGTCTCTTAAAGTTCCATAGCGCACAATTCAAGCAGAGAAAAGATCATCTGAAGACATTTACAGCACCCTTTCTTGGTGCTTTTCTCCATTCAGTAGAAAAATAAGCTCCTTTTCTTACCTTCACACTGAGTCATTTCACTGAAAACACCACTCAAGATTTTTGTTGCAGCAGTGATATTATCTGATAGTCATTTTCTTCTGAAACAGAAGACATGCTTTGGAAGGATATTTAAAGTTCTGCTAAAGCTCTCACTTTAAAAGCCTTCAAGAGATATCATTAATAGTAAAAGGTAAGACGAAAATAGATCCCCAGATGAAACGTGCCCTGGCCATTAAGGTAATTCATATTCCTTATCTACTATCATAGTTCTAGTTTATAGCCTAAAATCAGTCAGCCATTCACATAGCCTTATGATTGGTGGCTGTTCAGAATCATTGTGGTTTTCCAAATAAACCTGTGGAAACGATTTTTTCGAAAAAAATGCTTAAATTATGTATATTTATTATTTTAATGTGTTAAATGAAAGAAAATCAAGGGAATTTTGAACTCCAGTTATTTTTGTAGGCTCATGAGCATTTGAAAATCTCTGAAGCTGTTTTAGCATACATACTTCGTATTTAAAAAAGTGGTGTCCTTTTAGTGTAGTGAACATTTTCTATTTGCTTCTGTGTGAAATAGTGTGAACTTGGATTTGTTTGCTGTAGAAATATGATACTATCGCATCCATTCAGGTTGGTCACCTGTGAAATCCATTCAGTCCGAGTCTGAGAAGCAAAAACAATGTGATAATACAAGCTGTTTTCAATTAGTTCCCTTACAAGGCTCCTTTCCTCCCAAGGTACAAGCTTCAGCAAAGAATTTGAATATGTTGTTATACAATCTAAAGAAAGACTGAATTTAAGTCAGCCACTCCCACCATTCTCAAGAACACTTCATCCATTGGGATCACCATGGTGGTCCCTGTGGTGGATAATTTAGTTCATAAAGTATAGTTTATTGTGAAGTACACCGTATAGTATAGTTATAATTTAGACATTTCAAGAAAAAATATGTTGTAATGGGCAAAGAGTATAATTTCATTTTGTCCATTTCTTGAAACTACTAGTAAGGGCTAAACTGAGATAGAATTATAATATTGAACTTAATTCTATGCTATTTAAATCACACCAGTGAGCCTTTAGAAAATATGTATTGATGTCCTCTAAACCTCACTAAACTTCTGATGAAAATCTACGAAGACATAGACAGCACTTAAAGATTACCTCCCCAGGGGTTTTACAGATTTTTCATGAAATCTCATTTATGTTGCTGGAGACATTTCTTAATAAAATACTTCAGATACTACACATATCTATTCACAAGAAAATGAGCACAATTTGCAAATAAGTTCTTTGACATTCCTAGGTAATAATACTTGCTACTAAAACCCTGTACATCTTGTTCATTGTAAGCTATAATGGCTAGTTTATATGGCTTTTATACATGTTTCAAATCAAAATTCCAATGGTCTGACGCCCCTAAAATGAACATTCTTGGCTGATTGATGCATTTATGTAATATAGTCATGGCGAACATGATGCTGTCATATTTAGAACTGTAGACAGCATATGACATAAGTTGATCCACCTGCTGAGCTTCATAGGCTTGGCTCCTTTACGATCCTGGGAAGTGTGTTACTCAGAGTGACTTTAGCTCACTGGGTAGCAATAGACAGCAGCAGAGATTAAGAACACAGATGTACTCAAGTTACTTATTGAATGACTTCTTACTGTATCAAAAGGACTATATCCTATGAAACATAGTCTGTTGTCTGTACATAGTAACAGATTCCTCTCAGTACAGTGATAGAGGTTGTGATAATGAAACCATGGTACACCACAATAATAGACAACATTTACCAACTAATTGATTACATAGCATTCAAAACATGGAGAAATATCAGTATATTCAGCAATGTTGTCTGTTTGACACTGCTGTGTACTGAAACAAGTAAACAAAAGGTTGGAGTGAGTGAGAAACTTGGCATCCCATAGTTCTCTTCAGTTTACAGTTGAGTTATCATACTCATGGTGAAACATTATTAGCAGATCAGGTCTGCTGTTGGTAGACCTGATCATTCATCAAAGAGTCTTATGTATTTGTACCCCTTCTTTAGGTAACACCCTTCATTCCCTAGCTTAAGTATAATGTTGAGAAGAATAGACAAACTCTCAAGAGGTGGATGTTGGTTGAAAATAAGGAAGCATCACATAATTGTTTTTTTAAGTTTGTGTGCTTCTCTGTGAGCTTGCACACATATATGATACTTTGCATGTGTGGTGAGAGGACAAGCCTTGGTTATGTATGGTTCACACCGTCTAACATGTTTGAGACATGTTTTGTATGCTGTTACTTATACCAGGCCTGAGAGTTTCAGGGGCCTTGCCAGTCGTCACCACCCAGCTCCCTCTAAGATTTCTGGGATTTAAAACCATGTACTGCCATGTCTGCCCTTGCATGACTTCTGGTCCTCACACTTTCAGTATAAGCGTTTCACACATTGAGCCATTATTCCCACCCCTAGTCGTCGTCTAAATACATGTTCATTTCTTGAATCTAAGGAATCCCATGCTTTTAATTCATGATAACATTATTATTTTTGTTCATAATTGAGCCAGTATTATTTCAAGGAACTGTCCGAATTATAATAATATTTTCAATTCTGTTATTTAAAACTGCCTCACTTATTACACAAGGAAAGAAATTTGTGTGCAATTTTAAACAGATTATCCAAGTTCATTTTGTCTTTATGATAAAGCATTTTACGTTAGAAAAAATAAGCATTCTAAACAAATTTATAAAAACTAAATATTTAAAGAGTATATCACACAAGTTAAATATTTGTGATGATGGGAATAAGGATTTTTAGACACTATCAGGTTTTTTTTTTTTTAGTTATAGTCATGGAAATTAAAGGCACCGACACAGAATTATCAAGATATATTGCTTAGAAAGTAGAATAGTAGGCCAGCATAATATCAGTCTATTACGAGTATATCGTGGCCATAAAATTGATGTCAATAGTTTTTAGAAAACTAAACGTTATTATACAATTTAATGTATTTGAGATTGTTTCATCCTATTGTATTTTGCAAAGGCAATGCAGTTTTAAACCATGACACAGTATTATAAATATGATAATAAGAAACTAGATTTCAAAGATACAGGAATAAGGACTGCTTTTGTCAATATAAGGCAGGTCTGTCTAACCCATGAAGACCTCTGATTTGGTGGCAAATTACTCTTTAAAGAATATCTTCCACCATTATGATGGATCGAATTGATTTGAAATTGGACTGGATGGATATCCAGCTGAATTCACTGTCTGCTCACCGAATTGTTGGAACATAAATTTATAAAATAGAAAGTTAATTTCTCTGGAAGAATATTACCCCTTAAATATCTGGGATAAATTCTAATCCATACATAAAGATTTCTCTTTAATGTTACACAGATAAAGTGTATATTCCCATGCGCTGCCATGCTTCTATACTCAGTCACCTACAGTTACTGATGGTAAGCTACACAAACTCTGCTCTAGCTGTGAAGGCTGTTATTCACCTGCCACCAGGACTACCTGCTTAGGGATCAATGTCTTGAATACGAGCAGCCAACAAATATACCAACAAAAGATTAAAACTTTCCTAACAAAAGGTACTGTATAGGGCAAGAAAGTGTAGACAGGAGTAGGGAATGTATTTCAGATTCAATATTTCCAGCAATTTCTGTTAACAGTGGTAATTGAAATTCATTTGAGAAATTTAGAAAATGTTTTTTTTGAATCTTAGTTTTAATCCATTTAATATGAACAAAAATGAAAATTTTGAAAAAAAATTACTCACTTTTTAAAAAATCATGAATTAAATATTTGCTTTTAAGATATGTCATACATTGCCAAGTTATCGTTGGCTAAAAGTATTCATCAAATGACTCAGAGGTCACAGGAGATGGCTCTGTGGGTAAAGTGTTTGCCTCCCACTCTAACATCCTGAATTCAGATATTTAGTTCTCATGTATAAGACTAGGCAAAGCAGTAGTTGGTAACATTCCCGGTGCTGCTGGGAAGAGACTGGTGGATACCTGGAACCCACCAACTAGTCCTCACAGTGCAAAGTCAACAGAACAAAATGAAGGACTGAACATTGCCTGGCAATTTAAGGTTTTATACTCCCTAAAGAGTTAATAAAACAGAGAACACATGAGGAAAAGTCACCCTGGAAGCTCAGAGTGCCCAGGCCTGGAAGAGGAAATCTCACTGCTATGTACTTGGCTATTTTCTTGGTTCTTCACTATAAAATGTGAATTTGAGTTTGATTTTTGTTTGATGGCTAAGCCTTCTGTATAGCATTCTAGAAAATGGGATATATGTAAGGACCTGCTGGATATCCTATTATGAAACTATGTGCTTTGACAAATAAGTTGCCCATTGAATGATAAAAAGAATCATAAGAATCATGTTTCTTGTTGACAATTCATTTAATAAAAAGTTAGTTTGGCATCTACATTGAAATACAATATCTAAAGTAATATTTCTATGTCTCTATTTTGATAATGATTCTAGATTAAGCCTACATTTAATTTCATAATTTAGTATATTATAGGGTAGCATCAAATATATTTCATGTACTTCCAGAGGTTAGGGAAAACATAAACATATCTAGGTATGGTCTTGATAGAGTTTTAGTAGTATTCAAATATAATAAAGTTCGTCATGTATGCTATCCTATTACAGAATGTCTAGAGGAAAATATTATCTTGACATCTTTTTTTCTATTCTTTGTATTCCATCAAGGGAGGCACACTGTGATGTAGTCTTCCTGAAATAAATGTAGCAAAATCCATCATGGTTGATTTAGTGGAGTTATTCATGAATTCCAGCTTAATACTGATTATTACACGTGCTGATCAATGTAGCACCGGCTCACATTCTGTTTCTGAGAAAAATGTTGAATCGTGTTTATTCTGATGGCAGAATATAGAGCTATGAGTGGGTGGAATTAAATGTATCAAGCAATAAAACATGGATGTAAAATTTCTCCTCAGAAAAGAGACACTCTTGTCAATTTGCTCAGTGTTTTATGGACTGAATTTTGAAAGAATATTTATAATGGTTTACAGAGGAAAAATGATATATACTGACTACTTATTATCCTAATTACAGACTTATCTTTAGTTTGTCTATAATCCATCTATCAATGTATCTATCAGCCATTTGCCTACCATCAAATTATCTACCTGTAATCTGTCATCTACCTATCTCTTTTAGTCTATGGAAAAAACTTAAATGAGATGTTCATGTTTGATTTATGCCACAAAAATTGGATAAGCAATAACATTAATAGTAGTTGAGTAATAACCTCTATCCTTCATTTTCAAAATGCTGTTTCTTGCTTATTATAGTCATCAAAATGAGATGGAGATAATCCTTTAATATTCATCTGTAACTTAAATATTGTCATAATTGTAGTTACCTCCCTGGATTACTTTTACTAGTATAATAGTTTTATGGGAAACTGCTTTGTTTGAACAATGTGATTACTATAAATAAGAATGAATAATAGCATACATTTTAAGACAGAAAAAATGAAACTCTGGAAAGTCTGCTTTCGGAAAAGAACTACCTACTCTGCTTCTAATTTGTAATGAAGTTCTTCTATAAGAAAAATCTCAGGACATTTTGAGAGTCACTGCTTGACCTGCAGAGGTTCCAATTGTTGACAGAGATATTTGTTTTGTAAATTTAAAATAAGGCTAAGTTCTAAAAAAAATTACTGTTGCTCTACTGAATAATGAAGCAGGGACATTTTACTTAAAAAACCCTGAAGTGAAATCAAGAAGCATACTTCTAGATGTTTGATTGTCATTATCGTATCACGTGACTGGCATCACTTCTGAGAAGGAAAGTCCTATAGTCCTTATCAGTAGCTATTGACTCAATATAGCAAAAATGTAGCAGCATTCATAAGTTATTAGTTATTCTCCATTTACACAATATTTAAAGAACTAACAATGCTTGGAAATTTAGAGAATTAAAACATTCTGAAAACATTAGAAAGTCTCTGAAAAATGGGAGTTTTTCATTGCATACATTTGAATTGTTAAGAGGGTGGTCAAGGACACATTTGCTGATATGACCATGGGATGTTTGGATATAGCTAAATGCATGATCTTGTCTGAGTAGAAACTTTAACATTGTGCCTTCTTATATTCCTTCCCTGCTCCCTGCTCACTGAAGAAACCAGAGATTTGTGCTTTCTAGAAGTATCAAGGGAGCTCATTGGTCAGACAGATAAGACAAATTTGGAAAATCCATGTTCTTTGGAGATGCCATTCCAATGAAAAGGAGGAAAATAGTCAAAGAACAAAATCTTTATAACTCCTACCCTCCAAGCACATGCAAACATATGTGAGCATGCAGCACATGTACACGTGGACCCACGCCCATCTCCGTACACATACTTCCATTGTGTGCCCACATACAATGGAAAAGAAAAGAAACGTCTCAAGGCTTGTCCATTGGCACAGTCTCTAAAACTGGAAAATACAGAGATTAGTTTGGGCCTGGTGAGGGATTACATACCCATTTGTGAACCATTTCATATTTAAAGACATTCTGGGTGATTCTAATGAATCTCCTTTAATAACCAAAGCAGATATTTGATTTTTAAAAAATGTGGGTAGTACATTTGGATAGTTTTTTGATTGAAATCAAGTTTAGAATACATAACTTCTAAAATACCCACACCAAATATGTAAGCCATTCGTGTTATTCTTGACTTTTTTTATTTTTAAATCAATCTTATTTTACATTCCAATCCCAGTTCCCTCTCCTTCCTATCCTCCTGCTCCCCCATCTCCTACCCACTCCACCTCCATCCACTCCACAGAGAGGATGATGTCTCCCATGGGGAATCAAGAAAGTCTGTTTCATCATATTGAGATAGGACTAAGGTCTTCCCCACTGTGTCTAGACTGAGAAAGGTATCCCTCCATAGAGAACAGGCTCCAAAATAGTTCATATACTAGGGATAAATATTGGTTCCATTGCCAGTGGACCCACAAACTTCCTAAGCTACACCACTGTCACTCACTTTCAGAGGGCCAAGTTCAATCCTATGTAGGTCCCCCAGCTGTCAATCCAGAGTCAGTGAGCTCCCACAAGCATAGGTCAGCTGTTTCTGTGGGTTTTCCCATAATGGTCTTGACTACTTTGCTAATATTATTGCCTTCCCTCTCTTCAAATGTTCTCTGGGTGCTCAGCCCAATGCTTAGCTGTGTAGCTCTATGTTTGCTTCCATCATTTCCTGGATTGAGCCTGCTCGTTCGTTCCTGGCCACTTAGACCCAACATAATCACACAGATACTATATTATTTGCAATATTGTTTGTCCAATAGCTTAAGCATATTTCTGCCTTACTCCTATATCTTAAATTAACCCATTTCTATTAATCTGTCTATTGCCACATGGTTGTGGCTTACCAGCAAGGTTCCAGTGTGTCTGTCTCCAGTGGCTGTTACATGGATTCTCCCTGACTCTGCCTCCTCTCTATATATATCTCTTTCAGCCTGGCTTTACTCTGTTAAGGCACTGGCCAAAAGAAGCTTCTTTATTAACCAATGGCAATGAAACATATTCATAGCATACATCACCTCTCACATCACTAGACGAAGACTCTATGATGATATTTAAAGTAGTCATCAATCTGACTACAGTGAAAGGGCAGTTCAGGCACTTTTTGTGCTATTGCTTAGGGTCTTAGCTGGGGTCATCCTTGTGGGTTCCTGCGAATTTCACTAGTGTCTCCTTTCTCATTAACCTCATATTGTGTCCCTCAATCAAGATAAGCTTCCTTTGCTCTGCCTTTCCGTCCTTCACCCAACTTGACCTTCCTGATCACTCATGTTCTCCTTCCTGCTCCCCTTCTCCTCTCCACATTCCCCTATTGTAATAATTAGGGCAGCGGTGGCTGCGTTCTCAGCACCCCCGGCCGCCTGCCTGGCTAGCTTATGCCCAAAATAATTACACAGACACTGTATTCTTTTAATCACTGCTTGGCCCTTTAGCCCTAGCCCTTACTGGCTAATTCTCACATCCCGATCAACCCATCTCTAATAATCTGTGAGAACCGGTCTTACCGGGAAGATTCTAGCCTAGTCCATCCTGGGTCTTCATGCCGGGAGCGGGGCATGGCATCTCTCTCAGGCGTCTGCTCCTGAGAGGAAAGCTGTGGAGACTCCGACCTCACTTCCTCTTCCTCCCAGTGTTCTGTCCTGTTTTCTCCTCCCACCTATCCTCTAACCAATAAAATGGGCCAGGGCAGTGCCTTTATTAGCCAATGACCTTCCTCCATCATTTCCCCTTTTTCGGTTTAAACAAAAAAAAAAAGGCTTTAACATAGCAAAATTACATATAACAAAACAGTTATCAAGTAAAAGTTACAATAATCTTTATCATAACTAAGGAAAACTATAACTATAACTAACTATTCTTAACTCCATCAAAGACTCCAGAAAGATATATTACCTAAGTAAACAAGAACTAAGAAACTTAGTTCTAGAAATGACAAAGACATCTCGCTGCCTGGACAGTCACCCAACGTTCTTTTGTACCGTTGGGGCATCCATCTTCAGCCTTCAGGCCCATGGTATCCAGCAGACATTTCCATAAAGCAGGAAAATTCAAAGTCAGTTCAGTCACTATCTGTTGTGTCCTGCAGAATGTCTCGCAGACTCTTTCAAAATGAATCAGGAACCCCGAAAGATCATCTCACCTTAGGCAAGTTCAGTAGTCCTCTCTCTGCGGGTTCTCTGTGTCCAGTTTATGCAATAGTCCAGGCAAGAGCAGTTTCTTGCCCAAATGGCTATCAAACTCCATAAGGTGCCTCTTCGATGACCATCTTCCTCTTGAAGTAGATTGGTGCTGCCAGGAGCAGACGTGTCTCATTGTCATGAAAAGTCCTCAGTTATTAAAACGTTAAATGTCCTATTCTGTAATCTTTGAAAGACATGAAGAATGTCTATCTAAAATATATCTCTATATATCTAGAAAATCTAACTAACATGACTATAATCTTTACTATTATCGATGATTATCCATTAACAACCTATATTTCTTAATTATACAGTACATATTTAAATGAACTACACAATCACAATACCTTAATCAAAATCAGAAACACTTATACATATAACAAAATTGACCTTAAATCTCTATCAATAAAGCAAAATCTATACTAATGCAAATTATTCATACCTATATCATATCCCCCTTTAAATGTAAAAGAACGTTTATAAACCATATTTGGGAACATGGGCGCAGTTATTTCTCTCCAAACTGCTTCCTGCTGAATGGGGGCGTTGTTAATTAGGTCTTTCATGGTATAACCTGTGTGCTAGTTTCATCTCAGTTGGCAGTTGAGCGAAGTAAATTTTCTGAAGATGTTCACTGCAACCCTTCAGGAGGGCGTGGTCCATCATACCAAATAGGAATAGAAGAAATGAACAGGGTCTCATCCTCTGTGAAAACAAAATAAGAAACTCCTTTCCAAAGCATCATGTCCTTAGATCCAAATTTCAAATTCAAGGCATCAAAATATCTATGTTGGATTAGCTCAGCAGCATTTATAAATAAATATCTTTTAGCATCTGTTGCTCCTTCCTCAGCATTTAAACAATTCAAAGAGAGCATAATAGCATACAGTATCAAAAGTCTCTGTGTATTTTCCATCTTTGTGCAGCTTTGTTTTAACCTCTATTTAGTTTATTTTTACTTTTAACTCTTTGTTTTTTGAGACAGGTTCTCTGTATCTTTGACCTGAAGTAACTCTGTAAACCAGGCTGTCTTTGAACTCTCAGAGATCCGCCTGTCTCTGCCTCCCAGGCATTCGGGATTAAAGGTGTACACTACTACACCTTGAACGAACTCACAGAGATCTGTTTGCCTCTGCCTTCTAGGTACTGGGATTAAAGGCGTGTGCTAACACACATAACAACTCTCTTCCTTTTTTTGTTTTTTACTTCAAGAACTTCAACTTTTAGTCTGCATATATTTTTAACACACTGTAAACCATTCAGAAATTTTCTCTGTCTTTGAATCTCTCTTTACTGTATATCTCTCTTTTTCTGACCACACGAGTCTTTAATTTACCAAGCAATATCAGTAGGATTAAAGGCGTGGCTTTGCAGGCTGGATCCAGTCCATTCCTTAGCTTTCCAGCCTCGTGGCGGATATACAGGCTGTAGCCATGTTTACTGCAACAACTGTGTATGGCATTTCAAGGTCCCTGCCAGCAAGTGAGCTACAACAGACAACACTCAAGTCCTCTCTCGGTAGCCGGCCCTCCTGCCTCAAACAGTCAGAGTTTGCCCTGGCAGGATGGCCCAGAAAGCCGGCATTTTTAAACGGCGCAGCTTTTTTCCTGCTATGGCTGAAAACCGAAAAGCATGCGTTCAGCTTTTCGTCAACACAGTTTAAGTGTTTCGTGGCAGGACCTCTTGATGAGCTGCAGGGTTTTGCAGCTAAAGCTGAGTCAGGAAGCCTCTCTCAGATGAGGCGCTTGCTTGCCTCTAGCAAGCAGAGTAGATCCGAGAAATTGTCACTATCAAGAAAACATGCTTTACTCTTTCCCAAGCTTTTTCAGGCTTTCTGTGGATTCAGTTGTCCTTGTGGGGGCCATATGTAATAATTAGGGCAGCGGTGGCTGCGTTCTCAGCACCCCCGGCCGCCTGCCCGGCTAGCTTATGCCCAAAATAATTACACAGACACTGTATTCTTTTAATCACTGCTTGGCCCTTTAGCCCTAGCCCTTACTGGCTAATTCTCACATCCCGATCAACCCATCTCTAATAATCTGTGAGAACCGGTCTTACCGGGAAGATTCTAGCCTAGTCCATCCTGGGTCTTCATGCCGGGAGCGGGGCATGGCGTCTCTCTCAGGCGTCTGCTCCTGAGAGGAAAGCTGTGGAGACTCCGACCTCACTTCCTCTTCCTCCCAGTGTTCTGTCCTGTTTTCTCCTCCCACCTATCCTCTAACCAATAAAATGGGCCAGGGCAGTGCCTTTATTAGCCAATGACCTTCCTCCATCACCCTATCACACTCCCCCACCCCCCCATGCTACTACTTTACCAAAGAGATCTTATCTATGTCCCCTTCCCCAGGGATCCATGTATGTATGTTTAAGGATGTCTCTCACATTACATATGAAAGATCTTTAGTTTCTTTTCTCTTCTTATGATCACTTCAGTTATGGAGACACCAATGATTATCCACAGCTTTCAACAATTCCTAACATCTTTCAGCACCTTTAAAATTTTCTATTTTCCTTCTTTATAATAGCTGGGATGAGATTAATAAAACATTTTAATTAAATTTGATTGCACAATTACCAATTGAGAAATGTAAGGATAATAGATTTAATGTTAGCTACAAGGACACTCTGAATTGTATAGCTATTGTTTTGTTTGCACCACTGTCTGCTCAACAAGTGGGTTTGCATATTTCCCATTAGTCTCTATTATTAACACTATTTTGAAATTAAAGTAATTTGTTTGAAATATGAAGAAAAGAGTTTGTGGGGCAATAAAAAGAGACATTTCAAGAGGATATAGTTTTGAAAAATAGGCATATATTGTTGGGCAGAGTTAGTCAATATTAAGTAGGAGCAGATGCTGAAAGTTTTTTAGTCTCACAGCCCATGGCCCTTTCCTTTTCTCTCTTTCTCATATATTTTCTCCCCTTTCTTGACCCCTTCTTTCTTACTCCTTCCCTTTTGACTCCTCCTATTTCCACCAAATCTTCTTTCTTTTCTAATAGAACTTCAAAGATATTCTTAACTCATGGTCACACAAAACTGAATCCACTATAATGTGATGTGTATATCTCAGGAAATAATCTTTTTTAAAATGCCTTTTTAGACTTTTGAGGTCTGTAGTCACATTCTGATTTCTGTGATTTCTTCATCTTTATGTTCTGTCTGTTATACTTATTTGAGACCACAACATATAAATTAAAAGTCAGTAAGTTCCAGCATTCTGAAGCACTCTGTATGATCACTGCCCCCTGCACCACCCCCTAAACACGGTATAGTATGGGATCCCCTCTGAGTTCTGTTGTCATTTCAGCTTTTGTCCGTGTTGTCACAAAACTGAGTCCTTTGCATAAACCAAGCAGATTAATAGTTTTTCATAATTTAAAGGCCTACACCTCTCTGAAAACATAGTGAAGGAAATATCATACACCATCACTTATACCTATATTCCTGCCCGCTCAAAACACAAGTTTTTATATACAATTACAAATATTTCATAGAGGTACTTGAGTTTTATTTATTGATTCTCTCAAAACAAAATGTAACTTTGCACTATCACAATTTAAGGTGTTCATATAGAATCTTACATTTTCAATTACATCTTAAGATTGAAAATGTACTTTTATTAATTATTCTTGTAGATATTTATTTTACCCCGTCTCTGTCTGAATGATGAGACTTTCCATTTTATTTTCTGCTCTAGTTAACTGTTGCAGGCCTGATAATTGCATTTAAAGTAAACAATTATAAATGAGGAAGACTTTCTGTAACACATCACTTGCTTTAAGGATACAGCCTACATTGCTGTGGTGCAAATTGGAATCCCTGTCCAAGTATATCACATCTATTAAATCAACTTTAAAATTTTGCACTGAAAATGTGTTGTTGGCATCTGATGCTTACAGTCTATCTGTTCTTTTCTGAATCTGATGAAATAAAACTGGTAGTCCCCACCATTAAAGATATATTCTCTCCCTAAATGCAAAGGTAAACCCATGGCTAAATTAAGTTCCATTAATTGAATTAAAATATTTATTTGAATTGGCTTGAAAGTAGTTTAGAATTACTCTGAGATATATGTCCTCTCTTTATAGAACAGAAATTTGCAAATTTAGGTGATTGCTTAGAAAGTTGCAAATAAAAAAAATAAAAAAAGAAAGTTGCAAATAGCAAACTGTAAGATGCTTCACTATAAATCATTATTATTATTTTTCCTGCATGGCTGTTGATTTTAGAATATCCTTTTGATTCCTCTGAAAGACATCATCTGCAATATAGTAGAATGGTATCCAAAGCAGTGATTGTTTAAAAGTCAAAAGCATCTAGATGTTGTTTGAGATCATTTGCTGTTCTATCTGGAGACAAATATTTGCTTGCCAGCCCTCATGTTGGGTCGTTCATAAATGCATGTAACATTAGCTCCATGGCTTGCCCAGACACATCGATAACTAATCAAATACATTTTAAAAACAAAACAAAGAATCTCAAAAGTATCTAAAATAGAACATAATGCATAATTTTGATCTTCAAAATGCCAGATATTATATTTATATCATTTAATGGCTAAACATTTATTTTATCACTAGAATGTTATTGTGCATATATCAGCATATTTACTGTAGATACTGCAAAATACCTAGTTACTTTATAAATTAAGAGGATTATTTATCTCTCAGTTTCATAGAACCAACTCATAGACCTAAGTGAGTGCATACTGTCTGCATCACAGAATACTAAGTGGTATAATGATCTGTGAATATAGATCAAACGGCAAGACTGGTAGAGAGAGACAGTCAGAGGTCACACTGTCCATGTTATAACAATTCCCTTTTGCACAAACAAACTCAGTTTGTAATAACAAAAACAGCCTCTTCCAACAATGATATCCACAGTTCTGTAATTATTCTTAATCAGGCCATATGTCTTACAGGTAACCATTATCTTAAATTTACCACCTTGGAGACCAAACTTCCAGCACATTTACCCTCTGAGAACAGACAGCATTCAGATAACTGCATGGCCTATCAATTTTACCCTATGGTGAAATACTAAAATTCTATATGTATTTATGTTAAGATATAAAAGATGTTTCTTCCACTAAAAGATCATGTCTGAAGGTTAGATTTTATTTAATTACTTAATTAATTAGTTAATATTTTGACTTTCAAGGGGCATTTGCCTGTATTGCTGTCTATCTTTTATTCTGGAAGCTAATGTGTGTGTGTGTGTGTGTGTGTGTGTGTGTGTGTGTGTGTGTGTGTGTGTTTGAGTGTGCATGTGTGTGTATAAGTGTCTATATACTGGCTGATCATGTTACTGCACCTTCAGTTCAGTGTGCATGTAGAATGAAAGTCACATATCTTAGACTAGCTTGAAACTTTGTAGCCACATCATGTATCATGTCCTTTCTGATTGAGCAATGTGCTGTGTACACTGTCTGGTTTTTCTGGTCTTTGCCCATGGTGCTGGGCTTGTTCACTTGGGCTGTTCTCTTGCTGAACAGTCTGTATTAAGAGAACAAAAAAATAAGTCAGTTCTATTCCCCTTGGTCCTCATTTCAAAATGTGGATCCACCCAAGGAGATTAGAGGTTCTCTTCACTTTTGTTTGCCATTTTTATGGAGCACGTTAAGTTTGATCACTAAGATTAACATTAATTTATTGTTATATGTCAATGTACAAAAGAGTTGAGATGATTTAGAGATGTATAGAAAGCCAAAAGTGTAAATGTAAATGAAACAGTGTATCTGGTTATTCCATTAAATATTTGAAAATGTTTAGCCCTATGAGTATGAATATAGATGAGACATACAATATAGATAAGAAAGGTGTTAAACTTGACTTCTTGCCTCATGTTTTGCAGGATCTCGTCTTCGTCAGGAAGACTTTCCCCCCAGGATTGTAGAACACCCTTCTGATGTAATTGTCTCCAAGGGAGAGCCCACGACTCTGAACTGTAAAGCAGAGGGCCGGCCAACTCCCACCATTGAATGGTACAAGGACGGCGAGAGAGTGGAGACAGACAAGGATGACCCCAGGTCTCACAGGATGCTTCTGCCCAGCGGATCCTTATTCTTTTTGCGAATTGTGCATGGGCGCAGAAGTAAACCTGATGAAGGGAGCTACGTGTGTGTTGCAAGGAACTATCTTGGTGAAGCAGTGAGTCGGAACGCATCTCTGGAAGTGGCATGTAAGTAAACACCGTGAGCCTCATGTGCACTCGCATTCCACTTGACATTAGTAAGTTCGGTTGTGTCTTATTGATGTGCAGAACCTGTAAAGTAAAGCAAATGAAATGCTATAGAACCTTTGCTTCTCTGAAGAAATATGGTTAGAGTACCATCAGTATAAGGACTGCAACAATTTTATTCACATCAAATTAGTATGAGGTAGTTTAAGGTCTATGCTATTATATCATAGCAATAAGACTTGTATAATGCTACTCTTATTGAAAATTTGAATTATTGATGAACTACATAATGGATTATCACTGTTGCTTATGTTAAAATCAAAAGTTCATGTATAACATGTCAGAAATGCAGACATAAATCCAATATTGCACATGATTCTGCTACTGACATATATATATATATATGTACATTATACAGTACATATAAACAGTAGATACAGAAGGGAGACTATACCATCAACTATAATGGTAACTATTTTTTTTTAGTAAGTTTCATCAAAGAAGAGCTTGCTATGCTGTTTCAGAGTTTCTGATTTTTACTCAATCTTAATAATCAAAAGAGATAACAACTTCCTCTATTTGCACTTGTTTCTATTTATTTATTTGCCATCCCTGCCAACAGAAATAAAGATATTAGTTCCTGTCTTCTATTTAAGCAGAGACTCCATACACTTTGTGGGTGGTGTGTGATAGACTGTTTGATTTTAGGATTTGGGGTTCTGATTTAAGCTCTATATCTAGGTTGTGATTTAAGCTCTATATCTATACACTTTGCTCCTAGCTTTCTTGTTTTATGAAAAAGTTTCATGTGCTGTGAACTGTGCATGAGACAACAGCAAATGTTCCTTGTAGAGAAGGTGCTGGGAAGGTATTAGGGATCTCAGGTCCTCTTGCTGAAGTCAGTGCATTCTGTATGGCATCACAGCAGATTAGAAGGCTTATGTGCAGCGAGTTGAGACTTGCAGCAACATGCCAGTGTCTTTGTAGCTGGAATGAAAGTAGTCTTTATCTAACTTAACTATCTTGGTGAAGCTCTTGCTCCCAAGCCATCTCTCTTCTGGTTTAGAGTTTCATTCCACAAACCACGAACTACCTATGCTTCCCATTAATATACCTCTTTCTGAAACGTTTGCCCATATCAAAATATTTTATTGCTAAATTCTATTGATTTGGCCTTCCGTGTTTCTTTATAGTGTGACTGGGATTGTCCTGCGTGTTTTAAGGACTCAGAGCCCATCACTGCTACATGACTAAGGGGTGGCAAATGAACTAATGAGGATTTCAAGAACAGATCTTGACACTTTGAACTTTTGCTCTTAAGAGATTCTTTTGCACATCTAGAACCCTGCAAATAAACAGACATTTTTGATGAATGAAAAATGAAGACACTTTATTTTTTTTCACAAAATAACCTTTTTTTTTTTCTATCCAGCAACCAAGAACCACTTTACTCTGTCTAACTTCACTTCAACACATAAAAGTTTATTAAAATTGGCTGGTAGTCTCTTTGTAGGAGAGTCATGAACATTACTCTTGGGTCATAGCTTTGTTAAAATTGATCCTCAAAAGCATGCATCTTTTATTTCATCTGAAGGAATTATTGTCTTTCCTAATTAAATCATAAATAATGAATTTATTTTCAGAGAAAAATATTAAGGCATGATTCTTTCCCACATAATATGACAGTTGCATTTTTTAATGTAGAAATAATGAACTTGAAGAAATGCTTAAATTACTCAAAATCTCAAAAGGAAAAATAAGACTTCCAAATTGCATTTTCTAGTGAATACAATTCTTTCTTTTAATGTCATGTCAACAGTTTGTGGCACTTGAAGCTACCAAAGATTAAATCATACTCATTTATTTGTTGCAATATTTTTCCCATTACTTTGCCAGTCTTCTCTATGTTATTGTGAATTTCAGAACATAAATCTGAAATGCTGAACCAAGAAATTCCTACTCTCCCCTCAATATGCTAAGGGAAAGAAATAAAGAAGACATTCCAATCTATTGCCAGAGTTCAGAATACCCTTTAGAGGACCAATATATAAATATTTTATAATAGATTAAATAGAGAAAAAAAATCACTAGTTAAGTAATATAGGAAAAGGATCCTAATAAGGGCCGCATTATTTAAGCTCTGATGTTAATTGTATGTGATGCCTTGGAGGAAAACTGAAGTTGGACATCATGTTGCTATAGGGAAAGGAAGAGTTAAAGAACATATGGACCTGCTCGGCATCAGAGAGCTTGCTAGAGGCTGTTCGGAAAGAATAAGTTGGAAAAGAGGGGATGTGCTGAATCACAACCTCTATGTGGTTTCATTACGTGCAAGGGAGTCTTTGACAGAGAACTGGTGATTACATTACTGGGATGATGAATGGAGGCGAGAGGAGTTATGCTGTCAAGTAGCCCGGAAAAGGCTTCTTCTTACATTTTAAACTGAACAGCAAAAGCTGGGTGAGAGGAGAACTCCACTGCATGCCATGTTACTGGTTATGACCAGTTTTCAAGATGGTGTGCGTCTTTCAAATATTTTTGTGTCTCGGTTTTTGCATCTGTAGGTTCACCATTCATGAAATTAGAGTGCAAAGAAGGAACATCTATGGGCGTGAGAGTTCACTTGGGCTGTATGCTTTGATATGTCTGTGAGCTAACAAGGTTAAAATGCTTAGTGTTCCATTAAAACATAGCTTCTTAAATTTAGCAAAGTCATTTCCAAATAAAGCTTGATGCCCCAGAGGTAAGGAAAAGTAGAGGAGGCTGCCTAGGAAGGCTGTCAGCAGTGAACCTTTTCCTTGGATTAAGTAGTCACTGATCATGTGAATAAGAAAGGAGTTTTGGTATGGGAGGTATGGTAGAGAATAGGTGTCAGAGTAACAGGGAATATTGAAGTGACAAGAAAAAAATGTTTTCAAATAAAGTAGGTGGCAAATAAAAGCAACCAATGGCGGGAGGGTACCGTGGACTTAAAGGGGTAGACGGTGGCACAGGAAATGGCTGTGTGGCTAGAAAGAAGCCATGCGTGCAGAATGGGGAAGCTGGGGCCATCTCAGCATCTCTACAACTGAGTGTGGATTCCTTCTACAAAGGGCTTTGCCCAGAGCAAGGAAGAGCTTCCTGTCAGCCCTCGTGATAAGCCATGATGACTGCACACATTGATTGTGTAATGATTATTGATAAAGCAGTATAAAAAATTTTGATTCTGTTTGCTTCACGTTGATGTTTATTTTAAAGGCTAGATATTGTGTCTGTCATACGTGAAAATCAGAATTCTGTGCTTAACCATCAGTCATCTATCTTGATTTCATGTGCGGAAACCTTCTCTATGTTATACTATATTCTTTCCTTCACTCCTGTTCCCTCTCCCATCTCTCTCTGTCTCTCTCTATCTCTCTTTCTCTCTCCCCTTTCTTCAGCAATATAGTGGACACATGCAGAAAAGTAACAGAAAAAAATATTCATGGCCAAATGTTGCGATGGAGAGTTGAATCACTCAATAATTTTATTATTGTTGTGTGTTTTTTGTTTGTTTTAAGCATATTTAAAGGGAAAAGAAGAGTAATTCAGAAAGTTTTTTCAACTCACGTGAATTTGAGGTGGGTCTTTAGGCAGAAAGTGATTTTAAATGGAAAGAAAACATAATCACAAGGCACCAGCAAGAGGCCTGGCACTCGGGAAGTTAATAGGTGGTTTTCCAATGACACCTCCGGGAGCTCCAGGCACAGAGGTGTAGATACGATTTCAGTTCCCAACAAGTGCTGTGTTGTATGGAGCAAAAAGAGTGGGAGAGCCTTTGCTGGGACCCAGCATAGCTGCATGAGATGCAGCCATTCTGGTGGCCTCAAGAGATGGCAGCTGTAGCCCCAGGTGGTAAATATAGGACGGCAGCTTGATCTATCGACCAAGGGAAGAGGGGTTTTGGGCTAAATGAAAATTCATGAAAAATTGATGAAGTCCCCAGTTTATTTTTTTTTTTTGTTTCCCTTTCTCGACACTAAGCTTGTGCAGAGGATAAATTAACGAGGTGATAAACATTCTAAAGCTGGGGGCTTCTGGTTCAAAGTTCAGGGATACTTGGGAAAAAACGGCTTTGTTTTTTATGTTTTCTGTTTGTCTTTTCCCACTGCGTACTTTAAAGGCAAATACAGAACTTTTCAAATTGCCTTTGTTTTGGTAAGTTCAGAAAAGCTAAATCTAAATATTCAAATGAAGGCTTTTGGTTTGATCCTCAAGAGAAACATACATGATTCCTAAATCCAGCTGGAGTATGAGTATGAATTCCATGAGGCAAGATTGTTTGCTCTTCGTTATTTCTTCTTTTCCTCCTCCCAGTAGCCCCTTTCCCCTAGTGTTCTCCATGTAGCAATACTCAGGCTCCGGGAACATAATTCAGAGAAGGATAAGGCGCTGCATTATTTATAGATCACAGATTGCTAGAATAACAAGCTGCACAATAGTCCTGATTGTTTTAAATCTACCACTAAATTGCTATTTTATTTGTACAAAGAAGAATGGGTACATGCATGGATGAACTTTGCTGTGAGAGGGAACGTTGCCCTGAAAATGAACACAAGGTAACCTGTTAACTTCAGTCCTACAAGCTGGCATGTATGAAGGTTTTCATGTGCTTGATTTTATTTTGACTGTGGGTAAAATTTATTCAGGGAGAATGGTTTTATTCTTCATAAAGACTTAAGACAATTTAAATTTAAAAGAACTTAAATTTAGGCAATGCAGAGCTCCTTGAATTTTTTTTTTTCTTGTTTTCGTTTTGACGAATGGTTTTACTGTGTATTCCAGGGTGGTCTCAAACTCCCAACCACCTTTCCTCAGCCTGTCAAATGCCACCACACATGACAAAAATTGTTTAGTGAGATTTTATCCATATAGCATGTCTTTAAAAGTTCAATATATATCTTTTGATGATTTTTAAATACATGTATTTGCAGGATGTCAACATCAACACCGATCTAAAATAAACTTTTTTGAAACTTAAAAGATTTTTATGCCAATTGACATGCAATCCCCAATCTTCCGAAACCTTCCTCCCTTAACCCAACAGAAATACTTACCTACTATCTGTCCCTATAAACACTTATGAAAGGTAATTCTGTGCAATAACTTATATACTTCTAATGCCTATAATTCAACAGAATGGCACATGCCAATTCTCCTTTTACACATGGCTTTCTTTTTCTCATAATAACTTGAACATATCTTTCCAGTCTGACCAGAGGAGGCCAAAAATGTCCTATAATTACTTACAGTAGGTATACTCCTTTTGCACTTGAGCCAGTCTTTAGGAAAAAGTAGAAGAATTTTTATGTTTAATTCTTTTTCTTTATAGAAATCTATAACATCTTGTAATTCAGTGGCTAAGGACTAAGGTTAAGGTTAATTGCACTGCTGACATATTTTTAGTACTGAGAATGAAATTGTCTTTTTCTGAGGAAATTCCCCAAAGCAAAAGCATCCTAGTTTTGTCGTTCTTCATTAGGAGATATCCTTGCTTTTTTGTTCTTTAGAAGTTACATATACGTCTTTGCTAAAGTTTCATAAGCAATACTGTGTGAGAGAAAAATAGAGTCTCAGCCTGAGATAGCTTTTGGAATATCACAGTCTCTCAGTAGCCTTCTCTCTCAGACATCAGCAGTTGACTGTCTCGTGGTTTAGGGTACTATGGCAAGGTGGCAGAAAGAAATGTCTCATACAAAATATACTTGAATTTTCTGTAGCTCTAGAAAGTCTATGGTCACATAGCCAATATAGGTCTGTTTTGGTAAACACTACCTACTTTCTAATTCCTATAAAGGTTCTTCCTGAAGACTAATCACATTCTATATGCCTTATCTTAGAAGAAATCTAATCTTATGGATTGGTTTATTTTTTAATTTTACAAACTCTCTATAAAATTTTTCCAAAATAAAAACATCATATACTTATTAAAATTTTTTAGCTCGTTAATTTTAGAAGAGCACAGAAATTTAGATGGTAGTTCTTGACTTCAGAGAGAATTCATACAGAAACTGTAAGAATCACTGACTGTTTTGAAACAGAGGTTTGAACCCCGTTAGTACTAATTGCTGTGTTTTTTTTTCTTAGATTGCTTTGATTTTCTTTTTGTTCTTTTGTTTATTTTGTTTTGTTTTGGGTTTTTTGTCTGCTTATTTGTTTAATGGAAACTCCACTATTGTGTGATATCTACCAGAGAAGACTACTTGGACACATGTTTAAACCTTTTTTACCTAGCTAGCCAGAGGCTACATTGGGTGTTTGAGATCCCAGTTTACCGCCAGGCCTTTCTCAGACAAAAACCAACTTCAATTATCAAGAATAGTCAGCCAGAAACACAAATACAGAAGCCAAAATAGTAAGGCTAGTACAATTAGAGACTTTCCAAGAAAAATGATGAATTAGGTCTTTGTTTTCAATTTGGCTGGTTATACTGAATACATGCTGAGTTTTATTGCCTGAATCGTTTTTCCATCATGGAGTAAGGTGTGCTATGGTCTTAGGGCCTGTTTAAGCTACCAGCGAAAATAACCCTATACCACTTGCCTGTTCATTGATGTAGGCTTCTTATATAATTGACCTTAAAAAATCCAGAATGTGAAAACGTGTCTGGATTATAAGCAGGAAGAAAAACCTGCATGGTGGATGCCATGGGACTACTGTGTAAAGTCTCAAGTATGACCTAGAAACTGGACTTAAATTAACGTTCAAGTATAAAAGCAACTCTTTTGTCATTCATACTTCTATCTGGAAATTAAGTCAATATCAAGGCTGAAGTATTTAGCATTTCTGATGACAATAATTACATTTTTGTTTTCAGTTATCTTACATCTATGTCTGTATAAAGACTTGAAATATCTTTGTTTCTTTTGATCACATAAGGTGTATTTGGTATAAACCATCTTGTGTGAATCTGCTTGCTTCATTTCTCTTCTTGCTTTTATCTGCTTATTTATATTGAATGAGAACATTCGAATGTTTCTCATAACTCCTTTTCAAAGTCTTCATTGGATTCTTGAGTTGTTAGGAGTAAGGATTCACACATTTGATGGTCCCTTATTTTTGTGGAATTGTCATTCAATGTCAATATCCATCAACTGTGGTGGACAGGCAAGCCCTCAAGCAGAGCATGCTCAAGGAGTTAAGAGTGGCCCAAGATGGCTTCTGGATTGCTAGAAGTTCAGGGAGGCCATACAAAAGTTAAAAAAAAAAAAAACCTACTTTGGAGAAAACGGCTTTATTAGTTTTGTTATAGACTGAGAGCACAGAGGGGTAGATATTGATGTTAACTAAATGTTTTAAAGAACTTTCCCTTTTCCTCGAAGATATTAGTATTCCCCCTCATATGGAATACGTGTTGGCAGTAAAAGAAGCACAATTTTTGACTACATTGAAGGAGTGAGGCAGAAGAGTCTATGCTACAGGTTCCTATTTGACACACTGAGAGCTGCATTAAGTTGACAAATTAAGGCCATAATAGGAAAGGGGAGGTGAATTTCAACAAAGGATTGAAAGATTTTTTTAAATGAATTCATGCTCAGCGAAGACATAATTTAATGTGTTCTGTTTTCATATGACTGCCTTATAAATGCTATAAAGACATACATGAGCTGAGGTATAGATTTGAAAAAAAAGAGTCAAAAGAGTTTTTGAATGGATCTAGAGATGCTCTTTGGCAAGATGATATAATACTTCAAACGGTTTAGATTATTTATTTAAGTGGTATATTTTTGTCATAATTTTAGAAACAAAAACCAAACAGAGAAAACCATAAACCATAAGATTTAATGACAGTGTTAGTATTCAACAGAATGACATTGGACCTGGTCACAGGCACATGGTTGAAGAACTGCTACTATACATTGCAAATGCTAAAGAGTAAGAGGTCTTTCTGAGAAGAGAAGATAGAATGTAGAACTGGACATCTCATGGCCTTGAATGGGAACTGAGTAGCAAGAATCATTTGTATCTTTTGAACACCAGGTTTTTTTGTTCTAAGCATTTCACAATCACTATTTATTCAGTTCTATAAAGAACTGTAAGATTTGTTTAACTATGTAGCTTTCTTATATATCTAAGATGTAAAATTAATTTGCTCATTTAAATATCTAAGTTGTAAAATTAACTTGAGTATTTTCATACAGAACTTAGAGTTGAGATTTGAACCTAGCTCTCAAATATGCTTTCTTAATCAGTCTGCTTTGCCTACACATTGATTAATTTAAACAAGAAAACAAAATCAGTCGGCACTTAGAGAAAAAAAAAATCATTAGTGTTGATTTTGGGTGTTTTATCCAGAAACCATGACATAATTGGGCATATCCAATGGTGACCCCTGAAGAGGTGAGATGAGGTAGAAGGCACCATTTTTGTGTTGAAATTCTGTGTTTTATAGGATATTAAAGAAAAGAAACAACATAAAGTAAACTTTTTTCTGCTTGTTTAATTATATTGACGTTTGAAAGCTCATTAGTTTATTCAAGTAATTTGATTTTCTCTTTACAGTTTCTACTTGTCAAATATCAGTATCAGGAAAATCCATCACTTTCAGTTGTTATTGACATGTTTGGAGGCTAACACATCTTGAAGATTAACAATTCAATATATAAGATGAGTCATGTGTGATTTCAGATACAATGAGAAGTTGACCAAGTTTACAAAACAGGAGTAATATAATGGCTGCCATGACTTACACTTTTTTAGAATTTTCTGAGTCATTAATATCTTCAAATGATGTATATTTATACACATATTCTGGTCATCATTGTTTTTAAGTTCAATACATAACTAACTTCATCAACACTGGCCAATTTGACTTTCAAATGATTATATATCTATTTTTCTTTACTGTGACATTTCTTTTATAATTAATTAATTAATTTTTTATTGTTTTTATTGAGATATGTATTTTTCTCTGCTCCTTCTTCCTCTCCCTCCCCTTCTATCCTCTCTCATGATTCCCACACTCCAAATTTGTTCAAGAGAGCTTGTCTTTTTCTACTTCCCATGTAGATTAGATCTTTGTATGTCTCGCTTAGGATCTTCTTTGTTGTCTAGGTTCTCTGGGATTGTGAACTATTGGCTGGTGTTTCTTTGTTTTATATCTAAAAACCACTTATGAGTGAGTGAAAATCGTATTTGTCTTTCTGGGTCTCGGTTACCTCACTCCATGATGCTTTCCAGATCTATCCATTTGCCTGAAAATTTCAAGATGGCATTATTTTATTTTCTGCTGTGTAGAACTGTTATGTAAATATACCAAATCATCTGTATTCATTCTTTGGTCAAGGGGTACTGGGCTTTTTTTAGGTTCTGGCTGTGATAAATAATGCTGCTATGAACATAGTTGAGTACATGTCCTTGTAGTATGATTGAACATTTAGGTATATACTTTAAAGTGGTATTGCTGGATCTTGAGATAGGTTGTTTCCTAATTTTCTGAGAACTTTCCATACTGATTTCCACAGTGGCTGTACTAGTTTACACTTCCACCAACAATGCAGGAGTATTCCCATTACCTCACATCCTCTCTAGCATAAGTTGTCATCAGTGTTTTTGATTTTGGTCATTCTTGTAGGTGTAAAGATAGACTCTCAGAGTTGTTTTGATTTGCATTTCTCTGATGGCTAAGTATGTTGCACATTTCTTTAAATTTCTTTCAACCATTTTATATTCATCTGTTAAGAGTTCTCCATTCAAGTCTGTACCCCATTTTTTTATTAGATTATTTGCTTTTTTGATGACCAACTTCTTGAGTTCTTTGTATATTTTGGAGATCAGCCTTTTGTCTGTTGGGGGGTTGATGAAGATATTTTTCCCATTCTGTAGAGTGTCATTTTGTCTTATTGATTGTGTCCTTTGTTTTACAGAAGCTTTTTAGTTTCAGGAGTTCCCATTTGTTAATTGTTTCTTTCAGTGTCTGAGCTACTGGGGTTATATGGTTATATTTAGGAAGTGGTGACCTATGCCAATGCATTTACGTGTACTTTCCACTTTCTCTTCTATGAGGTTCAGTGTGATTGATTTTGTGTTGAAGTCTTCAATCCATTTGGACTTAAGTATTGTTTACGGTGATAGATATGGATCACTTTTCATTCTTCTACATGTTGATATCCAGTTATACCAGCACCATTTGTTGAACACGTGTTATTTTTTCCTTTTTATATTTTTTGCTTCATTGTCATAAATCAGGTAGTCTTAGATGTTTAGGTTGATATCTGGGTCTTTGATTAGATTCCATTAATCCTCCTGTTTGTTTTTATGCGAAGGCCAGACTGTTTTCAGTACTGTAGCTCTGTAGTAGAGTTTGAAGTCAGGGATTGTGATGACTCCAGAAGTTCCTTTATTGTACAAGATTGTTTTGGCGATCCGGGTTTTTTTGTTTTTGTTTTTTTTTTTCTTTTCCATATGAAGTTGAGTATTGTTCTTTGAGATCTGTGAAGAATTTTGCTGTGATTTTGATGGGCACTATATTGAATCTGAAGATTGATTTTGGTAATATTGCCATTTTTACTATATTAATTCTCACTACCCAAGAGCATAGAAGATATTTCCAGTTTTGGTGTCTTCTTCAGTTTCTTTCTTTAAAAATTTAAAGTTCTTGTCATACATGTCCTCCATTTGTTTGGTTAAAGTTACTCCAAAATATTTTATGTTATTTGTGACTATTGTGAAGGATGATTTTTCTCTGATTTCTTTCTCAGCCTGTTTATCATCTGTGTAAAGGAAGGCTACTGATTTTTTTTTTTTTTTAGTTAATCTTGTATCCTGCTACATTACTGAAGGTGTTCATGAGTTGTAGAAGTTCCTTGTTAGAATTTTGGGGCTCACTTATGTAAAATATCATATTATCAGTAAATAGTGATATTTCAACTTCTTTTCTGATTCGTTTCTCCTTAATCTCCTTTTGTTGTCTTATTGCTCTAGCTTGAATCTCAAGTACTATATTGAATAGATATGGAGAAAGAGTACAAGATTGTCTTATTCATAATTTCAGTGGGATTGCTTTAAGTTTCTCTTCATTTAGTTTGCTGTTGGCTGTTGGCTTGCTGAACATTGCCTTTATTTTGTTTAGATACATTCCTTGTATCCCTGTTCCTTCCAAGACCTTTAACATGAGGGAATGTTGTATTTTTGTTGAATGCATTTTCAACGTGTGATTTTTTTTCCAGTTTGTTTATATGGTGGATTACATTGACAGATTTTCATATGTTGAACCATCCCTGCATTTCTGGGATGAAGCCTACTTGGTCAAGGTGGATTATTTTTCTGATGTGTTCTAAGATTCAGTTTTCCAATATTTTATTGAGCATTTTTGCATGAAGAAGAAATTTCAATACTGAAGATCTATGTCCTAAATATAAAATGCCCCTCATATGTAAAAGAAATTCTACTAAACTTAAATCACACCTTAAACTGCACACACTATTAATGGGAGACTTTAACACCTGACTCTAACCACTGGACAGGTCTATCAGACAGAAAATTAACAGAGAAATAAGAGAACTAACAGATGTCATCAATCAAATGGACTTAATAGACATCTATAAAACATTCCTTCCAAACATAAAAGAATACATCTTCTTCTCAGTACTTCATGGAAACTTCTTAAAAATTGACCACATACTAGGTAACAAAGCAAACATCAACAGACACAAAAAATTGGAATAACCCCTTGTATCTTATTAGATTACCACGGTTTAAAATTAGAATTCAACAGCAACATTAATTTGAGAAGGTCCAAAAACTCATGGAAATTAAACAATACTCACCTAAATCACTAATGGGTCAAGGAAGAAATAAAGAAATTAAAGACTTCTTGAAATTCAACAAAAATGACCACACAATCTATCCAAATTTATTGGACACAATGAAAGCAGCATTAAGAGGAAAGTTTATAGCCCTAAAGGTCTACATCAAGAAGCTGGAAAAATCCTACACTTAGAGTTAACATTAACAGAACACCTGAGAATTCTAGAACAAAAAGAAGGAAACTCACTCATAATGACAAGATTGCAGGAAATAATCAAATCGAGACCTGAAATCAACAAAATAGAAACAAACAAACAAAAAAAGCCCAGAAAACAGAACAAAGAATCAATGAGACAAAGAGTTGGTTCTTCGATAAAATCAACAAAACAAACAAACCCTTATCCAAACTAATGAAAAGGCAGAGAGAAAATATCCAAATTAACAAAATCAGAAATGAAAAGGGGGACATAATGATAGACATGGAAGAAATCAAGAGAATTATTGGGTAATACTTCTAAAACTTGTATCCCACAAAATTGGAAAATTTAAAAAACGAACAATATTTTGGATAAATATCACTTACCAAAATTAAATTAAGACTGGATGAGCAAATTAAATAGACCTATATCTGCTAAGCAATAGAAAGAGTCATCGAAAATCTCCCAACCAAAAAGAGCCCAGGACCAGATGGTTACAGCACAGAATTCTATAAGAATATCAAAGAACTAACATAAATAGTCGTCAAATTATTCCACACTATAGAAATAGAGAAAAAATGCCAAATCCTTTTTACGAGGCTGCAATTATCCTGATACACAAACCACACAAAGATATTACTAAGAAAGAGAATTACAAACCAATCTCACTCATGAAGAATTGATGCAACAATATTCAATAAAATACTGATTATGCATCTTTATTTTTTTAGATTTATAAAATGATTCAATGTTTTCAATATAAAATGTCTGAAATATTAAATATACATAATCAAATTATAAAGGTTGACATGTACTTAAAATTTTTGTTCCAAGTAGATAAACGCTGTATAGTACTAATAAACAACAAAGCAAAACAAAGCAAAAAAAAAAAACAAAAAACAAAAAAACCTCCAAACACCACCTCCTGAAACAAGAATAAACAACAAAAACATAGTTCCTGAGATTTGGTACTATAAATACAAACCAAAATAAATAAAATGATAAATTTTATTTTATTAATATTAGAAATTGTTACACTCTAAAATGTTACATTCTACTTAAGAAAATAAGAAGAATGCTTTCAGACTGAGATTATATAGATATATACATGTGTACACATTAGATAAATATCAAATGACAAAGTACACTTGGAATAAAAAAAGATGTGCCATAAATGAGTACATGTGATGGAAGACAGAGAGGCACACTGGAGGACATTACTGTCCTTAAGGAAGTACAGATTGAGACCATCAGAAAAGATACACTGATCTTTCATCACAGAATTCCTTTAAGGATGCAGAGAAATTGATTTGTTCCTGCATTACTGAATGGCAAATGTGACTATATGATAAAAGAGTTTGATGGACTCCAAAGGCACTGAATTTTACTTTCCATTCTATTCCACAACTAAGCATTTATCTCAAAGAAATGATAGCATGCACACAAAAATCTAGAGTTTGTTTTTTATTCCTAGTTTTACTCTTGATTGCAGAAGACAAGATAGTACTAAACAGTTCTTCATTGAATGACTAAACAGAGTAATCTGTATCCATACTATGGAATACTACTCAGCAATAGAAAGAATTGAATTATTGATACACAAAATGATGCAAATGGGTCTAATGGGTATTATGGTCCAGGGAAAATAGCATTTTAAAGGGCATTTCAAAAGGCCACATGCTATATAATTCCATATTCTGAAGATCACAAAATTATGGTGATAGAAACCAGATTAGTGGTTGTGAAAATGGCAAAGATGTGGGAGTCAGGAAGGAATAGTTATGACTTATAAAGGATATTCAGAGGAGACTATAGTGACAAAATGATTTTAGATCTCTGCTGTTATGGTATGTCCTCTATTGTACAAGGTGACAATGGAATAGAACTCCATACATTCATGATTTTGTGCAAAAATCATGCAAAATTTGATATTACAACATAACTAACAGAAGAGAAAGTTAAAATGTGATCAAAACACATAATAGTATCTGATACATGATATAATAAATAGATTTTACCATATCACTACCATAGAAATTCTTTCACTAAGCCATTTGAAGTTTAAATTAAGCTAGCTTGAGTCTGTGCTACTAAAACCACTCATGGTTTTGAGTATGGTTTAAATTCATCATTAAAACAGGAAATACATGAGAAGACAGCTGTCAAGAATATAAGGTGATAGGAAAAACTGAAAGAATCAGAACTATTGATCCTTGAACAAAAGGCAAATGAGGAGATCTGTGGGACCCCTAAATTTTGCAAGAACTCTTTAAGTGAGTGGAAAGTCAATGATCTCCATGTGCACTGAGGAGATTGTGAAGAAACAATTCTTAGAAGGTGCAGAATCACAGCTGTGTGGGTGGTGAGTGTGGTGGACCTTCTTTTCTTGGACCTTAAGAACCCAAATATTAACCAACGCCAGTAAGGTGTTGTGGGTAATGAATGTAATATGTGAAGTATGTTTTCCAATTTTGTATGGCATCACCTTGTATATTCCCTCTAAGGAAAATTAATTTTTGGGTTAGGGAAACATGTCGCAAGCCTTAGAACCTCATGCCCTATTCAGTTGCAAAATAATACTCATTACTTCCCTCTATATGCAAGAAATTCCGCAAAGTGAAAGTAATTTCTTAATTTTTTTTTCTTTTTCTTATCATCTCTCATGGCAAGAAATTGGAAAATTCCCAGGAAAATTATGTGCCCCTCTTACATATCTTATTTTGAAATCCTTGGAGAGTATAAGCAATTAAATTAATTACATTTTGCAGGCTCTCCCTTCATTTATAATATATAATTGCCCAGGATCCACATGTCCGTATTTAAGAGAAGCTTGATAGAAAGGCTGATTTATTTTTGCTTTCTGGTTAGTCTGCTTTAAATATTCCTAAAGACAGGCAGAAAATGTTGTGTTTAATATTCATTTAGGATTTCCTTTCTGAAAGCAGCTGTTATTGGGAACCTCTCGTTAAACTGAGTTACCTGTAAACAGATCAACTTAAGAAAGCCTTCCTGAGTACTCAGTTGATTCTTGAATAAGCTGATGGAGCTGAATCTTCAGATGCATATGTCATTAATAGAGATGTAAGAATCTCAATTCGCTTTGTCTTTTCCGTTTTTGACACATCATAAGAAAAAGATTTATTAATGAAGTGTCCATTGGTAATAACCCATAATATGCTAGACTTTCTTCTTCTATCAGACGACATGCAAATGAACTGTTCTATTTCTGTGGAGAAAGAGAGATGAGGAGTGGTCTAGTTAATCACACTTGAGGGCTGCCCTAGATGTCTTCTGGGAAATATGATCATTATTCATACTTATTTAAGGGTCTTTACCCTGTGCATTAAAAAATCTCCCATTCATTCTATTTGGGTTTGATGTTAATTACAGGGGCATTAATGGGAGCTTCTCATACAAAATGAATGTTGCGATTAAACCACTGGATGTCCGTAAGAAACATTATTTGTGACTCAGGTAACTTAAACATACAAGTAGTTGCCGGTCTGTTGTTGGAACCATAGAGAACATTTGTGTCTGCTTGATTCAGAAAATTTAGTTATAAATGTGAGATGAAATGACTTAAGAAAGCCCACAGTAGATGACAGGAAGACATACAGCTACAAATGAGGTAACGAAAAGCATCAGTCATCAATATAAGTGAGCTGAAGACAACAGCTCAGACCCATCCACATTCCTGTGAATTTGTCAATCCTTTTAGGTTTATGCATCCATTTCCTTAGATTATGATAATGTGACTGGACTAGATCTTTTCTTCTCAAGGAAAGAGGAAAACAAGGGAAGTGTCCTACAGGGCCAGTGTGCAAATTCTGACTGAGTATACAGGGAAGCCAACAAAACAACTACAAAACAAAACCACAGCACTGTGATTTCCTTTGTTATCAGCACTGGATGTCAAGTAAATTCAATAGCAGTTCTGTTGAGCTTGTTCCCTTAGTTGCTGTAAACACTTTATTGCCTATCAGGGTACTATTTCTTTTCTTTTTCAGTTTTTGTCCATGTGACCTCCAGTTGACAACAAGTAATTGATAATGTCTTGAATAAAATGAGGTTTTTCCTTAATCTTACTTGTCTTTTGAAGAATTAACTGTTCATGCGTGCGTGTACGCACAGCCCTTGTTCACCTTGTGGCCATGGAATAAAGTCATTTTTCTTTTCCAATCACCCATGCAGGTCTAAGGTAAATTGTTTTATGAAAAATTATTTAAGTCTTGAGCCAATATTTCTTGTTTGGTGAAGCATAATATGTACAGATATAATTTCCTAGTAAAATGGTTAAGTTCTATTTTGTTTTTTCTTAAATGCGAAATAAAAATAACATTAATTTTTGACCTATTTATTTGACTTATATTTTTCATTTTACCTAATAAAATTTATCCTTCTATTTATCAAAGGACTAATCCAAATAAAATGATTATACGAAAAGTTTTCATATATTAAAACAATATATTTGTTTTCTCCCAGACACACATTATTTGAAATGGGAAGACCATACTATTATTATATATAAAATGCTATTATAGAAATCCTTTAAGCTTGAGAAAAGTTCTTAAATTTCTTTCCAAAAGCACATACAATTTTTCTACTATTTGATTTTAGTAATTATTAGTATTTTATTCTTAATAATCATAAGTCCTCTAGGGTAGATTTCATTCTGTTTAATATTTCAATAAGCAATAAAACAGTACACTTGGAAACAACTGTACTTCAGTTGAATCAGATACTCTTTAGACCAATTTTTTAAAATTTCTTAAAACATTTAGGAAACACAAATCCCAGCTTCAACACATGTTCTGAAAATATATATATTCTAATTTTTAAACGTATTTAATAAATTCTTCCAAAATATAACATTTTGGTATGTTGTGTAATACCTTAGTTTTAAACATCGTAGAATAATAACCATGATAATAGTTAATAATAATAATAATAATGATAAAAATGCTGCTACAGTACTACATAAAAAGTTGATGGTTAGTTTTCTGTTGTGATATTTTTGTGAATAGTAGGCCATCTGCCAACTTTTTAAACCAAACTAAACCATTCAGTATTCCTTAATAATTTTACATGGTAAATTAGCAGGAATAGTGCCAGTTCATGAACTAATTAGAATTGTATCGCCCTTTAAAATGAATAGCATGATTTCTGGAGAACTTAAAGGTATTTTATCCTTTATTCTTCAAAGACATTTATTTCAATAAAATAGCCTTTCAAATTCTAATGACCACGCTGAAACTTTTTTGTTGATGTACGTCATATCAGCTCTAAAAAGGGAATTGGTTTACATTATTCAACTAGTTTTCTTTTACCTATAGCACGGTCCTCACTTGGTATGACCTCTGGAGTGACTGTTGGCTTGAGTGATGTACTTAATGAGATCTAATGACATCATGACCCTGACCCCTTCATGGCCCTTGCTCCTCTCATCCATCTTCTTAACCCCACAGGCTGTGAGTCGCTGTATAGAATCAGGATTAAACAAGTGTGAATAAACAAGTTCAAGAGTTTTCTGCCTCAGCTGCTGGCGCATGGCAGTGGCAAAGGAAGACATAGAGAATTTAACACCGGTGATGTGCCTTAGGCAGCGCCATGAATCCCGCTGAAGAAATCACCCCTGTTCTGTTCAGTGTTGTGTAGCTAATCTCCTAGCTTGACCCATTCCTGGACAGTGGTGGCAGTTGGCCTTTGTAATCACATAGCTGTTGGCGCAGTCAATGAAAGGCTGGCTGATCTATCACTTATCCAGTGTTACACATTACTAGAGCTTTTATCTCATTAACTGTGATTAATGCTTGGGTGACACACACTTGTCATGTAACCGTTCATATGCAGAGATGTTGAATACCTTCTCCAACATGATGAGGGAAGGGCATTTCCCGAGAATGTTATCATCAGGACCAAGCAGCCTGATTTTCAAATTCTCATTCCCAAGTGGCTTGATAGGTGTGTGAAAAAGCTCTATTCTGATTCTGTCCACTTTCTGGCTCACCTGTTTCTTATAATTGTGATATAAAGAAGTCTTTATAGACTAGAACTCTAAAGGGGAGACATGAATAATTGTCTGGTGTGCAAAAGACCAGAACAGAAGGAATAGACATTACAGAAGAGTATGGTTTCAATATCTTAGCCTGAGTTGTTTTCCTAGTGTGATGTCTCCTCTGGTCAGTTTTCCAAAGTTTCACTGAAGACACTGGGGATAAAGGGAGCTGTTATATTCTTGCTGATGGCTATGGTTCTGGCTTTATCAGTCTCACATTTGACAACTTCTTCCCCTTGGCCGTCTACATTATTTGATAACTTGACCAGTCAGTAATTAAACATATTTATTTAGTTCAATGGGTCAGAACTATTGTGACGGATGGAAAATTACTGATGGATTATCAATTTCAGTCCCTGTGACATCTGGCCTCTGTGTAGTTCATCATCTGAGGACTCATAACACATTTGCCTGGACAAGAACATGCTGAGCTACCTGTGAGATCAAAGAGATGGATATTGGAAACACTTTACTCTGAATTAATAAGGGGGTACAGAAATTAAATGAGTTCTGCACCTATATTTGAAAATCTGAGAGCACACTATTATCAGCCTGAGGAAGAATCAACTGATACCTCCAAATTGCTCTATTTATTCTTTTGTGTTGTTTTTCATCATTTCTTTACCAGGTTTGCTTTGGAATAAAAGATAAACTTACTTGGAAGTATGGTAGTAATGAGGATGCATGTAGAAAGATGATGTTTTCTAATTGCTCCCTTTAAAACTTGTATTTTGTTTTGTGTGTGCATGTGTGACTGGATGAGTGTGCATGCCACAAGGCACATATGGAAATCAAAATAAGGAAGTTGACTCTGTCTTTCTAACATGGTATTTATGGGGATTAATCTCGGGTCATCAGGCTTGGTTGCCAATGCCTTTTCATACTGACCATCTCTCTGGTCCTTTGTTTACATAATTTAATGAGTTGCAAAAACAACCTTGAGACTCTTAAAGTTTGAATTATTGAAGGGACCAGATCACCAAGCTGATACCGCAAATCAAATACCATATATTTTAATTGTCAAAAGCAAGATTTCAAATAAAAATTTTAAAACTTTCTTCCTTTCTCCTCTCTTTTCATTTTTCTGTTGGCTGAGAGGTTCTTTTCCTCTTAATGAAATCTAAAAAGAATAAATCATTCTTGGAAGTGCCAACATAACAAGAAGATATATTTTAATGTAATTGTTGTTTACAATATTATGTGTAATTATATTATTATATTATGTGTAAAAATATTATGTGTAAAAATTAATTTTTTTTCCATATTCCTATTTTGATGTCCCCCAGAAAACTAAAAGTACTATGTGATTGATTTTAAAACAATATGATTCCGGCTAGGAAGTGTTTTTATGTTTTTTTAAAATAAGAATTACTTGAATCAGTCAATTAATGTAAATATTTATTTTTTTAATGTGAATTATTTTTAGATTAAAAACCTTACTGATACAGTTTTATGTGTGTCAAAGTTTCTTTCCATCAGGAATATGATGTGTTAAAGTACCATGAACTACCTCATAGAAAGGGCTCTGATCACCAGTTAGCTGACAAAGACTAATATATTAGCTATATAATGCATATGAATGCTAGTTAGACTCCAAGGATCTCTGACAATATGACTATGTTAGTGCTGTGTGAGTTGGTCAAAAAAGACATAAGGAAGGATAAGGACACACAGACATCTATTTTTAAATTTGACAGTTTAAACATTCTTCGGAAATCATGTTGGCATGTAAAGATTTTTACACAAGGATATCAACCTGAGTTCGAGAGAAGCTGTTTTATTACACCGCCATTTGTGCTGTGCATGAATCAATTTGAATCCGTAATTTTGAATGATTTTCATCATGGATTGTTTTTTCCAATACATCCTATCTAGTATCAGTTGTTTCTTCACTTATATAATTGGATCACTATTTTGTACAATCAACACTTTATATCTATATTTGAATTCTATTTTCTTTTGTTTAAAGTTATGATAATGAACAGGTATAATAGAACAACTTGTTTAACTTGTGTCTTCATTGACATTTATTCCAAAGTGTTTTAATACAGCTATTTCTTGTTCTGAAGAAAATTTGGGGAATAAGTGAAGAATCTTTAAGTTTATGATGTTGATTCAATAATTTATTACTTTTCCCTGTTCATCTAAAATGATTTAGGCATTGAGGAAGCTAGAAAATTATGAAATTTCTAAAAGATGTGCTGATAGATTCAAGTGAAATCACATCACACTTCTTACCTAAAATTCATATTACAATGAATTCTTCAAAACTCATTATATGATATGGTAGAACATCTTTTGAGTATATGCCCAGGAGTGGTACCACAGAATCTTGAGGTAGGTAGATTCCCAGTTATCTGAGGAAGTGCCACATTTATTTCTAAAGTGACTACAAGTTTTCACCCCCACCTCCCAAGTGTTCCTCTTGATCAACATCCTCACTAGCATAAGCCGTATTTCTGTTTTTGTCCTTAGCCTTTCTTAAAGGTTTAAGATGGAATCTCAGAGATATTTTGATTTGTATTTCCCTGATGGCTAAGGATGTTGAACATTTCTTTAAATGCTTCTTGATAATTGGATATTGCTTTTTGAGAATTCTCTCTTTATATCTGTAACCCATTTTTAATTGGATTATTTTTTTTGATGTAGAGTTTCTTGAGTTCTTTATATATTTTGCAAATCAGCCCTCTCTCAGATGTGTGGTTTGTCAAGATATTTTCCCATTCTGTAGGCAAATGTTTTGTTCAATTGATAAAGTTCTTTACTTTACAAAAGCTTTTCAGTTTCATGACGTACTATTTATTAATTGTTGATTTTAGGACCTACACAATTCTGCTTAGGAAGTTGTCTCCTGTGCCAATACATTCAAGGCTATTCTTCATTTTGTCTTCTTTCAGGTTATGTGTATCTGGTTTTATGTTGATGCTCTGATCAACTTAGACTTGAGTATTGTGTAGGGTGATAGATATGAATATACTGGCATTCTTCTGCATTCTGACATTCAATTAGACCAACACCATTTGTTGAAGATGCTTTCTTTTTTCCAATGTATATTTCTCACTTTTTAATGGAAAATCTATATATGCATTTATGTCTAACCCGATTGTCAAAGAGGCCTCGCCCAGCAACTGATGGGAAGAGATAAAGAGACACACATCCAAAAATTAGGAGAAGCTCGGACGATCCTGGGGAGTATGGGGACGAAGGATTGCAGCAGACAGAGGGGTCAAGAGATACCCTTCCTTTGACCAAAGAGAGTTTGTTTCTAAAACACATCAAGTGCACTCATTAAATCAGATTGTGAGTTTAAGATCTTGTTTTATGGAGGTGTAATTCTGTTGGTCTGTGGGGATGAAACTAGTAACTATTTTTAAACCTGAAAATTGTGAGTCCATATGTGTAGAGAGAGAAAAAAAAAAGCAACAAAAAAAAAAAAACAAAAGCCTGCTCAACAGCTGTCCTACCTAAAACATTTACATAATTTTTTCTTTTAATTTTAAATTTCCACCTAGTTCCTCCCATCTTTTTAGGTTGTCTGTATACATTTAATAGCCATTCATTCAGCTATGTAAATGAGCAAGCAATGCTTACCCTAAGTTTGGGTTTTATAACTTGTCTTTCATTGTCCCTTTCCCTTCATTGGGATTGACATAGGTATTATGCAAGCTTCTTATTCATTTTCATATTCCAATACTAACAATGTATAGGAATTAGAAAATTATCAGATTAAAAATCATAGCATTACTACACTAATAGAACACTCATAAAGACTGTTCACTGAGAGGGTGAAGTCCAATTCGATATCTTTTTTATGGGGATGACAATATAAAAAATGAACCTGTAATGCTTCCCCCAAGGTTCTCTGCTCAGCTCTCTTCCACATGTGGCGTGGTGGTAATATTGCAAGCACTGAGGTATTAAAAGAGTTTTGTCTTGTGTTCGTTCATTCTGACAGGCCAATGACATAATGTCAACTAGCCACATCTGATAGATTTAAAATTAAAACAGAATATTCTGCCTTTTATTTTTTTGCTTGCACCTAATGGTGCTTGAGCCCATGTGCTATTTCACTGCCTCCAATGAGCATGCTGCCATAGGAAGTGCTTGTGAGGGTTGATTTAAGGCTGTAAATATTGGTTAGTTTGGACTAGGGTACAGCTAGGGGCAACACTTTTGATTTGTATATAGTAAACCCTGGGTTTAATCCCTAAAAGTGTGGAATAATTAAGAGTAACAACAAAGGATTGCCAAGGATCTGAATGTAGCAATGGCCACAAATTATAAAAGATGACACACAACTCATTGTTTTTATAGTTCTACTTTTATCATAGAATTTATATTTAGTGGTGTATAAGGACAAAAATATATATTCTACAGTGAATGTGTAAGATTTTATGTAGTTCCACAATTCAAAATGATTGTTCTCACTGAATCCATGTTCTTTGGGAGTTTGGGTCTGGTTAATTCTAATGTGTGATACTTAGTTTATTGACAAGGTTTTCTTAAATAATGAAGTTTACATAAAAGGAAACAAATCTTTGGAGGATCATAAAGCTGAAAAGCATTTTAATGATGGAGTTATTATTTTGTTTATGTGCGTCTGTGTGTCCACAGTGAGTTTAACTTGAGGGTATTTCACAAAGGTATATACAGAAGTATCACTTAGAAAAGTGAAGACAGAAATATAAGATGTTCTTTTATTTGATTATTTTTTGCTTTACCTCAAAATACACAGTGCTGTGAAGAAAGTGACAGCTGTGTCTTTGCCCAAGCTTTCATTTCCTAGGGAAGTTTTTTTCTTCTGTGACCTTTTCAATAAATCAAAAGTTTCTGTCCTTTGGCTACATAATTCAAAATGATTTATTGGACTAATAATTTTGCAAGTGTATATAAAGAAGTCAGAAGACTGAAAAAGTAATTTTGTTTTTTTACTATTGTTGTTAGAAGCATTTGGAGATATCATTTGTTTATTTAATATTTTATTATTTATTTGATCAATGCAATCATTTCTAGAGGTTATTACAAATGTAGCATGTTTCAGCCTGTATTAGATCAGATCCTGTATTGTTCATTTGCACTAATTTGCAAAGCAAGATGTAAATACATAAAATTGTTAATACCTACAAACATTGAATAAAAAAGAATAACATAAATAATAATGTTATAAGCCAATATTTCATATATGAAGATATACCAATATATGTATACCCATGAAGGAACAAAGAATAACATACATGTGTACATAAATGTTGAGCCAGGAAAGAACAGTGCTTTGGGTACAGTCAGAGTCTGGGGAGATAAGAGTGGATGTTCATCACTGACTTATGGAATTAGCTGGAACCATGTTCCCATATGCAAAGCAGGGTTTCCTTGACAAGCACTCAGGACTCAAATCATTATGAGTATATTTAGCACACCTCAAAAATAGAGATGACATGTTATCACAAGATCTTGTATGAATGGTTTGTGATGTGAAATAAAAAAAGTAGATGACACTACAGGTGTGTATAGTATCATCATGTTCACTTTACATAAAGGGCACATTGACTTGGAGCTGTTACATTTTATTTCAGTCATTAACTTGATATACAATTCAGTATTTGTTTTATTTAGACTGTCACTTCCACTTGCAATTAAAAATAAGAAGCAATTTATCCATGGCAAATTTTAGTTTCAAGAAGGTTATATATTATTTCTCCATACATTTTTTACTTGTGGTGACACATGGAATTATAATAGAATTTATGCCAGATTTCTATGCTTATGAAGAAATATGTTAACTATGGTTAACTAACATAAGCTGTGGTCTGTCTGCATGATACCATGGTCAGAAGAGTGTTTCTGGATTTCACCTCTGCTTGCAACTGAGGTAAATCCAGGTGATTCCATCAAAAGAATTAGTTTGCCTCTAAATGTCAGTCATGACAGCTTTCAACATTTATGTGGGCTTGATTCATTTATCATAGTTGGCTTTGTTAATTACTTTATATTTTAATCAGATATGTGGCTATATTTTTAGTATATCGGTGTTAATTCTGCTCTATATCTCTATAAACTGCTACTGAAAGATATTCACTGTTCCCACTTTTTGACAAAGAAAAGGCACATGAAACAGCTAAAGAAAAGAGATGCTGACCAAGCTAAACTGTATAGTTGCAGTGAGGTCAGTGGGCTTAATCAAAGGTGCACTGTGTGAAATTAAACATGTTATCATGTGGCTATAGGAAATAAAATTACTTAAGCATAAGAATGGTTCGTCCTTTTATAACTATAACCTGATTTTAATACACATTTTTCTGATGTTTAATGTATAATGATTTACACAAAGTTCTCTTGTAGTTCAAATTGGTTAACAGTTGATTTTGAGGGCATAATTACAATTCTTATCATAGAATATGTTACATAAACCTGTCACAGAAACATACCATTAGTATTCCTTCTACTTATACACTTCTAGTAATCTTTTGACTTAGAAGACTATAGTAAAACATGTTTTCTGTGTCTACAGCCTACAAATTCAAAGCCAGTTATGATTATTTATCCAGCTCCCAGTGATTGCACACATTTGACCCTAAACGACAAAATAAATGAAAGCTCTTTTTCAAAGTAATACAATCAGTTCAAAAAATATTGTGCTAATAAAGTTATACATTCTAATTGAAAGATTGATGGCAATCCATTTAGTAGTTACTAGGTTATTTGTGACAGACAGATGCAGAGTAACCTCATTACAGTCAGAATTGTGATGACTTGTAGCTGAGGGGGAGGAACATAACATCCAATTCCCAGAACCTATATGGAAGATGATTTAAAGGGAAATACATGGCCATTAAATATAAGTTTGAAGCAGTTACCTCAAGTATTATTATAAAAGTGATGAAGAAATCATCTGTGTGATCCCTAATTGGCCTACTCAAAATTCACAAATGAAACGCACAGATCCCAATTTGTGTAAGAGAGACTCAGGAGCAAGCTCTGCAAACAGGGCTAACCTTTGTGGTTTGCTATTTCAGTTCATATTTTCAGATGATTTCCTCTGATCATTAAGTCTGTGTTAGTTTATTTCAGACATCTCTGTCCACAATCACCAGTGTGTGATAAATTATTCAGCACTTTTCATTTGTGTGTCAGGATTTCAGCATGAGTTCTCAGGGGAACTCTGCCAACATTTTAAAGTTATGTAGCAGAGAAAAAGAAGGAATATGAAGGCACATAATTATTTTCTCCTTGTTGAAATCTTTGTGGGATATAGTTCATGTATGACTAATTTTGAAATTCCATTTGCTTGAATTATTAATTATAATGTAGAAATACTGACCATAAAAGCTCCATCTTTCTCTCACATTGCTACTGCCTTATTTTCACGTCTCTAAAATTTCAAACATTCATAAATATCTTCACAAGCACAAGTTTTATTTCAGGGAACCACATTGTAGGGCAGTCTCATATGCAAAGCCACTTTGTTTAGTCACCTCTTGGTGGTAACACCGTCTAATTCAAGTCCTCCTGGGATCTTTCAGGTTAGATTTATATTTTCCTATTCTCTTAAGCATAGTGAACTTGCCTCTTGTGTTTCATATAAGCAGAGCCATGTATGTAAAATTACAGTTTATCTTTAATCATGAACTCTGCCATGTTCTTATGCTGACAGACGCAATGCAAGATGACTTGACCATCCTTGTGGAAGGCCACTTAAATATTTGCTAAAATATCAATTGTCTGCCAATAAATTGAGCACTCGTTTTGTAAAAGTTAGTATTTTCATATAAAGTTCTCTCTCTTAATGAGAGAATTAAAAAGTTTAGGACCTAATAAAAGAAGCTTAGTGAAGAAATCAGCAGTCAATTGAGGAGTTACATGTTAGGTATAAGGCCAAAGGACAAAATGAGAAGTAATGTCTTCCAGTTTGAGCTGAACCATTTACTATAGATAGCTCATTAGCTATGTGATGTCATGCAAATTATTGAACTTGAGTCTTGGTTGTTTTTTACCTACAGTGATGGATGATATGAGTTTATTGAGACACTCAAACATATTTTGTAATTAAACATAACTGACTCATTTATTAGTCATTAAGATTGGAAATGTTTGAAAATTAAACAGGTTTTTTTTTATTCCTTTAAGCATATGATCACAGAATGCTTACTCAATGGCAAGTTCCGTGTCAGGTGTAAAGATATGTTAGTTTAATTAATCAGAAAAGTCCATGTTTCTAGAACTTTCATCCTTATTACTGTGCGGAAACTTAAAAAACTACGAATGCCGATTTATAAGTGTAAATTTATTAATTTCCCTGCTAGTTTGTGTGTCTAGGTTTCTGTATGAATGTATTATTTGTTTGTATAGTACAGTTTTCTCTTGGCGTTTTAATTATTGGAATTTAACAAATATTTTTCTCATTGATTTTTCTTCACCATTATTTTTTTCTGTGTTTCTCTCTGCTTTCCCCTGATGAAGATAATTGATATCCTAATTTCAACTTCTATAACTATACCTCTCTACCTTTACATTTCTGGTAACTCCAAATGAACATTGTGTCTTCTGTTGATATATCCCATTCACACAGAGAAAAAACTCTGCTTTGCTTTGGAGGCCTTATTTTAGATTGGGCAAAAAATGCTCAGTGTTGTTGATAGTTTTTACTAGTACATGCACCACATAGTTATTGCAAACCAGATTTACCTCCACAGGCTCTGCTCACGGAGAAAACTCAGATGCAGCAGTTAGCGTGAACCTTCCAAAAGACTGCCTGAGTAGTTCAAAGACTCCTCAACAGTAAATATCAGTGTTCAAAAGAGATTTAAAGGCTCATACTTTTGGAGCTATTACAACTGTCAAGAACATAAGAAGAAATATAGCCTTCATGGATTCATCAATATAAAAGCAAGCTGCTGACTGTTCTTCATAGCATGAGTCTATAATCTCAGCTATTTGGGAGGCAGAGGCCGGAGGTTTGTGAGTTCAAGGCCTTCTGGACTGCTGAGTGAGTTCAAGACACACCTGAATGATCTAGACTCTGTTTCAAAATAAAAGTTAAATAAAAAACTAATTATTTAAGTAAGTATGAAGTGTCACTAGGGCTCAGCATGTGTGAAGTCCTACATCAATTGCCAGTCAATTTATCAACAAATCAGCAAAGAAGATAAAACAGATAACAGATAATATATCAGTAATATCTAAGGTAAATAATAACAGCAACAATAAAGTAGAATTATTTGTTTTTCTATCAAATATATCCAGTGTTCAGTTCAACAATTTAAGTGACACTAACAGTTTTAATTTTTAAATTATGATTCACTGATTAGACAAACAATTGAAGAAAATTTCTTTATCATTTTTGATATGTTAGTAGATAAAACAACAAATTTATTGGACAACAAGTAGTACTAAGTTGTTATAGAATATTTATCTATTCTGTGTTTGTGCTATACAACAAAAAATGTTCTTTAAAAATAGTGAAAAAATTACTAAATTTCTATGACAATTAACTTGAAATCAGGATTTTGATATTTATTTTATATTGGTTTACCAGAATAATATTTTCTTTCATTTATTAAACACCTAATTTATTTTCACTGTCCATTCACAAAATTACAAGACTTGGAATAAGTATATTATAGCTGTTACCTATAAAATACAGAAGAACTGTGGGTGACTGTCCAGGAAACAAGATGTCTCTGCCAATTCTGGAGTTCTGGAAGTAGCTTACAATGCACTTCCTGTTTACTTAGGTAATATTGTATCCTTCTGGAGTCTTTGATGGAGTTGAAGGAGAGATATATTTTTCCATAGTCATGATAAAAGATAAAATAGATATAAATTTTGTAACTGTAATTATTGCTTGATTACTGTTTTGTTATATGTAATTTGACTATGTTAAAGTTGAAACCTTTTTTTGTTGGGACTAAGTGAGTCCTGGCTTTCAGCTACTTTTCCCTCCTAGAACCTTCTAATTACAGTTCCTAGAAGCTGTGCCTAGCTTAGAGGATCAGAGGATGGGATTTTCACCTGTTGACCATTGACTGCAGTGTATTTAAGCCTACATGGTGTTAATTAAAGTGGGGCTTTTGGAACCAGCTTTAAAAAAGTCTGCGTGTCGGTCTGTCTCTGCGTCTGTCTGTATTTTCAAGCTCCAGCCCCTTGCCCGAAGCTCGCAAACTGGTTTCAAGTGCACAGAGCACAGACACGGGGGCTTGGTGTGCGGTGTTCTTTTTTATTTAAACAGAAAAGGAGAGGTGATGGGGGATTTTCCTCTGTATGCTGTGATTAGCATTGGTTAATAAAGGAACTGATTCGGGCCGATAGCAGAGCTATAGAGAGGGAAAACTAAACTAAATGCTGGGAAAAAAGAAGAGCTGAATCAGAAAGAAGTCATGTAGCTCTGTTGGAGCCAGATTGAACTTTACCAAGTAAGCCATAGCCACGTGGTTATACACAGATGACTAGAAATGGGTTAAATTAAGATATAAGTGATAGTCAGTAATAAGTTAGAGCTAATGGGCAAGCAGTGTTTTAAATAATATAGTTTCTGTGTGATTACTTCCATTCTGGGAAGCGGGAACCAACAAGCGGCTGTCTTTGCCTACCCTTGACTAATGCTAAACCAAGAGTCATAGTGAGTAAAACCAGGCTTGGCCTTTACTTTCAAGAGCTAACTTCCCCCACCCCAGTAGCTCACCTCCTCAAAGGTTGACGACCTTCCCAAACAGAAGCAGTATCAGGGAACCAGTATTCAAACACATCTCCCATGAGTGGTAGAAGTGCGGGGACTTCTGACTGGAATCCTGATGAATTTATATGATTTATAGGGTTGTCATATTTATCCAGTGCTTATGTGTTGAATGATGGTGTTTAATAATGCTGGGATACTGAATGTCAGAAGATTTATTATTGTTTTAATTTTCCAGAGTCAGGAGACAGAGTACTAGAAGGCATTTTGGTGATTATAGAGTGATAACCAATAAAATGATACTACATAGAGCAGTGGAAAATGTTCCTGCAGTTCTACAGTTAATAGGGTCTCTTTAGCATAATGTGTCAACTTTATCAGATTCAAGTTTATCATCAAACTATGGGAGTTTCAATTCATGTAAAGTTGCCATGACACTATTTGACTGAGTAATCATTATAATTACATTAAAAATAAATTGTTAACAACAGTGGGGAACTTTATGAAATAGACACTCGAATTATGCGTTAGCTGACCATAAAACTTTCCTAACATAGAACAAAACTGAATCTGTAAAATTCTAAACTTTGCAGTGGTAGCAAGACACCAATCACCATTTCTGCTCATCACTAAATATCTTTTTACTTTTGATTTTAATTACAGGATCTCCTTTATATTAGGGCGTGAAAAGTGTCAAATGCAGTAGCAGTAGATTAATACAAAAATAAATGAAAATAATAAAGAATAAGTAAATTTATTTAAATTAAATTTGGTATGCTATTATTAAAATTGAATTTATTAACATTAAATATATTTTAAGCATGTTCACAGCACTATAGTGTCAGCTAAATTGAGGTCTTACAGAAGTAAACATATTGAGAGAAATGAGCATATGGGAGATTTTATTATAAGTACTTTTTAAAATGCTATATATGAAATATTAAAAAATGGGACCTTGTATATATTTAACTTCATACCTACAGACATCTTGTGATTCATCTTCAAGTGAATGTTTTGGATAATGTATAGCAATTGTGCTAATATAAATACAATTTATAGTAGTTTAATCTTACTAAAAGAAAAAAGCCATAAAAATGAGAGCTGAATTTGTAAAGGAAAATTATGTAAAAAATATTAGTACTTGAAAGTAATTTTGATGGGATAGCTGTGGGGCAAACTGTTTGAGAGTGGGTCAAGCAAAGGGGTAGGTGAGGTAGAGGAAGAGAAACAAATGTATAATTTTCTGAAGCCCAGACTATTCGAACTATGACCTTATTCCTTTGTTAAAATTATTAGCTGACAAATTTTCACTCATTGTGAAAAATAAAAGCTTCCAACCTTCAAGCAAACTATTAATACTGCATACTTTAATGTAATACACACAGGTAGGCTTCGAAAATGAGTATGTAATTCTAATTGACTAAGTATCTTGCAATAGTCAAGAAGAAGCGATTTACTTTCATAATCACTAATAAAAACCTTCTGTCCTAGTCTTCTTTAGCTCTTATGTTTCTACCTAGGAAAAACTTTAGCCCATATATATTTTTTTATATTTCAAAATACTATAAGTAAGAAAATGAACATTTCTATGTGGACAATTTCTGAAATGCAAGTATTTGTAATGGACATTTGGCTGTTATACAGGATGGAAGTGATAGATTCCTCTTACTTATTTTATTTAAGCAAAGTTAATTTGGTATTTCTTGTATATATGGAAAAGTCTTCAGAAAATTACTGAGGTGATTAGAACTAGAAACATTTGAAGTTTTTCTGTTTTCTTTACCCAAAAATTCTCATAAAAACATGAAGGCAAGAATAGACTACTTTGTTCATAAAAGTTTGCAGAGCATTTCCTTCAAATATTTCATGAAGTTTGAGTCAGTTTTCGTCTTTAAAAAGTTTGAGGAACTGAAAATATCACACATTTTGCCTTTTATTTTTTTATAGTGATTTAGCTCCAAACAAACTTTTAGAGATTAAGGACTGATGTGGAACGTTGCCTATGATCTATTCCTACCAGATGCCATTCCTGACATCCTATCAGATGTCAAGGAGCTAGATTATCAAAAATGTGATGGAGAAGATGAAGGGCAGAGGTTAGGATCAGAATTTCTAAAGAGTGACTTCCAGTGTTTGCATGTGCTTTCACTGTAGGTATACTCCTTCAGTTCTCAAGGAATATCTCTGCAAGGAGGGTTTTGTGAATGTTCTCATCTCTACCTGTCAACACCGTGGAGAACCTTTCATCACCATCTCCCCCAGCAACTTCTTAATCAAAGCACAATCTTCCAAAAGCCTTCATAGGATAATAATTTAATAACAAACCCTGAGCCAGAAGACAAAGGAAGAGACTGTGTAGGAGGCCATTGCTAATTTCCCTCCCAATATAATCAAATCAGTACAGCTATCCAGTCAGAACACAGAAGCCTTAATAAGTCACTCTACTCGATTAAGAGAAATTGATTTTCTTCCACTGTGGGACACAGTGATTATGATAAATATGGTATCTGCCATTCACTGTGCTTCCCCTTAGCTGCCGGTCCATTTGTTTGCAGGGTGGCAGGTATTCAAGCCGGAGAGAGGATGCTGTACCACCGACTCTACGTGATAGTGCCTTGACAGCTGTAGAATAGAGTGGTCCCCAGAACCAACATTTCAGCCAGTTCTAAGAATCTTCCAACAATCATGTATAAATATATTTTTTACTTAGATTTTATTTCAGTTTCTATTTTCTCATATAACAATACTATATAACTCAGTATTACAAACTGATATATTACAGAGTGGTAGAACGGTATGAAGTATTTTTCTGAACTATGGAGGCAGTAAAATAACTACAGGAAACACTGAAAGTAAATCAGTAGTGTTTTGAAACTATTTGAGAAAAATTATGACAAAGTCATAAAATTTTTTGCTTTTCTTTCACTGATCTTTTTTTTTTTATTCTGCTAAGCCACTGCTTGAAACAACTTTATTCATTAACCAATAAAAGCAACACATATACATAACTTCCCACATCATTTTTCCTTTTCTGTTCAAATAAAAAGGTAGGTTTTAACTTTAACATAGTAAAATTACATATAACAAAACAGGTATCAAGCATGAATTACAATCACAATAATAATATCTATTTTATCTTTTATTATAACTAAGGAAAAGTATAATTATAACTATTCTTCAACTCTTTCAAAGACCCCAGAAGGCTATAATATTACATAAGTAAACGGGAAGTGCATTGTAAGCAACTTCTAAAACTTTATAATTGACAAAGACATCTCGCTACCTGGACAGTCTCCCAAAGTTCTTCTTTACCACTGGGACATCCATCTTTAGCCTACAGGACCATAATATCCAGCAGACTGTCCTTGAAATTTTCTGCTTCATGGAAAAGTCTGCTGGATACTATGGTCTTTCACTGATCTTGAAGGAAAGCCTGTTCCTATAATCCAGGAATTCTAATTGGGCAGACTACTGAGTTCAGACCAATCTTTGTTTAGAACAGCTTTTTAATGGTTCCCTATTTATGTGTAAGTGTTGCTTGCTTGGTAAGAGAATATGGACAGGATGTATTTGACTCTGTTCTATATGCATAAGTTGGAAAGAATGGAAATGAAATACATCCCAGTGTATTTAAAATTGTGTGTTAGTGCTGGCTTTTCCTTGTATTGACAATTCTTTGATCTTGTCAGAAATTGTGGGAGAGACTTTCCAGGCAAAATTAGTTTCATTGGAGGGTAGGTCCAACTGTGGAATTCCATGCTTGGTGGAAAATGAATATTATTCAATATAAGATTGGAAACAACCAGCTGTGAAATAGGCAGGCAAATCCTGTCTGGGTCCATGTTGGGAAGTACAAAGGTTTAGTTAGTAGGTGACAACAGAACTTCGTTTAAAATTGTTTTCAAAATGAAAATTCACAACAAAAATATTTTATTACAAAAAATGTGATCAGGTACAACTTAACCTATTATAATTGCTAAGTGTATAGGAAAACAAGACTGTAGTGATTATACTGAAAGAATAATGGAGAAGGACAATGGGAAAATATGTATTTAGTATGTTCCCAAGGGTCATTACACAGTAGAATCAAGCATTTGACTCTGTTCACTGTCTGATTTAAACCATAGACAAAGAAAATATTTAGATTGATACTGAGGAGAAGATTCCACAAATAAAGTGTGTGCTGGAGAATCATAAGGAGGAGAATTCTAATTCTCACTGCACACACAAGAGCTAGGTAGGCATGGCAGTCAGATGTAACCCTAATTGCCTAGAGGCCCACCGTAAAGAGCCTCCAGGCAAGCTGGCTAGTTAGATCAGTTCCTGAGCTCTGGGATCTGCTAGAGACGCTGACTCAATAAATAAAAGGGGAGACGCTGACTATCGATTTTGCACCTCTATTTGCACACAACCACATGCATACTCACACAAATAGTCACTCACAGAGCCATCTATATACAGATGCATGTTTCCACACGCATGTGAACATTCATATATAAATAAGTATGCATACTTTCATAATACACATATACACATGAAAGTGTTTTTACCCCACAGAACTAATTTTCTGATGTTGAAAACAAAGCTTGATATGAACTTAATACTTCAATGAAATTCTCACTTTCATGTATTTTATTGTATTGGTATTAAAACTACACAATTTAAAATCTAGCAATGCCTTGTTCTTGGTATATGCTATTAAACCAGTACATATTCACCTTGTATTGATACTAAACCCTCCTGAAGCCTTATGTACCAACAATTTCCAAGCTTGGACATGGAAATCTGATTGACTACCTAACATTTGGTAATGAATTCTGGACTGCTTGATTGATTTTGAAATAAAATATGCAATGTGATGATGTGGAGCTTGCTCTATAGTTTAACAGTTCCTTGCTAAAATGATCAGTTTTTTTCACAGCATTTTGATTTGAAGATAATGCTGGTTCTGTGACCACTTCATGCTACTGAGAGAAATTCCATGTTCTCTTAGGTAGTTTGTGTCTTCAGTACTCAGGCTTTGAAAGGCATCCCATGTCCAGTGTCTGCTGGCTCTCCAATCTTTCTCCCTCCCTTATTTTGATAATTATGAACAAAGATCAGCCATTTCGCCATCCAAGCAAATCCTGACACATGCACATGTCAGAGCATATGATATAGATGGCATGCTCACCAACATTAAAAAATAAACATTCCTTTCTTTCCTCAGACCAGCTGAAACCCTACTGCTTGCCGGTGGCAGAGAGGGAATAGATGAGGGTGGCTGTGGTACTGCCTTGGCCACTGGCAGCATACACACAGTTCTGAGGAAATTTTTGCCATTTTGGGCTCCACAAATGGACAATTTCATTCCGCTTGTTAAGCATGAACTGTGAGCCTCCTGACAGAATGCTAATGGTCTTGTCAACAATTTGACCTTGTAGTATCACGACAAGGTGTCTTCTCTTTTATTACGATCTGTATTTTCTTTCTGAAGCCAGATTTGTTTTTTAAATGATGAAGAAATACTTTAAAACTGGTAGTGGAATATAGATATTGTGCTGTTCAAAATTAAAAGAAAGGAAAGAAAATCTAGATGAATTTTGAGTGGACTGAACCATGCCTAAGACTGATTGTCACAGGGATTAAGACACTCAATTCTGAATACTAACTGCTGAATGGACCAGGAAAGAGATATTTTTTTATATTGTGAAATTTTATAGTAAATTTTCACTGGACAGATTATATCAGGTAATGACTTCCACTTACTTATACAGTGTCTTTCAGTATGAACGGAACAAGCAGTCACAGAAGCTCGCATAATTGAGCCCTCTGAGAACTGGACCCTGATCATACAGAGAGAGCAGGTCTCAAAACTGAGTGATGGAGTGCTTGCGCATCACAATCATCTAGCATTAGAATTTCCCTCTGTTACCGTAAAGGAGGAACACTTTCAATAGTTCCACTAAGCTCCATGGCTCAGTGGACAGAAATGTAGAGTTAAATGTAGCCCAAGGTCAGGGAACCCTGATTGCTCTTCGAGCTGATGAGGGAGGGGGACTTGATGGGGGAAGGGGGAGGGAGATGGGAGGTGGTGGTGGGGAGGAGGCAGAAATCTTTAATAAATAAAGAAATTAAATAAAAAAATGAAAAAGAAAAAAAAATAAATTTAGCCCAAGGTCCAAATTCCATTCCTATTCTGCATTTCGTTTTCAAAGAAATTTTTTTGAGTTTTTTTTTGTCTAATTGTACTATAAATAATATACTGATTCATGACTATCTTTTTAAAAAAAGAGCTAGCATTTTCTACTTCTTTTTCATGGAGTAATAATAAAGTCTTTAATACAGTAAATTTTTATCTCTCTAAAATTTCCTTTTTGGCATCACACTTCATTGCATTGTGTAGTTGTCAGACAGTAAGGTAGGTTGTGAGATAATTTTATAATGGATGCTTACTCTACAGAGAAGAGGCGAAATAAATATCCAGGAAGTTATGACCTAATATGATAATTGTAATTAAAAAGAAAAGTGTTAGGAGAGTTCTGTGTTTATTTTCCTGACATGCACTATTCTAACCAAACTATTATCCTGGATGATTAAGAATTAAATTCTATATAGAGACGCAGTAAACTATATACATAACTGCAGGATAGCTGTAGTATAATTGCCATTCTTTTATATACTTAGGTAAACAGTCAAGCCTGTCCTAATGGGTTCCTATAACCACCCATCACCCTGGAACCCACCAGTTTTCAGACAAGGTCATCTCCTTGTGGTCATGCCATGGAAGAGAACCATATCTCTACTTGCCTTTTGGTCCATCATCCTCCTCCAGCATCCACCTCACTGGCTGCCCTCCAGTTCTCTGTCTTCTTTGATTCCTAAAAAGAAGGGAGTTACAGGCTGGCAAACACACAGGTGTTTTGTTGCTTTTAAAGACCCCTTTCTCAGTTATTCATTATGTTAATGGTACTTTCTGATGTGTAGTTTATGGATTTATGGCCCATTCTTGATAAGTGTGAATGTGGACTGCATGGACATCTTTGATAAGGTTCTAATTGGATTGTGGTGACCTTTCTGGATGTAATTCAGGGAAGAAGATTAAAAAGCAGTCCTGCACGTGACAGGTTTTGGACAATAACATATGAATTCGGCTCTCCTGGCAGGCAAGAGATGTAAGCCATGATAAATTAGAGGCACACTATATAGGCTTTCTGAATGATTTTTCATCTCTGCTGCATCCTTAGGTAAAAATCTATTGTACAAATTGTGCCAATGCCATATTCCCCTGCCCAGGATGAAACTTCTTGTTTACTGATTGCTGAAGCTGGCAAATTAATCACTGACTGTAGTTTCAAAGAGAATGAGAATTACATATCAATCCTGAGTAGTTTCCATTTTGCTCACTTCTACAGTCTAATAAGTTGAAGAGCTAAGAAGTGTCTGGGAAGCGATTGTTGAAATTCAGAAAGCATCCTCTCTGTGTCTAATTTATCTTTTGTAGATGTATAAAAAGCCTATTAACACATTCCCATTATTTGATACACATCCCCAACCTGACAATACTTTTACCCGATCTAGACACTTTATAATGAATTTTCAGAAATATTCAATTAATAACTCATTTTTATGTGATAAATCTTGTATTCTTACTGCTTCCACAATACCTATGTAGTGGAAATGTACATATGTAATATAAGCATAAATAATCATTTTCACTAGAGAAGAAAATATGCACATATGCAAACAAATACATCAGGTCAGAGAAGATTTTTTTTTTGTTTTCATTTCAAATTTGCATGTCTTTGAAAAGTACCTACGTGTGAAAACATAGTCTTAAGTGTGTTGATATTAAAAACAAACAAAAAAACAAAAAATGAACGTGTAGGGCCGGGTAGCCATGGCGCATGCCTTTAATCCCAGCACTAGGGAGGCAGAGTCAGGTGGATCTCTGTGAGTTCGAGGCCACCTGGTCTACAAGAGCTAGTTCCAGGACAGGCTCCAAAGCTACAGAGAAACCATCTCATGAAAAAAAGGTGTACAAAAGAGTTTTGGAAGCTGTTGCTTCTGACGGGTGGAATACAAAATCAACCTCTCAAGTATCAATTGGATTCCCATATTTCCCCAGAGGATTCCTTCAGGGCTTGCCTTCCCTTCCTTCTTCTCACACTTGGGTGCAATCAGTGTACCCATACTCTCACCCAGCAAACTCTGTAATTTGTCATAAAAAGAAGGGAAGGCCATTGACTGTTCTTTCCAAAGGCATGGAGTAAATCAGACACCATGCCAGGTACTTGCTATAAAAGAACTGAGTCCTGATCATGCCATGAATCGAGGCCATGTTGCTGTGATCTGTTTTTATTGGAAACAAGTTTGTTTTCTCAGCATTCTCTTTTTTTCCATCTTATTATTATTATTATTATTATTACAAATTTTCACCTCCTCCCCTGCTCCCATTTCCCTCTGCCTCTCCCTATCCCCCTCCCCCTCCCTCTCCAGTCCAAAGAGCAGTCAGGGTTCCCTGCCCTGTAGGAAGTCCAAGGTCCTCCCCCCTCCATCCAGGTCTAAGAAGGTGAGCATCCAAACAGACTAGGCTCCCACAAAGCCAGTACATGCAATAAAATCAAAACCCAGTGCCATTGTCCTTGGCTTCTCAGTCAACCCTCCTTGTCAGCCACATTCAGAGAATCCGGTTTGATCACATGCTCCATCAGTCCCAGTCCAGCTGGCCTTGGTGAGTTCCCCTTAGATCGTCCCCACTGTCACAGTGGGTGAGCACACCCCTCGCTGTCCTGACTTCCTTGCTCATGGATCTCATGGTAGCATTTCTTCAGAGAGGCTCCTTCCTCTCTGTTGCATCTAGCTTGTATCAAATTGACACAAAACCAGGTAATCCGCAACTCAGTCAAATTTCCACTAACTGAAACCCAGAGAAACCTGACTTTCTCCTGAACTTTATATCTTAAAAGAGACATAGGGGCCAAAAAAACACATGCAAATTTCATCTGCATTGCTTCCTAACCATTTTGTAACCCACTTACCCAAGCCACCCTTCAACTATAGCTTCACTGTGCTTTAATTCATATACCATGAAATTTGTTTATCTAAAATGTCAGACATCATTTTCCATGGGATATTTTATATCTACTGAATAATGAGCATCCTGCCTCCTCTCTTAGCTGTGTTTAACACTAACAGAATGAAGTCCTACTAGATTTTCACTTGAATAAAGAAGAGAAGTAATCAAGTTTATTTTCCATTTTGTATCCAGTGATGTATATTTCTTGTAAACTCTGATAATTTTGTTATTCATTTTCTTGAATTTGTCTAACATTTGTGATTTCTTAGTATTTTTTCAAAGTCATTATTCTGTGCCTTTCTGTGACAGTCACATTAATACTCTTCCAAGAGTGGCCCAACTGCTACTCTTTCTACATGCCCTGTTGTTCAAATTCCACCCTATAATTTTACCAATAATCTAATCTAAGATTACGTTTTTCTCTAACACATTGGTTGTTGAATGATATTGTTCATCAGAATAAATTATAAAGAAATGACTTTAAATGATTAACTATCAGTCCTACACATGTTTTGATTCTTTCTTACTTATGAAGTCCATCTTTACATAATTTCTGCCATAAAATGTTTTCTTTGCATAAATAAGCCCATTAATCTGATGCTTTCATTGAGATTTAATGCTGAAATTGTGCTTTGGTAATTATTAGCTAAGTTTGAATTCTTTTTTGTCATAAATGTGACCAAAGATGATAATGAAGTAACTACCCTTTTCTCAATCCCTTCTTTCTTACACATCCATCTGAAATACTGCTGAATGAATACTGTGTTTCAAGTATTTTAAGTCTTCATAACCTTTGTTTTTGACTGTTTGTTTCTCTTTTCTCCTGAGAGTCATTGATTGACATATTGACTATCTAAGAATTTAATTTCTTGAGAGCATATTGCACACATGATATAACTTCTAGATATATTCCCTCCTCCTCAGCTTACAATACTTTAAACATTTTGCACGTAGCCTATAAGCAATGCTATGTACATAGAAATATTTACATATGCCTTCTAACTATCAAATGGAATAAAGGAATGAGTGAAATACAGCCATTTAGATTTGACTGAGACGTACAGAGAGAAAAATAGAGTAAAGAATATTGAAATGGCTCATAAATGAAGAGAGATCACTAAGGAATAGGAAGTACAAAGAGTTAACGTTTACTGGGAAAAGGTGTAAATAATAGAATTCTTACCAATTTTGTGAAAGTTGTGGGATAAATTAAGATGTTTTATTCAAGCGTCAAATAAAGCTTATTAACAACTTTCAGTAGAGAGCATGATAATGAAATGTAGATCAGTGACATCCCTGATCCTTTCTTCTTTTTAATTTCAGTCTTGAACTCGATGTACTTTTATGGCTTGAGATTGGAAGCATCTGTAGCTATATTATAATTATTTTTAACTATTTGCAGTAAAATATTAGTATTTAAGTTTAAACCAAAAATCAATATTTTATTTGTTCTGACTCTAAAGCCCTAGTTAAGACAGACCTTATTTATCAGTTGGGGGTGGCACATGCCATTAATCTCAGCCCTCAGGAGGCAGAGACAGGTGGATCTCTGTAAGTTCTAGGCCAGCCTGGTCTGTGGAGTGAGTTCCAGGACAAGCCAGTACTGTTTCACAGAGAAAAACTGTTTCAAAAATACAAAGAAAAAGAAAGGACATCATTTAAAAAATATTGCTTAAAATATTTCACACTTATGATGTTCCCATACAAGTATAAATATTTCACACTTATGATGTTCCCATACAAGCCTAAACGTATCCAAGAAGAATGTTTTTTTTAATTCTATCTATTAAGAGAGCACACTTCTTTTGACTAAGAGTGTATTTTTATTCTTATTTATGCAAAAATTAGATAAGAGAATTAATAGAGTGAATTGAAATAAATATGATATAAACTGTCCATTTAGGTAATAATAAAAATGTCAATTCTTTTGTCAGCATAAACAACATAGTATCATTCTAATTAGTCTTCTCTGATTGCTTAATTTCAAAAATCCCATGTTATACCTGCAGTTGTTTATGTGTATAGAGGTAATTACTATTTGCTCCGTGAACATCAGGGAAACATCCAGGGGTGGTTTGGATCTTGCAATCATTACTTTGTTGATGCGGTGATAAGGAATCACACTTGCAGGCTGGTGATGTGCCTCAGTAGGTAAAGGGCTTGCCTTGCCATACAAGCACAGCAACCTAAGTTTGAGCCCGAGAATCCCTGTATAAAGCCAGGAGTGGTGGTGCACATTTGTAACCAGTGCTGGAAGGCAGACAGACACCTGGAGCTCTCCACCCAGCTAACTTTAGCACATTGGTGAACCCCAAGTGTGAGATGAGGTTTTTTTGTCTACAAATAAAAATAGATAAAGTTTAGATTTGTTAAGGAAGACACTGGACTTCAACACCTAATCTCCATATGCATTTCTTGCCCTCACACATGAACACACCATCACATATACATGTACCCAGAGAAGCATATACAAACTCGTATGCCTATGCCACACGTACATAGGCACAGAGACTCATAAAATTCGCTCAAGAGTCTTAAAGCTTTCACTTGTGCCAGTTGAATATCCACAGTGTACCAGAAATTAGATCCTCTATAGGCTCCGACCTCCCAGCCTGCTGCCCTCTCAGGAAGCCAGAGAAATCAAAGAGGCACCTACTGACCCTCCCTATTGTCTGGACATGTCGTCTTCTATCAGTAGCATGCCACAATCAGTGAGATACACATGTACCTCCTGCCTGCTCAGGGGTTGGCAGCCGGATCCCTGCACCTGTTTGCTTATACATGAGCTGTGCATGTTTGAATTTAAATAGAAGCAGGGGGTGGAGCAGCCTGGAAAGGCCATGGTTCTGTCAGAAGCAGTTCTTTTCTGCATATACAAGAGAAAAAACCAGCTTGCAGGAAACTGGGATATGTCATCATACAAAATATTGACCATCAAAAAACAATGTCTTTGATTATATATGAAATTATGAGTAAGATAATCGATCATTCTCAGAGTCCTTCTCATATTGTCATTTTTTAAAAGTCTTTAAATGATGGCATAGCAAAAGCATCACACACCGAAGAGATAACATAGATTTCTGGTCTTTATAGAAGTGAAATATAGCTAGTGTAGGGTAAAGTTATACACTTTGGTTTAAGATTTGGAGTAGATACACTTGTTTGGATTAGATTAGGCTGTTTTTGTTGTTGTTCATTTTTCTCTCTTTTTTTTAAGGTGAAACATTATACTACTTACTGACTTTCTGGTTTAGCTTAGTTACTAAACTATTTTAAGTTTGGCCAAAGAAATCCTTGTTAACTTGTTGTTATGGAGCGCCGATTGTTTTTGGCTCTATATGTGAAAACCCTAAAACTGTCTTCTGCCTTTGGGGTATGCAAGTCCTGTGACTTTGGGATGAATATTTAATCTGTCTGAATTACCTTTACTTCCCAAGACCATTGCCCATGTGAATTAGCTTCAAGGGGTTGAATTTAGTGACATGATCATTTTGAAAGGTATTTTCCAAACTAAAAAGTATCATACAAAATCAGGTATTACAGGTATTTCCTTTGATTTTGTATAGTTATCTTATGGTCTTCATAAATAAAGTGAGCAAAATTTTATTACTGAATATATTTCATAAGTATTTTGAAAAACAAAATTTATTACAATAAATCTTAATATTTTACATAATGGAAGGATTTTGTATGTAGAATACATTTTCATATGTTAAAATGGTTTCCTACTATGTATAATAAACAACTCTGTAATATCAAACAATGATTTAACATAATATCCTTGCATACTTTTATACTTTATGAATTCATAACCCCACAAAACAAACTAGACTAAAAGTTGTAAAAAGATCTGCTGAATTTGGAAACACCTTGAAGGACTGCAAGCTGTCACCTTCTCACTACCCCATGCAGTTTGAGCAAATCAACAGCCTTGAACTTTGCACACAGAGTTCCAGGGCCTGGGCAGAAGGCAGTGCATCTGCAGGTCCTTGCATGACTAATTTCCTGTCAGCAAGTGATTTTATTATCATTTAAATACAAATTTATGATAATATCAGTAAACATGGCAGATGGTCAGATTGCTAAATTCTGGGGGTACAGGTTGAAAGCACAGTTGTGTTTCCTCCATGACTGCTTCCTTTCTCTCCTCACCTTGCTGCCTTCAGAAATTTGTCCAGAATTTTCATACCTCTTCTTTCATCTTTTCTAAAGATTTATTACATCGAACACTGCACTGAAGAGTGTCTATCTGAGTATAAAGTGTGCCTTGCTCTCATGGAAAACTCAATTATGACTAGAAATTTTCCTGTGTCTCCTCATAATTTTGCATGAATTTGTTTTAGTCACTACTCACCCACACTTCAAAAAAAGGACACAAGAGCTACCTGAACTTTTAAGTTTCTATTAGCCCTAAAGTTAAAATAATATATGAAAAGTAATATCAGAGTTTTATAAACTCATATTTTCTTCCCTTAATGAATCTGCATTTTTCAAACTATAACAGTGAGGATCTCTGAAACAGAGGAGATATTATTAATATTGCAGCATTTCCAGTGTATTTCCTAAACAGAACAAGTACTAAAATAATTTGTATCTAATGAAACTTGGCAAATATTTTATCAGAATATCACTAGCTTGGGAATGAATATTGACTACAGTACATAACTTGTCAATAAAATAAGCCTAATAGGGAAACATAAACTGCTTATTAATCTTGGGTAAATGGCTAAATTTCCTCAATCTTGCTTTAAAAAAATTAATAATCATTTAGAAACCGCCTTCTCCCTGCCAGCGACACAACAAACTGAGAATGTTGATGTTGAAATTAGAAAACAGTGGCTTTATGCTGATGCCTTCATCCTTATGAAATGGAAATCATCACTCTAAACCCTGAAAGCTAAGAGAGAGCACATATATTAATGTCAACACAGTCATTTCTAGACAGACAATATTGGACGCCAAGGAGCTTACCCTTGCAAAATTACTATCTCCGTGTGGGTTTCTGAAGTTTCTTAGGAAGTGTTGCCATGCTTAAAGAACTCAACTCAGTTTTTGTGCGTCTGAACATTTGCCCTAAGAACTTGCTAAGGGAGTTTGTATTCCCATAGGTCAGTGGTGGATTATGGGAGATATAAACGCTTTTGCTGGCTTCAGGCCGTTTCACACATCCTCTAGCAGATGCACAGCTTGAACTTTGCCACCTTACAATAGCTGTGCTGGCTGCCTAGAAAGCAAACTGTTGAATGACAGCTTCAGGAAAAGTGGGTACTAACTTGGCTCCATTCAGTTTTGTCCTAGTTACGAAAGATTCTAAATATTTTCATGATTAGAGATATTTTTTCTGCCAGTACTTGTGGTTGTTCAGCTACCAACAAATGCCAAGATTCTCATTTCCTTTATTTTTGAAATCCACATGTTTTCCTTATAATTATTTATTGGAAAAATTGGTTTAAAAAGAAAGTGTTTTTAAAAATGCTTTTGGGATAATATCACACCAGAATTATTATTTTTTGTTTATGAATTTTTCCCAGCCCAGTGGATATACTATTATGTCAGTTTTTTTTTTCTATAATGTGAAACAGAAATTAGATGGGGAGAAAGAGTTTAAACAAGAAACTACAATATTCTCTTTTGAAATGATAAATTTAGCTGAACCACTCAGAAGTCCCCTGCTGGGCTCAGGCAAGCAGAAATTAATTCAAGAAGACAGATAAAATTTTTTACCAGGCCGGGTGGAGATGACGGATGTGACAGCGCTCAGTTAAAATGTCTTTTTAGTGGCAAATGCATGTGGATTAGTCAAGAGATGTGACACGAGTGTCCCTGGCGAGAGAAAATGAACCAGTGACCATTTGCATTTAGAACAAAAGAAAAATTCTTTATGGTAAAATGTGAAGCAAAATATATTTTATATGTACTTTTTCGCATTTAGAAATTTTAAATTATCCAGTTACTTTAGAAATCAAAACAAATAAACAACAACAAAAACCTCTGAAAGTTAAGAGAAACATTTTAGCTCAGATTACAGAAAATAAGTTTATTTTTTATCTTGTCTACACCTCAGAGAAGCAGAGTTTGTTGAATCAAATTTCTGTGCCCCATGCTCTGCCTTGATGTCACAAAAATATCAGCAAATTGTCTAAAGATCATCATACTTTAAATCCTGACCTAGACATGATTTACTAGAAACTGTTGTGGATACATGCTTGAAAGCCTTACATGTGCAATGTCTTTGGTTTCCTTTTTCCTTCCTTCCTTTCTTCCTCTTTTTTTTTTTTTCTTTCTCATCAGAATAGTGTCAGCTGCCTCTGCGTTCCCCAGGAATAAACACCTTTGGTCTTATTCTAAAGCAGAAGAACAAGATGAAAGTGCCTGTGGCAGGAGACTCTAGGCAAAGACAATGTTGGAAATCTTTGGTTGGCAGGATGGACCATGTGAAAGTCAAGTTTAATTAACTGTGTGAACAGACGCTTTCAAGACATAGTAGTTACCAGTTCAAACTGAAAGTGTAATTGAATTTTGTAGTATAGTTTATTTTTCCAATTAAAATCAAATTGTATTATCGTAATTTTGTTATTATAAGAAGTGACACTCTAAAGAGGATTCTCCAGGATAAAACTAGAAATTGCCTTTTTTTAGAACAGACAGAAATCAAGAGGTATTTCATTCTTAACACTAAAATAAAACCTCAAGTTTTGAAGTTTATTATTATCTTGAAAACTCTATTTTCCGTTGAAGGGTAGTATAGTAATTCATACAAATGGAGTAAGACAAATTGTAAAAAAGAGTAATAAAAGATTGTCTCAGAAATCAAGTGACAATTTTTGTTTGCTGAAGAAGGTGTTTTTGATTCCATGTAAGGTGAACAGAGAAATCAGGCCTAACCTTGGCCCTTTCTTCTTCCTTCCTTCCTTCCTTACTTCCTTCCTTCCTTCCTTCCCTCCCTCCCCCCTCCCTCCCCCCCTCCCTCCCTCCCTCCCTCCCTCCCTCCCTTCCTCCCTTCCTCCTTCCCTTCCCTTATTGTGGTCCCCATGATCCCACTTGCCCTGTTTGCTGCTGTTGAGCTCTCTGTATCTTTTTTTCTGAGCCATAGCATAAAATTAATGCAAACAACTGCCCATACACTATTTCACGGCACAAAAACTCTGATACTCTGTTTAAACTTTCTATGACTCATGTTAACACAATCATTTTTCCCTCATACGCTTATAACTGATTTTGCCCAATGCATCCATAAGCCAGAGAACAAGATTTGTAGCTTAATTTCCATGCCCAGCTTAGCGCAAAATAGCATTTCTTCTCTTTTGCGTTGTAATTTGCATCTGAAAATGACATATTCAAATGAGGTTGAAGAAATTAAGATCATTTGTGCTTTCTGTTGTGTATATACATAAAATTTGTTTTTGAACACTAATGTAGACCTGATTACCAGGAGTCTTTATGTTCTGTTTTTGGATGTCCTGTAGCTCAGTGCTTCTGTTGTTCTTCAACCTTTTTAGCTTGCAGACTTTCTGCTGCTGCAGCTGGTCACATCTTTGGGTATTCTGCATTATTTGAAGACATGCATGTTTCAGAATTTCCTTCTGCTTTTCAATGTGTTATAGCATATCTTAGGGAATACTGTAGCTTATCAATTATATTCTCGTGCTAAAGGGCCAGTTTTGGCAATTAGTGTGAATGTCCCCTTACTGCCATAAAGAATTTCAATCATCTTGACGCTAATATTTATGGTTGTTTGAAGGGATATATTTTACTGATATTAAAAAAATATGATTGTTAACAATAATACAGTATAAACTACTCGAGTTATTTGACAAGAGTTATATTAAAAATACAAAGAATGAATAAAATTTTATTTATCATAATTTATATTTATTAAATCCAATTTTATGCACTATATAATAAGCATAGATACTAATGAGTTATCAATGTTTTTTCTTAGTGAGGCCAAACCCTATTGTGTATTCCATACTTACAATACGTACAGTCACAGTCCCATACTCCACAGCCACACATGGCAGTTGCTAATATATTGTGCATTGTTACTGGAAGGTTCTGCTTCTCTGATGGGTCTTTATAACCAAGTGACACAAACACCCTCTCTGAATATGTTAAATGTTTATGATCCCAGGTCGTTTTATCCTTTTTCAATTTCAATTCATTTTCTTACCTATTTTTTTTCCTTTTTATTTTTTGATTGAGAAAAGGAGAAGATCTTCTCCCAGTCAGTAGGTTGCCTTTTTGTCTTGGTGACAGTGTCTTTTGCTTTACAGAAGCTTCTCAGTTTTAGTAGGTCCCATTTATTCAATGTTGCCCTTAAAGTCTGTGCTGTTGGGGTTACACATAGGAAGCGATCTCCTGTGCCCATCTCCTTTAGGGTACTTCCCACTTTCTCTTCTATCAGGTTCAATGTGTTCTGACTGATAGTGAGGTCTTTAATCCATTTGGACTTGAGTTTTGTGCATGGTGATAGATATGGGTCTATTTTTATTCTTCTACAGGTTGACATCCAGTTATGCCAGCACCATTTGTTAAAGATGTTTTCTTTCTTTCATTGTATACTTTTGGCTCCTTTATCAAAAATGAGGTGTTCATAGGTTTGTGGGTTAAAATTCGGGTCTTCTATACGATTCCATTGGTCGACTTCTCTGTTTTTATGCCAGTACCACACTGTTTTCATCACTGTAGCTCTGTAATAGAGTTTGAAGTCAGGGATGGTAATGCCTCCAGACCATCCTTTATTGTATAGATTTGTTTTGGCTATCCTGGGTTTTTTGTTTTTCCATATAAAGTTGATTATTGTCCTCTCAAGATCTGTGAAGAATTTTGATGGGACCCTGATGGGGATTGCATTGAATCTATAAATTGCCTTTGGTAGAATTGCCATTTTTACTATGTTGATCCTAAAAAAAAAAAAAAAAAAAAAAAAAAAAACAAGTTTCCACCTCATCCCAGCCTCCCATTTCCCTCTCCCTCCTCCCACCCTTCTCCCCCTCCTCCCACCCTTCTCCCCCTCCCCCCACTCCTCTCCCCCTCCCTCTCCAGTCCAAAGAGCAGTCAGGGTTCCCTGCCCTGTGGTAAGTCCTAGGTCCTCCCCACTCCGTCCATATCTAGGAAGGTGAACATCCACACTGGCTAGGCTCCCACAAAGCCAGCACATTAAGTAGGATCAAAACCCCGTGCCATTGTCCCAATAAGGAGCAGAAGGAGGGAGAACATGAGCAAAGAAGTCGGGACCACGAGGGGTGCACCCACCCACTGAGACAGTGGAGCTGATCTACTGGGAGCTCACCAAGGCCAGCTGGACTGTGATCGAAAAAGCATGGGATAAAACCGGACTCTCTGAACATGGCGAACAATGAGGGCTGCTGAGAAGCCAAGGACAATGGCACGGGGTTTTGATCTTACCTAATTTTTTATTTATTTATTTTTTTATTGAAAAAATTTCTGCCTCCTCCCCGCCTCCCATTTCCCTCCCCCTCCCCCACTCCTCTCCCCTCTCCCCACTCCTCCCCCCCTCCCCACTCCTCCCCCCACTCCTCCCCCCCTCCCCACTCCTCTCCCTCCCCCTACTCCATTCCCTCTCCCTCTCTGAAGAGCAGTCTGGATTCCCTGCCCTGTGGGAAGTCCAAGGTCCTCCCCCCTCCATATAGGTCCAAGAAGGTGAGTATCCAAATAGGCTAGGCTCCCACCAAGCCAGTCCAAATGAGGAGCAGAAGGAGGGAGAACATGAGCAAGGAAGTCAGGACCACGAGGGGTCATCCACCCACTGTGACAGTGGGGCTGATCTATTGGGAACTCACCAAGGCCAGCTGGACTGTGACTGAAAAAGCATGGGATAAAACCGGACTTTCTGAACATGGCAGACAATGAGGACTGATGAGAAGCCAAGGGCAATGGCACTGGGATTCGATCTTACCTAAGTTTTAGGGCTAGGACTTCTAGTACAGTACTCAGCTGATGTGATGAAATCAGATGTAATTATCTTGTCCATCTGCTTATGGAGAAAATGGATTTCTCATAACAGTAACATTTTATATTAAATCTGACATTAACTGTGGGATTTTAATAGATGGCATTGTGAAATAGTTTTTCCCTTTATTTTCCTTGTTGGAAAATAATTTTTAGCATAAAAAGGTGTTGAAAACATATAGGCATCCTCCTGATTATTAACCTTCATCAGGCGATGAAAGGAGACAGAGACAGAGACCCACATTGCAGCACCGGACAGAAATCTCAAGGTCAAAATCAAGAGCAGAAGGAGAGAGAGCACGAGCAAGGAACTCAGGACCGCAAGGGGTGCACCCACACACTGAGACAAAGGGGATGTCCTATCGGGAACTCACCAAGGCCAGCTGGCCTGGGTCTGGAAAAGCCTGGGATAAAACCGGACTCGCTGAACATAGCGGACAATGAGGACTACTGAGAACTCAAGAACAATGGCAGTGGGTTTTTGATCCTACTGCACGTACTGGCTTTGTGGGAGTCTAGGCAGTTTGGATGCTCACCTTACTAGACCTGGATGGAGGTGGGTGGTCCTTGGACTTCCCACAGGTCAGGGAACCCTGATTGCTCTTTGGGCTGACAAGGGAGAGGGACTTGATTGGGGGAGGGGAAGGGAAATGGGAGACCGTGGCAGGGAAGAGACAGAAATCTTTAATAAATAAATAAATAAAAAACAAACAAACAAATAAATAAATAAAAAGGTGTTGAACTTGGGCAAATACTTTGATCATGTTATTATTATACTTTATTATATTATTTGGCATGCTAGCTTAATTGAATTAAATATTACACCAAATCTTGCATTCTGAGAATAAATCTCATTTGGGTAATGGTGTAGAATACATTTATAATTCTTTTTATATGCTCCTTATTTCAGTTTGTTAGAATTTTACTGAGGATTTTCACACTTATTTTCATAAGGAATATAGATTTAATGTGTTACTTC